>NC_133008.1:10890452-11193482 GCF_048564905.1 Vicugna pacos
AAGGAATTTTGGCCATTTCGAAAGTCCTTTGCCATGCTCGCCTTGTGTTCATTAACTCCGCCTCACCCACCAACAAGAGTGGTGTTTTTGGTTCAAAGAGAAAGCATGAGGCTTGTCAATTTCAAAACGTCCCGGCAGACGGAAAGCAGGGTTATGGACTAGGTCTTTAAAAAAATTCTAGGAAGGCCTTGGCTTTTGTTAAAACTGAAGAGTTCCCTACGTCAAGGCAGGCACTTGTTTTTGCTTTTTTTTTTTTTTTTTTGGTTGGAGGGAGGTAATTAGGTTTTTGGTTTTTGTTTTTTTTTTTTTAAGTAGTGGTACTGGGGATTGAACCCTGGACCTCTTGTATGCAAAGCATGCATTCTCCCACTGAGCTATACCCTCCCTTCTAGGCAGGGGCTTCTTGTATGACTGTGGTGACACATCACCAGGGACAGAGAAGAAGTCCGCCTGCACAGAAGAGGCTGGGTACAGGCTCTAAGGATGCCCCAGTCCTGCAGTACACTCGGCCATCTTGCATGGATAAGGGCACTTCTCTGGTTTTCCACTTGGAACTCCTGGGAGATACCCCACTTAGGGGGCAAATCCAAGAATGATATTCGACCATGAGCAAGATGCAGTTCTAAGCAGCACAACAATCAAGGTGCATCCATCAGCCAAACGGCCCTCTGGATGCTCAGGAGTTACAGGTTCTAGTCTCTTCTGCTATGTCTGAACTTGCATCTTGATCTGGAAACCACTGCTGGGCAGGGAGAGAGAGAACAAGGGGAAAGAAATCTAGTCTGGGTTTATTTTAGAGCCTCAGGCCTCGAACACGAAAAGAATAAACCAACTCTACGAAGAATGACTTTGGTTTAAATGCCCTTGCTTCTCTCCTCCAAAAATCCAGGAAAGTGTTTGTAATCAGCTTAGAGTCACCACCATCCCCAACTTACCACCCACCCTTCCCCACATGCATTCATCCAGCAAATGTTTGGTGACCACCTACTATGTGCCCAGTTCTTTTGGGAGCTGAGCATGCTGTCACGGGGGCTGGCAAGTCTGAATTCTTAGGACAGATCAGCAGGCTGACAACACGGGAGGAACTGGTGCTGAGGACAGAATTCCTTCTCTGGGACACCTCAGTTTTGCTCTTAATGCTATCAGCTGATTGAATGGGTCATCTTTACTTAAAGTCACCTGACTGTAGATGCCAACCACATCCACAAAATACCTTCGCAGCAACACTTAGATTTGAGTTTGATTAAACAGCTGGCACTACGCTAAGCTGACACATAAAACCAACGTCCCAGGAGGCATCTGGAGAGGGAGCCGGAAGGGTCAGGCTGAGGGGGAGGAGGCAGGCTGGGCCTGGGAGGGTGCGATGGGTCCAAGTGTAGACAGCTGAAACAGTGTGAGCTGAAAACAGGGCCACTCGGTGGGAACTGCTGTTACAGAGTCACCAAGGGGACTTTGAACTCTGTGCTAAGAGGTCTGCAGCCCGTGCCCAGGCCCCCAGGAGCCGTGACAAGTTTCCCAGGATCCAGGCAATACCGCTATCTGGCAGGAGTCTGAGGACAGACTGGGAAGAACAGATCACTGAGAAATCTGCACGGAGCCCCCCCCTCCGAGGAAAGGACCAGATCTCAGGCCAGTGAGGAGAAAGATGAATGGCTGTAAGAGGCAGGCTGCTGGGGGGTGGAGAGGGGGGCGACACGGGGCTGGGGACTGAGCTAGAAAGGATGTCCCCATCCCCATGAAGAGCAGTGGGGAGATCAAGAAGAGCAGCCAGCTAGGAGGGCAGGTGGGGAGCCCGAGCCTCGATGTTTCAAGGATGTGCTCGCTGAGACCACCGGGGACACACGGCCACCCACAGAGAAGCCACAGTCACGACAGAGAGAAAACCTCTGGTGTGGGCGCCATAGGAGGTGATGGCGTCTCCGAGGGAGGGACTGGAGAGAACCAGTCGGAGAACTGAGCCACAGAGGGTGGCTCCAAAGAGCACACGAAACCAAGGGAACAGAACCAGAATGTCAGACAGTGGCCAGCCAGGCCACAGAGGGAATGGAGGGCTGTGGTGAGGACCAGGCTGTAAAGGAAGGTCTTCAAAATAGTGACCAAAGCAACACAGTGATCGAGGGGCTAGGAGTGACCTCAGGAAGAAATGTGAGGTGAGCTGCACTCAGGGCTTCTCCCACGTGTAAGGGGACAGGAGAGAAGAGTCTACAGCCAGTGGCATGGCCGTGTGCTCGAGGATGGGGGTTGAGGCAGAAAGAGAACTTTTCCCAGGAGTCAGCCTCTCTAGAGCCCCACGGGGGCTAGCGCAGGACCCCCCAGGAGAGGAGGAGAGGATGTGCACTAGACTTCAGTGGAGGTCTAGTTAACCCCTGGGCAGCTAGGAGGATGGGACTGGGGTGGGGTTACTGAAAGTGGAGGAACAGATAAAAGGGCTGAAGACCACAGTAAACTAGGAGAAAGGTGGGGTCGGTGATCATGGGGGAAGGCAGGAGGACTGGGGGAAACAGAGCCTTGTTACTTGATGGAGTTAAGGAGAATGGGAAAGCAGATGCAAATTGGATGATACACACAGCGGGATACAGGATACTCAGGCTCAAATCAAGGATGAAAGGTTAGCGTGGCAGCAGCATCAGGAGGTGGGTACCAGCAAACATTGCTTCAGACACTTGTCTAGTACAAAAGGGGTGGTGAGGCAGCGCCCCCAAATGATGCCAACAGCTCACACTTCTACACAGGGCTTACTGCCCACCAGACACAACTCTTCTGAGCTCTGTATATTAACACATGTCAAGTCTCAATCATCACAACCCTAAAAGATGCGGTACAATAATTATCACCATTTTACAGAGAAACAGAGGAACAGAGAGGTTAAGAACCTGCCGAAGGTCACACAGCTAGCAAGTGGCAGAACTGGGATTCAAACTAGACAGTCAACTTAGGTGTGAGAGGTTAAATGAATTGTCTGACACCATAAAGCAAGAAGACAAATTCAGAACTGAAACAAAAACACATACATATGGTGGCAAACCAGGCTGGGTGACCCTCTGAGGAACCTGATCTAGAGGCAGAATAAGAATGCTTACCAGGAGCTTACAATGTCCCCTCCAGTCCTCAGCCAGGCACACTGGTTCCCAAAATCCTTGCAAAGGCTTGTCCCAAACCAGGATGATATCCTGCACAGAAGCCAGAGGGCCTGGGGTCTAGAGGGCAAGGGTCGCAGCTTTTAGGCATCAGCAGCCTGGACAATGCTGGAGGTGCCCTGAGAAGCTAGGGGGTCACCTGCCAGAAAGCCTCCACTAGATTCAGGGTCAGATTCTGGGGATGCCGAATATGCCAGAAATGGCTTAGCCAAGGGCCTCTGAGGAGATGCTTCACAGACACCTGCCTAGAACGAAATGGCTGGTGGAGGTCCCTGCCAGCCCTGGGAGTCTGTCTACATTGAGCCAGAACTTGGCCGATTCGGAATCTGAAGATTTATGGATGATCTGCTGTGTCATTTGACCTCTTAACCTGCTGAAATCCAAACTGGTAATTAAGCCAAGTCCAAACATCCAACACAGAGGGAATGAAAGAGAGACTCTTTACCCTAAAAATAACCCTATTGCTTTTACATTTGTATCTTTCCACTTACCTGTAAAAAAATCTTTCATCTTACAGAAGGGCTACCCATTGCAACTAAAAACCAAAATGTTGCTTTTCTGCTTGCTCACCCAGCCCACAGGGTCAGGCTCAAGAGACAAATATGCACCATGCTGTCTTCTTGTTCTTAGGCAAAACTGATTTCCCACTGCAAAGTATTATGGTCAACCCTTCACACCTCTCAGCCCCTTCCCCTCCATTTTCCAGCCCCTCATCCTGCTCTCTCCTCCTCCAAGCCAACTGCCCAGCCTTTGTTCCCAGGCCCAGTTCCCCTTCCCATTTCACTCAGCCTGCCCCTTCTCTTCCCCTCCTCCTTCTCCATCCCTTCCTCCTATTCCTCCTCCCACCTCTTCCCTCTCTTTCAATCTCCTCCTCTTCCTTCTCCTCGCCCACCCCCATCCATCTCCTCCTCCTCCATCTCCTTCACCTCCTCCACCATAGGTGGTCTGAGGACCAGCAGCTAATGGGGAAAGAAGAGTGAGTTCTACTCCAGCAGGAGGAACCTGGAACAGGGCAGGAGGGCAGGGAGCCCCCAAAGACCAGAGAAAGGCACCAGAGCCCTTCCTTTGGCCCCCTTGCTGGTCCCCCAAGCTGCCTCCCCAGTGAGGTCCACAGCAAGTGGCAGCCCCCGGCTGCCATGCCCACAGTTCACAGAATGGGAAGTCACCCAAGATCCAGAAGTGTGTCCGGGGCCAGTTGGCATTTTCCTGACAGCATCCTCCCCCATCACATAAATCAGAATTCCCCAAAACGTGATGTGTGTATTATTGGACCCCTGGGGGCGATTCACAGGGCAATGGACACATGCTTTCTATTCAAGAGCTAATCTATTTTTGCCATCACCTTCTATTTACAGGAAGGAATACTGGTTTTCACATGCAGTCATGGAATAAAGCTTCCTGCTAAAATAAATTTTCTCAGTGAAAAACATGAGCCACTTTAAAGAAAAGTGGAAAGTAAGTAATAATTGCACGGGTAGAACGCGGGTACGGCAAACATCACACAGGTAATAAGGAAATGACTGATGACTGGCGATTCTGACACTAACTGCGTAGATAAGGACCCACCCCGTAGACCTGCTTTGGTCTTTGGTTAACTGAGAATCGGTCGGACTCACAAACCAATTCAATTCAACGGACGGATATTTGCCAAGAGCCTTTGCTGTGTCCAGGACTGTGAGAGTCACAGAGAAAAGGGAACTCTCACAGCAGCCCCTGACTTCCGGGAGCTTCCAGTTTACTTGCTGGAAAGGACACGTCTACACTCAAGGAAACTGCTAGTGAATGGAGCAAAGTAATGTATACGAGAGGGAAGCAGACGTGAGCAGTGGGGGACAAGAAAAAGGAGCCCAGGACTGGCTGGGCTGACTCCAGGGTGGCCTCAGGATAGGTCATGGAGACGCCAGTGAGTTCTGAAGAGCCTGGAATGTTCCTTCATCTCCAACCTCATCACCTGGATCGCAAGAAGTTGCTCCAGACCCTGGTGACCTTGAGGCAGTGAAAGTCACCAGAGGACCTCACTTCTAAAAGTGTGAGAAAAGGCAGACACCCCTGAGTCACATCTTGGGTGCTCTGTAACCCTGACAGGCACCCCCCCCCCAGAGCCCACATGGCAGGGCTATTCTGCGGTGGAACTAAGGACCTCAGTGTCCTCTGGCCAGGCTTCCCGCCTACTCTCTGCTCTCCTGTGTGGTTCTCCTGGCTCTTGAATTCCTGATGCCTCCTTCTCTTGGTGGCTGGGGACGACTGTTTCCCTTCCTGGTCTGAAACTGACCTAGGAACCCTGAGAGCTGGGCATACGTAGCTGAGTGGGAACAGAGGCAGATTCACAACTGCTGTATTTCCCTCCAGATCTTGAGAGCTGACCCCTTCAGGTACCTCCGGGTGCCCTGCTTACAGGGAGGTCCCATCTTAGGGAACTGCTCCCCCCATCCTACCCATAGGGTCCCAGGGTGGGCACCCATCCCCAAGTTCACATCACATGGCCCCACCCCTTTGACCATAAGGCATCGGAGTAAGGATCTGAGCCAATCAGATTCTCCCTCCGGAATCAGGAACTATTCGAAATTTGGAATTACAACAGAGACTCCAGCTCACGTGGGGCTGATCTCTGGGCAGCAGAGGTGAAAACTCTACAGTTAGGGGAGGCCACCTTCTGCTGTATGGCCCAGAGATGCAGAGGATGTGGATCTGAAGAAAGAAGAGAAGACATCAGACAAAAAGAGAGGAACCCTAACAAGTCATGCTCCTCCTCAGCCTTTGGCCAAGTATTCTTGCTACCACATTGCCCTCCTCTCCCTCCCCGTCCAAGAGAACTGCACAGGACTCAAGGCTTCCATCGTGCTCAACCATAAAGTCCACTGTTAAGGGCTGAATGCTTCTGTCCCCCAAAATGTGTAAGTGGAAGCCCTAACCCCTGCTAGAAAGGTATCTGGAGGTGGGACCTTTGGGAGGTAACTGGGTTAGATGAGGTCCTGAGGGTGAAGCCTCCCATGATGGGATTAATACCCTATTAAGACCAGAAAGCTTAACCTCTCTCTCTCTCCCCTCCCCCAACCACGTGAAAACACAGCAAGAAGAAGGCCGTCTACAAGCCAGGAGGAGAACCCTCACCAGAACCCGAGCAAGCTGGCACCCTGATCTCAGACTTCCCAGCCTCCAGAACTGTGAGAGAATAAATCATTGTTGTTTAAGCCATCCCGTCTATGGTATTTTGTTTCTAGCAGCCCAAGCTAACTAAGACATCCATCCTCCCTGCCCTGGCCATTGGCCTTAAATAATTCATCTCTGGCCACCTTCCACGGCACTCACTAGCCTTCGGCCACACCAACCACCTTTCAGTTCTTCGAACAAGCCAAGATTAATGCCAACCTCAGGGCCTTTGTACTTACTCTGCTTCTGGCCGGAGGCAGCCTCCCCTGGTCTTCACACAAGGGACTTTTTCACGTCATTCAGTTTTTATCAAAACGGTCCCTATTCAGGGAGGACTTCTCAGAGCCCCTCCCTGACACAGGTCCTTAGACACTAGGTTTTCTCATTACTTTACTTGCTGCATGAGACCAGATACCTTGCCCACCTCATTCTACACCCCACGAAGCCCAGCACAGCACCTGGCATAGCAAAGGTGTTCACGCCAGGTATTTGTCAAATACATGAACAAATGACTGAGACACAAGAGTCTGGCTTCCACTAGTGAAGCCAGAGGGCCAAGCTGCCAGTGGAAAAGGGGGAGGGTTGACACTGGCAGAGGGAAGGCACCACCATTAGCTTGGCCTGTGTTCAAAAGTGGCCCAGCCTGCAAGCCAGCCCACGCCGGCCCACCTAAGGAAACACAGTCAGTGCCGAACTCGGGAAACGGAGCCCAAGGCTGGTCAAGACAGTCACACTCCAAAATACGCACGGCCAGATTTCCTGCGCCGCGTGTTTTATCTTTGACCGTCCTTATGGAAACATTATTCAAGAACGTCGTGAACACACAAAAATAAATCTTTAAAAATATCATTTGGACGACACACACATACGAATGAAAGATTTTTTCTCTTTTTACTACAGCAGTCCATTAAGGCATTTTTTAAAAAAGCCAATGTGCTAAGTAACTGCACACAGTAACCTGCAAATAAAAATGTTCCCAGTTACTGCCCACACAGCTGCCCCTAGACGAAACCCACCCCAATCTCACCATCAATCAAGGCTGGAGGTGAGGGCAGCTCACCAGCTCTGTTTCCTGTCTTCTGAGGATCTGACAGTGTCCAAAGCAGCAGAAGGTCACGGTTCTTGCTCACACTCGGATGTGGATCAGAGAGAGTGGCCACAGTCACTACCACATGCTTTGATCACTGGGGAAAACAATGCCTGTTCGGTGTCTGCTTGGTGTCAAGCACTGAGCAAGACATTTGACACGCTATCTCATTTAATCCCACAACGACCCTATGAAGCACACAGTGTTATCCTTGGGCTTATGGTGAGCAGACTGAAGCACAGAGAGGCCAAGTCACCTGGCTGGGATCACACAGCTCATCAGCATCAAGGCTGAGATGCGAACGCCACAGCATCTAAATCCCTACCCACCCAGGAGCTGTCTCCCACATCCGCGTTCCACAGATCAGCTCTCCTTGCCCTGCTTCCTCTCCGCCACCAGTAACTGACTTCAAGGGCCCGACACCTTCCTCTTTTTTGTCTCGCCTCAACACCCAGCATCCGCAGGCCCGCAGTGAACAGCACGTGGCTGACGATGATGTGCCCCGGCTGCTGGAAGAGCATCCCCTCCTGGTCCACCTCTCTCTCCCTCTGGCTCCCCCTCCCCAGGGGCTCTTTCCTCCTCTTTTTATCCGTTATCAGCCTTCTTGCTTTAATTTTGCCTGCCTAAATTGTCTTGTTACCCACTACTTTTTGTCTGTAACCTTGCCAGAAACCAAGAAGAGTCTAAAAACATTCTTTGGCTTCCTCTGAGATTATAATCTCACCCTAGATCCTGTCCCTTTCTTTCCTCTGAGGACTTCCTTTTACTTTTCTCTCTTTCATTTTTCTCTCTTCCTAGTTCTTCTGCCTTTCTTAAGGCTTTAAGGTCTTAAGGAGAAAAAAACAGCTTTGTCTATGCATATGCACATACATGGGTACTGGATTCCCCTGGCCATGAGGCTACGTTCACTTTATTCAGCATCAAAGTGAAAGTGTTTTGCAACACAATCTATAATCCTCATTGTTCACTGGTGGGGACAGAGACGTGGGTTATGACTTCCAGAACAAGAATAAAATACAAAGACCTGGGAACTTGAATAGCCACATTCAAATCTGGACTTGAACCTTTCCAGCTGTATGTGCCTTGGACAAGAATCTCTGAGCTTGAGGTTTTTATCTGTAAAATGGGAATAATAATTCTACTCCTTCCCAAGGTTGTAGAGAGGTTTAAAGGGGCAGTGTATGTGAAAGCATTTTTAACCTATAAAGAATTTCAGCATAAGGCAGTATGAGATCAGGGCCTTGGCTGAACTATGACATGTCACAAGAACTGGGAGGACACCATCGAGCTGGGCTTTGGACATCACACCTGGATGGCCCACTAACCTTCACACCCACCACCTTTCCCCCAAACTGGGTTTCCCCTCTGAAAGTCACAGTTCTGCTAATGAAACCAGGAGGCATTTCATCCTCCAGTAACCACACACACACATTTCATTTGCTGCGAGTCAGGGACTGCAGTGGGTGCCAGGGACTGGACATCGAACAGGGCTGGACAGTACCTTCTCCTTCAGGACACTCACAGTTCACATGGGGAGGGAGAAAGAAAAAGACAGAAAACAAACAATCAAAATAAGTAAATAAACCAGGTAATAATGGAAGCAGGCCCCTGATTTGCAGGAATAGCCTGCATTTAAGCCCTAAGGCAGGAAAGAGGTTGGCCCAGTTGTAATAGAGAAAGAAGGTGCTGGAAGGGAGCGAGGGAGGGAGTGGTTCCCGTGAGGTCTGCAAAACCAGCAGGGCCAGATCTGGTGTGGATTTGATTCTAAGGGGGCCTCTGGAATGGTGCAGCTGAGTGCTAGGACTTGGTTTATGGTTTATCTTTGTTGGTTGCTTGGTTTGTTGCTCTTGTTTGTTTGTTTTTAATCAGTCTCGCTGCAGTGCAGACAATCTGGGCTGGAGAGAGTATTGGTGAGCGAAAGTGGAAGCAAGGGAGGAGGTGGTCAGCTCCTCAGCAGAACGAGGCCGAGACGACTGAGGCGTGGATGGTGGCCTTGGAGAGAGGTGAACAGAACCCCCAAGTATTTTGGAGTTAGAAACAACACGAGTTGGTGAGAAGTTTCATACAGAGGCACGAAGGCACGGAGAAAATGACTCATTTTCATATCAAAGATGACTCCTGGGGTTTTTTGCTGGAGCAACCAGAGAAGTAGCGCTGGCTTCGACTGGGATGGAGGGGAGGGGGTGGAAGAGAAGGGGAGGAGCCCTGGGCAGGTGAAGGCAGTGCTGGTAAAAGAGAGGCTTAAACTTCCATCACGTTCCCCACGTACCCCTCAAGTGCAAAAGTTGGTTATCTTGCCAGTCTGTCCCCCACGTGCTTCTCAAAATCACCTCCACCTTCACATCTCCAATTTGTCACCTGACTTGTCAATGCGTTTCCGCCCAGGAGATCTCCATCTCCAATCCAGCTGCTGTACCCTCACTGGCCCTACATCCTCAGGACTTTCTGGAATGGGGAGGAACACACTTGCCTTTACTGTTGAGGACTTTTGTACCTTATTTTCTGCAGATGAAGACAGACACACAGGACCTGGGGTCAAACTCCAGTCAGTGCTCAGCTGAGCGTCCGTTTCTCCGCAAACACCATCATCCCAGCCACACCCAGCTCCCCTGCTCTCCCTCCTGCCTGCTCTCCCTCCTCTGGCCTCTGCATATGTCAGAACAGCTGCCTGGGACTCTTCTCTCTCCTCGTTTCCACCCTCTAAATGCCTCCTAACCATCCTTCAGTCTCCGTTTTTTAAGTGAATGTAAAAACTAAATATTTTCATCTTTGACACCTTTCAGGAGTCCCTCAATCATTCCTGGTACCCAGGGGAACCTGCCCTCACCTCCACCGTAATTCCAACCACACAGTGCTGTAAAAATGGATGCCTCCTCCCTTCTGGACTGGCACTGAAATAAGGTACCCAAGTGCCTGGGTGCACTATTCATCAGCTGTCAAACATGAACCTGGGGCAGATCCATCCTACAAATACTGATTCCAGTTCTAATGTATCGTTATTTCTGATTTATCTTGCCATTGCATCATAAAACTGAAAACTACTGAAACCTTTGATGGATCATAATTTTGTTAGAAAGAAGATGGTCATCTTCTTTTCTCCATAATTGTAAAGTATCTTCATCTTTAAATTTATGAACACTAGTAAGAATTTTCTTTGCATCACCTTTGCAAACACATCTGACTTCATCATTCGTCCCCTTCAAACTGGATCAAGGAACTCTTGCTAAACAAACACCACAAATGGTAAGAGAATACTGGCCCCCTTCTTTGAGCAAAACAGGATGGTCCAGGTTCTTGTTGCAAAATATTGGGTGACGAAATCATGCCTGTTGAATGACTAACTGGATGGGAATATCAAACTTCTTTTTGTCCTCAGAAAGACACTGTTTATCCGTCGATTCTGGAGTTTGAGAAAATTCATCCAGATTATCGTATTGTAAAACTCAAGAGTCTGAGGCTCTGCTTACAAAATGAACTTTACCGTTATCATTCGAGTCAACATCGCTGTTGTCTCCTCTGATTGGTCTAACTGCTGTAAAACGTTTTCCTTTGTCAATTTTCTTCTCTGTAAATTTTTCATTTCTGTTTTGTGCAGGAAATGAAAAATTCTGCATGCTCAACTACACACAATGAAAGCAACAAAAATAAACCTATAAAGATGGTGGCCTCTATCCTCTTTTATACCTTCTTGAAAGATGATATAACACCCTAAGCAATGGAACAAGGAAACTGAAGGGTGAGGCAATCGGGATGATTTATTTCACTGCACATCATCCTTTTAGGCGGTTGTTCCCATCACTCTTTCATTTTCTTATTACTTTAATATTTTTAGCACAATTGACAATAACTGATGAATAACGATGAAATAATTCCTCAAGTGATAAAATGGAAACTATTTCAAGATCCAAGAAGAACAAGATCACTAAGATCCCATGAGGTCTTAGATTTATAAATGGTTCCAATGGTCCCAAATGGGACCTTCAAGATAGAATGAGTTTTGTTCGGTTTTTGTTTAAAAAGTAAGTTTCCTTTGATCTTTGGAAAATTTCCTTTAAAAAGAACCAAAGTCATGCTATGTCAACCTTTACAAATAGTTAGAACTGCTCAAGAAAAAAAAAAAGTCAAAAACTAAAATTGGGTCCTATGGACCATGATGGTAGGCTGATGGTTAAATCATATTCATAGATTTGGTCATTTTGCGAAGATGTTCAAAATCTAACTCCCTGGAAAACTGCCCCCACAAAAGACTCTTCCTTTACCCACAGTTTCTGGACCAAACCCCATCAGAGAGAGAGCTCCATATGATGCTCACCCCTGGGCTCCACCAGCACCACCCGCGGAGCACAGGCAGCCCCTGGCCTGGAACACTTTCTCCTGGAGTTCATCTCCACACACAGTGAGGAAGTAAAAACCAGGACCCGGCCGGAGGGAAACAGAGAAGGCATCTGGAATACTATTCAGGCTTCAGAGCTAGCAACACTCAGACCACAATCAGACTCCCTGTGTTTACAGCTTTATCTTCCTCCCAGAAAATGGATTTATTGTTGAGGGAGATAGTGTTTCTATTTTCTCAGTTTTTTTTTAATTCTATTTAATCTTTTGTGTTTTCAGTCAATCCATGACTACAGTTTGACTATTAATCTAGGACATAGCGGAAATGTCCAATTCACAAACATCGTGTGTTACAAACCTTTCGGAATCGGTTGTTTTGGGAAATCAGAATATTTTTCCCTCCAATAAACAATATCGTAAATGATGGCGAGGTTTCCAGACCAGCCCCACACAAGCCTTTTTAACTCATAACATTGCCGACACCCTGCACTTCTATGGTGAAAATCAGGAGAAAGCAATTTTGTTGCAGTGCCAATAAGCAAACTCAGATACGGAAGACATGGTCTCCTTGCTCCTCAATTCTACTTAATGAACAACTAGTTTAATGAAAGAAGATAAGGGGAAAGACGGAGGCTTTCTAAGGAGAGATCTCTACTCAGAAGAATTTTGGAGGTTGGTAGCAGGAATTTATTGTAATTTTGCCTGTCCAGGGTCACTTGGATACCTTTTTACATTTTCCCTCACAGAGGCACACAAAGGAGCCACGATGAAGGCAGATTTGGGGCTCATATAGGAAGACAGCAAAGAATGAGGGAGGAAAAGCACAAGGTTTGGAAGAGATGTCCTTGACGGTGCAAGTAAAGCATGTTGTTGCCAGAGGGAGATTGCCTAAATCAGTATTAACTGATTTGCTACGGAAATTGAGAAGAGGGAAGACCCAATACTAGTGCCCCAGGCCCTTGAGTCAGGGAGAGGTAAGAGTCCACTCTTCGGTCAGACAGTTTCCTCTCTGACCATAAGGTGGTGCCATCAGCCCAGACAGCCGGCCCCAAGGGGGCGGAGCTTGCAGTAGGAGGAGCTCCCCACGTGGAAGCCACGTTTTCCACACTGGCTCTGGAACTTACAAAAAGCCTGGACTAGACAGCAAGTCTCAACCTACAGGCCACTGCCTCCTCACCCAACAACTTCCCATCCTCCGAGGCACCACCTGCTCACACCTGAGCAAGAACACGTCTCTGGGGATGGTGGCAACCCACATCAAGATTCCAGCTGATTCCTTCCCATTCCTCTCATCCATATCCTCCTTCACAGTGTCAGCACTGGGGCCCGGACCTTCTCCCAACTTCGAAAGGGGATCTAGCCTCAGAGCATCCTAGAGTTTCATCCTTAAACACCGTCAGGATGAGGAAATGAGACCTTCTCTGGTGAGCACAGATTTGCTACAAAGGCCCCACCATGAGGCCCCAGATGCCCTTACCAGCTTTATCTTCCACTGGAATACCAAACGGGCCAACTCTTACTCCTGATACAAAACCCACCGTAACCCCTCCATTCATTTACCCCTGCTGGAACTTACCTCCCTCCTGTTCCTTATCTCTACTTGTCAGCATCCTCTCCCCTCTCAAAGTCTAACCCAAATTCTCTCCTCCCCCAAACCTTCTCACTGTTTGGATTTAACTGGTGAACTGGAGTTGGAGAGGAAAACATGAGTTCTATGCATCAGCCACAGAAGCCACGGGTATCACAAGGTGCCTCATCCTTTCCGCTGCCTGTAGGGTCTTAAAACAGAGAAGGAGGGCCCATCCAGCCAAGACTCCCTCTCTGCTGAGTTTCAGGGCAACACCAACTGGGCTATTCTTACTTCTCTCAGTTCTCAATCCCCATGTAGAGACACCAAAGCTACAAGAATGATGCGGGGCATGCTGTCTGTTCTCAATTCACACCTGCTTTATAATAATAATCACTGTTACTATTATTATTACTGCCCCTTCCTCATCCCCTGCTCTCACCAGTCACAGTCTGCCAAACCGGGCCTGAGCTGTAGAGCTAGAAGAATAAGGCGAGATCACAACACAGTCACCAGTCTGAGCTCCCCTCCCTACTCCCAGCCCAGGCCTGCGGCCTAGACTGGTAATGCCAGCAAACTGCCTACTGATTCTGCAGAATTTGCTCAGCCCTGATGGGACTGACTAGAAGGCGCATTCTTCTCTGGATGTTGGGCCCTGGCCAAGTGGCCTGGAGATAAAAAATCTTTAGGAACTAGTACCTGTAGAAGCCACACCTCCAATCTAGTGACTGCTTTTCTTTTGGTTCTAAAGGGGCACATGGTTCAAGAGGGAGCCACGAATGTCTCTGAGGCTGGAGCCAACATTTCCAAGAAGGTGAACTTTTAAATTATGCAGGCCCTGGGGGTGAGGGTGTAGCTCAGTGGTAGAGCATATGCTTAGCATGCATGAGGTCCTGGGTTCAATCCTCAGTACCTCCATTAATTAATTAATTAATTAATTAAAAACCATATTTAAATTATGCAGATCCTCTGAGGGAGCTCCAGGGCCTCATGGTGGCAAAAGGCTGAGCCCTAGCTCCGGGAAGCAGGAACCCAGAGTAGACTCAGTGTCTGCAGCCAGCAAAGGTAGGCTTGCTCCTGTCACCTGGACCTCTCCTATTTCTGTGGCTCAAAGAACCGAGAGATCAGATACCCTTTTTAATGCCGATTTTGCTCCTGTTCTCACCTACAAAAGAGGCTCTCCAAGAAAAGAAAGGCTACCCAGGAAATTCAGAGGCTTATGGAGTTTGTGGGAGGTTAGAATGCTACCGGGTTTTTGTTATGTTTTGTCTTTCAAGGATCTACAGGAGATGGTGTTTCATAAACTAATAAAGGAAGTTAATTATGCAAACAAAAGCAGGGTGGGAAACGCAAACCACCCATTTTAATATACTTGCACCCCACCTCCTTCCACTAAAGATCTGAGGGTACAAGAGGTAATTGTTACCAGACTCACGGGCGTGAGTGCTCGGCTTCTTACCACCGTTGCAGATTCGGACCTTCAAAGAGACCATTTCCTGGGGCTCTGAAATCAGGTGGGGAGGGTGGACAGTGGCTCCCAGGCGCTGTAACCCTGGGGAGAGCCCACTCGATGGCGCCTTCCCCAATCCCTCCTCTCATTCCTCCTACCTCAGAGCCGCTGGACGCGAGGGGCCGCCGCAGGCAGCAGCGCCCACCCTGGCCCCCAGCCTCGGCCTTCTAACGCCCGCGTGCAGCCGGGACCCTGGGAGGGGAGCTCTGGAGGCCGAGCGGCGGCCGGAGGATGACCCGGCGCGAGTGTCTCCGCACCCCCTCCCCCAACCGTGTCACATGGCGGCCCCAACGAGGCGCGCAGAGCGCCCCGCCGCGGAGACCCGGGGCCGGGCCGCCGCGGACAGTGGGTGATGAAACCTCCCTGGCGCATTACCGCAGAGGGCGCGGGCCGGGAGCGGGGCGGGGGTGGGGGGAGGGAGCTGGTACCCGGGCTCACCTGTTCTCCAGGAGCAGGGTGGAGGCGGCGGGGGAGGGGCGAGGGCGCGTCAACCCGGGGTGAGTGGCGCGGCGCTCGCGTCCCCGCCCTCCCCCAGCCCCGCGAGCCCCCTGAGCAGCGCCGTCGGACTGACGATGCCCGGAGCAGTTCCTGTCCCCGGCCCCGGCGCCGGGGAGACGTGAGCGTGCACACGTACACACACAGCGGGGGAAGAGGCGCTCCGAGCGGCGCCCAACTTTCTCCCTGCTTCTGCGAGCCGTGGGGGAAAGCAGCCGGGGGCAAGCCAGCCCCGGCCATGCTTGGGGAGGGAGCTCGAATACGAAAGGAGAATCGATGGAGAGAATTCCCTTGGGTTCTGTTTTTAGGGTTTGGGGGGAATTTTTTGACCAGTTCCATGCGATGAATGGAGAGTAAAGGGAGCCCAAAACGGGGCGTAGAGTAGCGATTTGGAAAAATGGAAGAGTATGTTTGGAGACGCGTAAAGTTGCCTTTCAAGCTCCAGCCTCTGGGGCACGCGATGCTCCGCGGCGGGCTGACTCAGGGCTGTGTGGGCCTCCCTGACACCGCCTGGAAATGATGCAAGTCCAGTCTGTCACCTGGATCCCTGCAGCCCAGCCTGGAATCCGTCTAGATTGGGGGAGGGGCGAGAATCTGGCACCCAAGGTGTTGCAGGGCCCATCAAAGCGGGGCGAAGAGGAAGATGGGGCAGTCGCTCAGGCCAAGTCCTATATCTAATGCTTCTACTCCTATCTTAAATAGTTCGAGGGATTTTTTTTTAAGCGCAAAGCGTCATAACGCCAGGGATTCCCATATGTGCCCAGCATGCCCCGACTATCACTGTGTCCAGGAAACTTCTCCAATCTGTCAAGGCCTTGGGGCTGAGGATCTCAATTGAATTCCAAAAGGCAGAAAGAGGAAACTTTCCCAGCCCGATGCGGGTGTGATGCGAGCCAGGAGCTTGGGGGGGTTGGGGGGACGCTGTCCCAGCGCAGACCGTCCCCTCTCGCCCTTCTTTAGCTGCAACAGGAGCTGGGATTCGCTGTTAACTTTTTTAAGTCCGTTCGGCCATTGCCCTGGAGCACCCGCACACGCGCACGCATCTCCGGCCGCGCTCTCACACACTCACACACGCACGCAAACGCGTGGCCGCCGCCAGGTCGGCAACTTTGTCGGGCGCTCCCAGCGGCGCTCGGCTTCCTCCTGTAGTAGTTGGGCGCAGGCCCCGCCTCCCGGCCGTGTTGTCAAACGGGCGGGGGTCTCGGATTGGTCCAGCCGCCGGGACAACACCTGCTCGACTCCTTCATTCAAGTGACACCAGAGCTTCCAGGGATATTTGAGGCACCATCCCTGCCACTGCTGGGCACTCGCGGCGCTGCTAACGGCCTGGTCACATGCTCTCCGGAGAGCTACGGGAGGGCGCTGGGTAACCTCTATCCGAGCCGCGGCCGCGAGGAGGGAAAAGGCAAGCGAGGAGGAAGAGTGGGAGGAGGAGAGGAAGCGGCGAAGAAGGAGGAAGAGCAGGAAGGGAGCACAAAGAATCCAGGTCTCCGGGCGGGAGGTTTACACCAAGAACCATGTGTGTCGAGCGGCTGGGGCAGTTCGTGACCCTGGCTTTGGTGTTGGCCACCTTCGACCTGGCGCGAGGGACCGACGCTACCAACCCGCCCGAAGGTCCCCAAGACAGGGGCTCTCAGCAGAAAGGCCGTCTGTCCTTGCAGAACACAGGTGAGTGCGTGCGCCCTCGCGGCGGGGAGCTGCTGGGAGAAGACGCCGGGCACTCACGCAGCACGCCCCGAGCTCTTCGCCCGGAACTGGGCGCCCACCCTGGGCCGCGCAAACTCTTGGGGTGGCGCGGGACGTGCAAAGGAAAGCGCCAGGCGAAGCGAGTCCGCGCCGGGCTCCGCGCGCCGGGAATCCGCACGTGCTGGCGGGGTGATGAAATGGCTGGGGCAGGACTTGTTGCTGTCCTCCCCGCGGTCGAGGGTAAATGAAGCAGCGCCTGACGCTGCCAGGGCTGGCTCCAGAGTCCCCGGTCCGGTTCAAAGCTCCCTGCTGCATCCCAACTGGCTTGCGGGGGAGGGGCACAGACGGTCCCCGGAGCCGGGCTGCTCCTTGAATCCGGAGAACTTCTCTTCCCAGCCGGCGGGCCGCAGCAGGACCGCTTATCCCCCTCCTCAAAAGATGCCCGACATCCGAGAACTTTGTAGGCGAGACAAATTGCATTGCGAACTTTCCCCTCCGGGGGCATTCCTTTCCGAAGGAGGGACGGATGGCGCAAAGCCTACCTCTGCGGTGTTGCCGCCGTCTCCCGCTCCAGGGCAGGTCAGCAAGCGAAGAAATGGTGACACGGCTCGAACCGTGCCCCGCTGCCGCTCGACTGGCTCTCCGCTCACCCACAAACTGCCGAGCACAGCCAAGCGTGCAAGGCACGGGGCTGGCCCTTTTCCCAGCTCCCGGGAAAGGAAGAAAATCTGCCTACAGCTCCTTCGCTCTTCGCGGCCCTCCCTTTATTTAGGGGGCCTGCGAAGCCGGCGGCGGCGTGCGTGCGCTCACCGCACGAGCAGGAATGCATGCGTGTCCATTAGGGACGCCCGGAGCGACTGGACCGCGGCCCTGCGCGCTCCTGGCCGGCGCGCCGGGGCCGCGCGTGGGATCATCCGGGAGTCCCCCACCTCCGCAGGCGGGTGCCGGCACCCCGGGCCCGCGCCCCGCTCATCCTAGGACCCTCACCCACCCTCCCCGCCTCCCAGCTTTCCCTGAGAATTGAACGTGATTCTCGGGAGTTGGTGACCCTCAACGAAATACACGCCCCTCATTCTCTCGGTAGATTTAATCTGAATGCGGATTATCTCCTCCGACCCCGCCCTTCTTCCAAAATATACTTTTCTGATGTAATTTTGTGGTTGGTTTAAATCAGGGAATTGAGTAGGGGGAGGGAAGGCAGAGAGGCTTTGCACGCGGCAGCCTGACAGTTAACTCCCTCTCAGCCTGTCCTTTCAGAGAGACGAATTAGGGCCACATTCTGCGAAGGAGGGCAGCAGACTCCCGGGTCGCGGGAATTCTAGGGGATTAAGTGACATCTCACACCGGATCTCTGTTTAAAAGGAGCCTCTAACTGCGAAGGTTGCGTTTCTAGCCCCCATCTGACTCGATTCCTGAGCCTGCTTGCAAGCCGCAGCTTCCCTAGCCTGGTATTTTTAATGCGGATGGATTGGAGGCGCTGCCTTAATAGGAATTTTGTTTTGATTTTAGGTGTTGAATCATAAAGCTGAACTGAAACTGCTTTTTGGACCCTCTCATTTGGGAGTCAGGAAGGAAATGGCCGTGACTTAGCAGCAGGCTTCATCCAAGTAGAGAAGGGTGTTTCATTGATAAACTGCAAAGCCAGAGAGCTCGCTCATCGGTTGAGATCTCATTTTTGTCTGTGGGTGTACGAGGCTGAAATGGCTTATGCTCTGCAACCAAGTGTTCCCACAAATGCTTCAATAAGATGGGAAGGATGAAAAACGGAGTGCTCCAACTTAACTTCTGATTGTGACTTTTGTAATTGTAGGTTTGTCTAATTTTTTACAAGTATTTCCAAATACTGGTATTTTCATAAGTAGATAAGTGACGAAATTTTCTTTCCTCGGTTTTTGTAGATCCTGAAACAGTCATTTCTAACTTTTTTCCCTTAAATTTTCTCTCAGTCGTTACTTTTATTTCAACCCGCCTCTTTGTATTTATTCCCCAGCATGGCTGAGAATTTTGTACCTAATTGTATGTGATTCTCATTTTAGCGGAAATCCAGCACTGTCTGGTCAACGCTGGCGATGTGGGGTGTGGCGTGTTTGAATGTTTCGAGAACAACTCTTGTGAGATTCGGGGCTTACATGGGATTTGCATGACTTTTCTGCACAACGCTGGAAAATTTGATGCCCAGGTAAAAACCATATTGAGCATGAGGAATACTTGGGGTTAGTGTTGCATGATTGAAATGGTCATTGGAGAGGCTGGTTAACAGATTTTCTTAGCTGATCTTCAAGGTGTTATTTAGCACTTGCAAGAGACATACTATGTGTACGGCAAGATGCCAGTGTCTCCCCCACTCCACTTCTGGGGTTCAGCTTTCTGGAGCTATCATGTAGGCTAAATCCTTCTCCACTCTGCATCTACTCTGCGTCTACATGGGTGGAGTGGAATGGAGACCAAGTTGAGTAATTATCTGAGGATTCTTAGCAGAGAAGACAAAAGTCACAATAAATAATAAACATCTTCTAAGGGACACACTATGCCTGGCTACCCCAACCCGAGTCTGCAAAGCCCATCACTTTAGGAACGATAGGTCGAGGGGGGAAGGGCAGAGACTCCAATTATATATGCCAAAAGCTATTTTCACCTGATAGGCAAGAATAAAAGAGACACAAAATTTGTAGAAATCCATCATCTCCTACGGGCGTGTGGGCAGGCAAGATGGGTAATTCAGGGCCTCCAGGGTAGCAGACTTTTCTTCCTCCTGAATACCAGATCCCTTCTCCCAACTGGAAAAGTCCAAACCCTGAGTGAGTCCTGCTCTGGATAATAAACACAGTCAGGGCCTGACCCACTTTGGTTGTCCCAGGGTCCCCAAGGTAAAGCCCGGTTCCTGCGTGGGCAGGAAGAGAACCCAACAAGCAACCGTAGGGCTCCAGTGCCAACAATCCAAACCCACTTCAAATGGTGTGGGGCGTTGGGCTCACCTCCTTCGCATCCTCCCCAGCCCGTATGTGCACTAGGGCGTGCCCTGTTGTTGTCAGAAACTTCCTCTCCCATTTCATTGTAGAGCCATGACAGTATCTAGACGAAGCCAACAGCTTAGGTGTGATTTATCAATGTCACCAGTGACATCTACTGACATCCTGGAGGGAGCCTGACAAAGCAGTGCCTGGGAACCAGAAAGGGATATGGCGGGGCTGGCAGCCTCCCCTACAGAGGATGTCGGGTGGCAGGAGGGGAAACAGAAGCCGGGGAAGGAAAGAGGTGTAGAACGTTTGAACTCCTTGAGGCTCCCTAAGAAAGCATCCCTTCTGGATGAACTGGAATTGGGAAATCCGGAGGAAAGATGTGTATTTCAGGACAATCCCACAGGATGTCAGGGAAGAAAACCAAGCGCAGATTGGCTGCAGCCCTCGCATGAATTCATCTTCCTTCTTACCTCAACCAACAGAAGTATGTTTGCAAGTTAGAAGCATCACTTTCAAATCAGTTCTCAGCCCAGAAGCGCTTAATAAACTGGCACACCCTGCCCCCCATCCCATTTGGCTCCCACCGGAGAGTCAGGGGAAAGGGGACCACGGGGGAGGTGGTCTCTCAGTGATCAGACACTATCCGTGGACACTGCAACTGCCTCTAAAGGAGAGAACTGAAATAAATGTGCTGGCTGGCTTCCCACTTCCAACCTAAACCCGTGTTACTTTCTCAACTCCGTTACTTCCGGGCCAGTCTGAAAACGGAGGGGTGACCTCTCCAACGACAGCCTGTTTCTGTAGAAAGGGGGTGCAGGGATCCCTGGGTAGGTCCCCCACAATGCCTCTCTGCCCGGAGAGGTTGATAAGGGAGCTAACGGCCCAAGCTCGCCTCCACACCCCCAACAGCTGTCTCCTTTCTAGGATAAGAACAATCTAATGGGGTTGCCAGGAAAGAGAACTGTAGGCCAGATGTATGCCTGGCTGCCTGAGCCACTCAGAGGCAGGGAGCGTGGGGGAGGGGCTGTCAGTTGGGCAGTTCAGGCTCCAGATGCTGCCAGGCAGTGTGCCAGGCGGGCCTTTTAGAGGCAGTAATCCTAACAGTTTAAAGGAGTCGAATTGCTTTCAAAAAGGAAAAGAATGCTCCTCCTTAAAGGCTAGGAGGAGAGGAGAGTCTGGGTTGGGGGCGGCGGGAGGCACTGAGGCAGAAAGGGGAGGCACGGCCAGCCCCCGGGCCTGACGGCACTCGGGGACTAGAAGGAACAAGGAAAGGTGTGAGATGTGGACAAGCAGTCACCTTCTACTTGGGAGAAACTCTTGCTGGGAGTCACCAATGAGTTCTGGATTTATGCCTGGCCAAATTGCCCTTTGTGTCCCAGAAACATTGCCACCAAACCACAGCTGGGCTGCCTTGAGGACAGAGGGCCATGGGAGCCCCCAGGACCAGGGAGACTCAGAGCAGCTCGGGAGGAAGGGGGCAGATTCTTTAGTCTCCTGAGTAACATCCTTTTTGACCGAATGGGGAGGTATCATGTCACTCTGGACAGACCTCCTGATGTAGCCTCAGCCTGTCACCTGCACAGATGTCAGTGCGCGGCGGGGCCTTGGGGTTTGGTTGTCAGAAAAATCCCATGTAAGCCCAACAAGGGTAAGAATGTCGAAGCATGTAACAAGGACTGGTCTCTTCTGCCCCTCTCTCCCTCCCCTGTGCTCTCAGGGCAAGTCATTCATCAAAGATGCCTTGAAGTGTAAGGCTCACGCTCTGCGGCACAGATTCAGCTGCATAAGCCGGAAATGTCCAGCCATCAAGGAGATGGTGTTCCAGCTACAGCGGGAGTGCTACCTCAAACACGACCTGTGCTCTGCCGCCCAGGAGAACACGCAGGTGATGGTGGAGATGATTCACTTCAAGGACTTACTGCTGCACGAGTGAGTGCTGCCCCGCGGGGAGGGGGTGGATGAGGGGGAGCGGGGTGATGGTGCAGCTTGGATAGAGGAAGGGGGCTGCCTGCTGGGGCTGGAGGAAAGTCTTCCTCGGTTTGAGCGGCTGCTTTTCAGCAACTGAACTCTCCAGTCAAATGGGGAAAGCTGCACTGACTCCCCTGGGAGTCCCTTTCCTGCTGGCCTTCAGGAAAAGCAAAAGAAATTTCCGAAATCGGTTTCAAAATCATAAGCAATAGCAACAGGAAATCTTTTCACTGAGCACGGTATGTGTAGGATCTTTCCCTGGGCCAAGATCCCAACAGTTCTCTGAGTGTTCCAAGGAGCCATGTAGGTGCCCCTGCAGATGCCCGAGAGCTAATAATGTACATTGCGTGTGTACTCAGTGCCAGGGGTTGTACTAATGGTTTCCTAGGAATATTTCACTTGATCCCAACAACAGCGTTGTGAGCTAGGTACCAATCTCATCTCCATTTTACAGATGAGAAAACTGAGGTTCAGTGTGGTAAAGGTCACAAAGACATTGAAAGGCAAAGGCCCAGACGAGGTGTCAGGCAGTCTAGCTCCAGAACCCACACTCTTAAATGCCAGGAGCTTTTATCCTGCCTCCATAAGCTCTCCTTTCCCTTAGAAGGTCCAATTTACCTTCTCTAATGTGAACACCCTCCCAGAGAAAATGCAAAACAAATGTCAAAACTTTGATCAGCTAAACACCTTTATACCAAAAGTAAGGAAATAGGAACGTACTTACTGGAGGACTTGCAATTCAGTGATAAACCCAGGCCATCTCATTCCTTAAAAAACACCCCATCTATAGGATCTTAAATTCTGCGGAATAGTAAATAAAGCACGTGGGTACACAGTTGCTCCTAACACAATAGCTCCTGAAGGCTGCAATGGCCCTTCCTTGGAGACTTAGAGCAGAAAGCAAGCTCTGAGCTAAGCAGCCCAGCAGAAGTCATAGCACTGTTAGTCCTTACACCAGTGACTCACTGGGCCAAATCAGTACAATTTTATGAACTTTTGCCCCTGAGTTTGTGCCACGGCTTCCCCCAGCTATGTCACTAAACAGGCCACTCCCCACCCCACCGCTTAGACCACGGAGGACTACCACCATCACCTGTCACTTTCCACTTGGTTATGAGGCTGGGCATCTTGCAACACACCCCGGGTGCAGTGTTAAGATTTGTAAGATTTACCGTGAATCTCCACAGGCAGCTTTTGCCAAGAGCAAACTAATGTTGCCTTTTCTTTGAGTTAGATGAATGCCTGATAAAATATTTTCTCTGCCTCCAAATACTCGTAAAGAAACAAAGTAACAATAGAATCCATGACAATAGCAATAACATGACTACAGTTTTCTGGGTGGGCCAGGCCCTTGGCCAAGGACTTCACCAGAGTAGCGCATTTGCCTCTCACAGCAGTGCTACAAGACAGAGAACACTGTCCCCACTTAACAGAGGGAGAAAGTGAAGCTAGAGGTTGAAGATCTTGCTCTGAGGTTTGTTTCCAACTTCGGAATTGGTGATTCTGAAGCCCGTTGTCAGGAACAGACCTCCAACCTCTTTGCTGCGGGCCTGCGTTCTCCCCCACTAGACCTGCAAAGGGCTCATTGTTCTCCAAATGTGGCAGGATTTTCCCCTTTTCTCAAAAATACCCCCATTACACAAGCAGAGCTCTGTGACATTTCCCTCCTTCAAGGTGCCCTGGGAAAAGGCAGCCACCCCGTTGCTGAGAAACTCATGAAGTTCCTTTGTCCTCAGTCCACTGTCACCCATTAGAGTTTGTTGGCCTCAAGAATGGATGATGGGGCACTTGTTTTCAAGTCTATAATAACATTCCTGGAGCCCAGAAGACTTTGCATTTTTGGAGAAAATCTTCTTTGGGAAAACTAAAGGTCTTGACATTTTCTGCCACCCCACCCCCCACCCCTTGAATCTAAGAAGAGGTAAGGCCTGTGACTTTCTGGTGCCTCCTCCATGGAAGCAAGGTCTGTGAGGCCATGAGCCCCTTACTTCTAAAGGCCACCTCATATCATTTACAGCCAACACACAGCCCCCACAGCAGCCTGCCCTGGAAATGCAGGTAGTCCACCCCAGAAGGAAACCTGGGCCTCTTTCTTAAACACTCAGTGTGGCTGCGTGCAAGTCCCCTCGCCTTCTGCCCAGCCAGCCCCTCCACCTCCCCACTACCTTCCTTTCTGAAGCCACAACTACACAGTGTGTCAACTAATGCTTCAAACTGAACTGACTGAGTTTCTTGGGGTTTTTAACTATTTTAAACTGATTTGGGCACAAAAGACCCCATCCGCCCCCAGATATCAAGAAGACCTTTTACGAATGTGTGGCATCAGCCACAGCTAAGAAAATGAAAACTGAATTTGCACTTCACTCTAGACAGAAGGAAGTCAGTCACCCCAGAATCCACATCACCCCATCCCTTGATCCTGCTCCTCACCCAAAGTGGCTTCCTTCTAGCTTGGCTGCCCTCTGCTTCCCTCACCCCTTCCTGCCCGCTTTCTCCCTGTCAACTGCTTGGCCACCACACGCCCTGTCACTGGGTGCTGGCAGCCTCCAGGCACGTCCCCCTCCAAGTATTTTTAAAAACCCTTTAGCCTTGCTGACGCCCAGTGGAGAGAGCTGGGCTTTGTCATTAGACACGGGCTGAGCTTGCAGCCTCGGAAGGCACCGTGCCAGCTCGGAACACGGCTCAGATTAACACACACCCCTCCCCGCGGGTCACAGCTCTCTCCTCGGCAGAGAGCGCCAAGGGCAGAAGAGAGCGTGGGCTGGTCCAGCCTTCTGGGATCCGCCTTGGGGTTCTGAGAGCTCATCTGGCGGGCAGGACGCCCTGGCGAAGGAGGCCAAGAGGCCGTCCGTCCGTGCATTCCCAAGAGGGCCCTCCCCTCCTGCCTCTGGGGGAAACTGGAAGAAGGAGCATCGGGTTTAGTGTCCCAGAAAGAGAGATGCTCAGTCTCTGCAACTGCAGTTTGCTTATCCGGCCCCAGCGGGTGGCAGGTACAATCAGGTGCTAACATCCTGATGCTGCTGGAGCAGATATACCAAGTAAACTTGAACTCCCCAAGGCAGTCGGTTGCTAGTTTTCAAAAGAAGGAAACAGACAGGCCCTGAGCGTTTCCCTTGTGTGGCCCGTGCCCTCCTCTCTCAGCTCCAGCCTCAGGTTGTCACTGTCCTCGTCACTGTTAGGGGCCAACCTCAGAGGGTGGAAGCGCCCTGCCCATCAGCCATGCCCAGTCTCTCTGACTCTGAAGGCATCAAGTAGGCCTTAAAAGGCAGCCTGATCTCTATCAGCCAGAACATTCCTCCCTTCTGCTCGCAGCCCAGCCCCAGGCCTTCCTGGCCCAGAAGCTTCCCAAAGCCGCTTTCTCCCTGCCACCCCCGCCTTGTCTCCATTTTTATATCTGTGAAATGAGGGCAGTTCACTCAATTACAACTTGAGGACTAATTCATACAAATGGCAGTAAACTATTTCACAAGTCTTACAACACAATCTGCTCCTCCTGCTTGGCAACAACTGCCAACTTGCAGAGAAAAGATTAAATGGGCGATAATGCAGCCACCCAGGTGGTCCAGGCTCACAGAGAGAGAAAGTCTTTCTTATAAATGATCTCACCTTCCAGAGTGAGTTCCCTGCCCACGGGGGTGACCCAGGGCTTCGAAGTGCATGGTCAGAAGCAGGCACACTGCACACACCTCCCACCCCCAGGAGAAAGGCTTGCATGATGTGGCTCGTCCTCCTCCAGCACTTGTCCTACAGAGCTACCCCAGGCAGCTCAGATGGCCTGAATAACAGGCTCTCTCCCCTTGGGAACCAAGCATGCTTATTTCACAGACAGCTGGCTCTCGGTCCAAGCACGTCGGCCCCCCGTGGCCAGCCGTCTCCTCCAGCCTCTCCTACCGAGAAAGGGAAGAGCTCCATGGGAATCCATGTGCCCCTACCCTTCACTGCCTATTCCAGACTCCTCCAGATAAGGAGGAACATGCACCCAGGAACTTCCCAAAATGCCCTTCATCAATCCCAAGCCCAAACCAGGGGCAAACACAGACATGGGAAGAAAGGTTTCTTGGGAACCTCAGTTCAAAAAGGCTCCACTGGGAGAAGGACATCCAGTGCAAAGCTAGCCAACCTCACTTCCCTGCCTTAAAGACTCCCCCGTGTAGCATTTAAGGCTCCTCACCATTTGCCTAAGTATTATTCTACTGGCTCCAAGACCCATCTCCTGTCCAGCTAAAATCCTCCTAGCTGGCATTCCCTGAACAGCCCGGAGCTCTCCTGCCCTCCTCTCACGCACACAGCTGTCCCACCTGGCCTTCCTGCCCTGCCTCCCCGGAGGTTCTTCCTAGGCATTCATCATGGGCACCTGAGAATTGGCACTGGCCCTTTCGCTGTGGCGGGCTCTCTCCTTGGAAGCCTGGAACATAATGGCCAGCCAGACCAATGTCACTTGAGACCAGTATTCCACAGAATATGGGTAAAGGCTTGATAGTAATTCCAGAAAGATCTTTCACCAAGCCAAGCACTGGCCACGTCTCTTCCCTGGTAGGGGCACTGCCCTCGGCAGCCCACTCGGGACATGCTCCATCCTCGGTATCTGTGTCTCAATTTCTAGACCTTACGTGGACCTGGCGAACCTGCTGCTGACCTGCGGCGAGGAGGTGAAGGAGGCCATCACCCACAGCGTGCAGGCTCAGTGCGAGCAGAGCTGGGGCAGCCTGTGCTCCATCTTGAGCTTCTGCACCTCGGCCATCCAGAGGCCCCCCACGGTGCCTCCTGAGCGCCAGCTCCAGGGGGACAGAGCCAAGCCTTCCAGGGCCCACCACGGGGAAGCGAGTCACCACCTCTCGGAGCCCAGCAGTCGAGAGACAGGCCGAGGCGCCAAGGGCGAGCGAGGTAGCAAGAGCCATCCACACGCCCACGTCCGGGGCAGAGCGGCCGGCCACGGGGCCCAGGGAACTTCTGGAAGCAGCGAGTGGGAGGATGACCAGTCCGAGTATTCCGACATCCGGAGGTGAAATGAAAGGCCCGGCCGGGAAGTCTTTCCTCCATGCCGTCCATTTTCTTCTCTATGGACATTCCAAAACATTTGCCATTAAAGAGGGGGGATGTCACACGCAGGATTTGATGGGGATTGCGGACTTGACGAAGGTGTATGTTAGCGACACGAACAGGTGAGGCAGAGGCTCCCTGGGCAGCAGCGAGGGCTCGGTTGTGCCCGGCGGGTCCCACCCCTGCACATCCTAACGTGAGGGAGCTCCCGGCCTCCCTGCAACTTTGCCTTCTTTCCATCCGTGGAGCCTCTGGGCGGCGGCCTGCGGTTTACTCTGCTGTGGGAGGTGACGGGGAGGGGCGGGGGTCAGCAGGCTCCCCGGGGGCTGGACTGGGCACTTGGTGCCGGCCCGCCCGCAGCTTCTGGTGCTGCCTTGGCAGAGGGCAGCAGGAATGGGTGTGAACATCTCCCTGGGAATCAGGAGAAGGGTGCAGAGGAAGCAGGGGGCTGTGTGGGTACTTGGTGCCAAACCGAAATCCAGTTTCTTGCATGGGACCTTGCGGTTTGGAGTGACTTGGGACGGGGAGGGCGAGGGTTCAAAGTGTAATTTCTGAGCCATTGTTCTGTCTGGGGACCCTGTCCGAGGGAGTGGCCCCTATGTGTTTGTATTTTAACCACTGCTTCAAGTCTCAATTTCACTTTTTTATTTATCCAGTTCCATCTACATATCTGTCGTCTAAATAAATAGCTTTCAAACAAAGCAACTGGGTCATTAAAACCAGCTCAAAGGAAAACAAAACAAAAACAACCCATCTTTGGGGGCTAAATTTTTTTTTAAGTGCTATTTTAAAAGGACCCAAAGTGACGTAGCGGTACATCTGACTGCCTGACGTGGGCTGGCTGCCACTTAGGGCAGAGTCCACACCTGGAGGCAAACGCACAGGCAAAGAGGGCATTTGACAGACTTCCCTTCGCGTTTCGTCGTCTCACCTTGACCCTCAGTCAAGATGGATAAAGCATCAGACCCTGGGTTCCGTGAGGCCACGTAAGAAAGCTGGCTTTCCTGTGCTAGATGATGGAAAAGGGGAACAGAGAATGACTGCTCAGTCATTTTCACCAGGGAATGCCGACCTTTCACATACATGGAGGCGACCTGCTGAAAATCGCTGAGAGACAAGATTTCCCAGATCTGAGTTGAAGAATTTAGCGATGAGGAAAGGAGTCGGAGTGGACAAAAGAAAGGCAGAGAGGAGAGGCAGAACTAAAAATACAAGGAGAGGAAGAAGAGGGTTAGAGCAGGAAGCATCAGCGGTGGAGGTCTTGGAGATCCTGCGGCCACCGAAAAAGTCTCAGAGACAAGAGAGCTTTTGTCTCCTTCCTAACAGGTCACAAAAGAAGGCTTCTCCTTTCTTGCAGCCGGTACTCACATAGGAGCCCAGTATTGCAAGGAGTGGACGGATGTTCTGAGCCAGGTCCTTCCAGAGCAAGGATCAGCAAACCTTTTCTATAAAGGGCCAGATAGCAAATACGCTATTTTCAGTCTGATGGTCTGTGTGGTTTCTGTTGCAACTACTCAACCCACCCTTTGTAGCATAAAAGCAGACCTACACAGACAACACGTAACGAATAGGCTTGGCTCCACTCACTTAAAATTGTATTTAACAGGCGCCCAGCTGGATTTGGCTCTTGGGCCTGAGTTTGCTGACTGCTGTTCGAGTGACTGGGCAAAAAAGTATGCATTCTCCATTTATATCAGCTCTTAGCGCTCCCTCAGAGCAGCCCGAGGCCAGAGATAAAGCAGCTAAATTTATCTGCTGGAAAATGATTTGTTCCACCGAATGCCCTTACCCAAAGCACAGCTAGTGTTTATACACCCCAAATCCCATCTCATTGCTGCCAGGACATGGTGCTGGAGCGTCCTTCCCCCCACCCTTTCATGATCCGTGTTGCAAAGGAACCATTTGGGTGTTGGGGGAGGGGGCTGGAAGGCTGGGAGAAGCACCTAGAAAGAGCTGGAGCTGCAGAAGGCAGGGGAGGAGGACCGGTGTGTCTGGCTCTGCCATGGGAACCGAACACAAGCCCTGGCTGTCTCAAGCCACGCAGCACGTGGACTGTTTTCCTTCCATCACTCAAAAGCTGAAGCAATAACATTCTCTCGCGTTGCTGGGTCAGCTGCTCACTTGTTCACCAGCTCCTGGGCTGGAGGGACGCGAGGCATCACTTTTATACTTTCCTCACTGTGGATGTTCTGCGTGTTCGCCTACTGATGTCCCATTTGTTGCTTCTATTGTAAATATTTGTCATTTGTATTTATGATCTCAGTGTTTTTTTTCCCCCGAAGCGTAAAATGGCTTAGTCTGTTGATTTGAACCTCTTCCCTGATCTCAGTTGTAATATTTCTCATGCCACTGGTTTGTTTCTTCTCCCAAGTCAGGTAGAAAGCATTGCATTCTGTTTCCTTTGGTTTGAAGCATCCAGTAGTATTTATTGCTAAGATTCTTCTGCTCAAAACTGAGGAAAGTCTGAATTCCTCTCAGCGTTGACAGAGGCATTTGTACCATCTAAAAAGTAAGCAGAGTCGTCCTTAAAAACAGACCCTCAACTTGGGCTTCATAGCTTCATCCAAATTTACTCATGAGCCTTCCTTTGAGGAAGGATGTGGATTTCCAAATAAAGATACGATGTTTATTTTGAGCTTTGCATCTTAACAAGATGATCCAAACACCTCTCCTTTGTATCAATAAATAGCCCTGTTATTCTGAAATGAGAGGCCTGAGTGGAATGAAATGCCGACACTCAAAACTAAATAAATAGAAAACACCAGCCCAGAGCTGTGCTCACACTTTGACACACACAGAGAGAGAGAGAGAGAGAGAGAGAGAGAGAAATTTAAACTTGAACCAAGCAAGGGAAAGGCTTCACTACACCAGCATGGAAAACAATGTGTCCCGGGCCCATTTCCTAAGGAAGAACAACCCTCGTGTGATCTCAGAGCTGGCACCACGTGAGCTTGCTAAGTCAGAATATCTGTTTCTGTTATGGATTTAGCCAGAAGGACCTGTACGTTGTCACATGGCATTCTCTTTTTCCAAGCATTAATAAAGGTTTTAAATAATTGACTTCCCCTTGAATGGCGTTATTGTCTGAGAGGGCTCTGGACGTCCACGGCCGGGGGGATGGCTGTGAGCAAGTGGGCTCTGAGTCCATTTAAAATGCTGGATGTTTGGTTGATGGGGAAGGGCAGCCGGGAGGAAGGCCACCCTGGGCTTCTCCCCCATCACAGGGACTCTGTGCAGAACCCTGCCTGAGTCACCCAGACAAAGGGGAGAATGAGCACCTCACAGCTGGGCTGGAAGCACCAGCCCCGGGGCCATCGGGACTGTCCTCACAGCTCCCTCTGGTCTCCCCTTGGAGTCTCCCCTGCAGCCCTGCCACTCCCTTCTTTCAGACTAAGCCTGCGGTAGACGCCACCAGCACAACAGCTCCGTCGCCCTGCAAGGGCAAGGAAGCCCATTGCTTCCTCCCCAAATCTTCCTCCCATGACACAGCAGAGGTGGAGTCCCTGACTGACCACGGTTTACCCCAACATTGGGGTTCCCACAATTTGCTGGGTACCGTGCTAAGGCATTCTGCATACAGACCCCCATCCCCACTACATCCCACAAGTAGCAAATATCATCCCCGTTTTGCAGGTGAGGAAGCCAAGGTACAGAAAGGGAAAGCAACTTCTCCCAAACCACATGGCTAGTGAGTGGGGGAGGGGCTTTGGACCCCAACCCAGACCTGTGACTCTCAGCCCATGTGCTTTCCCCCAGGTCAGCTCTGGGTTCTCCACATTTGATTTATTTTTTCATTTAAACCAATCAGTATTATTCCAATTTTACACAGGGCTTGGAAAAAGAATAATTACACTCTTGTATTTACAGCACCTTGGAGGAGCCCCGCTTTAGAACATAAGGGGAAACTGATGCTCTCAGCTTTCCTCTCTGCAAAGCCTCAGATCTGGGTTCAGATGAAGGGAGAGCCCGAAGATCATGGAGTCTTCTCATCGCTGTTCAGTGCATGGGGTCATTTTTGTCAAGGTGCTTCTCAAGTGTCCCTGAGGAGGGCACTTGGGGAGTGGCTGGCTTGAGTCTTCCCCCGCTAAGCTCACCCAGTGGCCAGCCCTGTTGGAGAAGTCAGGTTCCCCTGAACTCCTCCCCTCCCCCGTCATCCTCCTCATCGTGATAGCTACAGTTTCTCTTGGATCTGTTCCGTGCTCCAGGAGCTGCCTGGCGCTTCACAGGTACTATCTCTGAGCCTCATTTTACATATGAAAAAACCGAGGCTCAAAGTCTTTCTCTTTTTTTTTCTAAATGGAGCACTGGGGATTGAACCCAGGACCTTGTGCATGCTAAGCGCACGCTCTACCCCCACCCCCATCAAAGGCTTCGTAATATCCCTAGAGCCTGTCACTAAGCTAGCGAGCTCCAGAGGGTGGCAGGGCTCACCCTGCTCTGTCTTACCACCGATCACTCCAGACGTAAAAATGTGGGTTAAATACCCCCCCCCCGACTTCAGAAACGCAGCTGCCTCTCCCCAGCCCTCAGGACTGCTCCAATCCACCGGTTCAGGAATGATTAGGTTGTGGGAGGGTTAGATGTTCTTCCAAATATGCTGGTATTTAAGCAAAGTTTCCAAAGGAAGCTGGAGCTGTGGATCCCGAAATCTGGAGACAGAAATCTGAATTTGTTCTAAAGTCAACAAAAGAGAAAGCCCACTACTGAGAGGGGGACAAGCCCAGCCAGAGAACAGGTTTCATGTGAAATTACTGGGGGGGGGGGGGGCGGAGACATGAAGAAAACAGCAAAGCAAGCCCTGGGCTAGGAGTCCTGCGTGGCTGCTTGCATAAGCAGTTTGGTTTTCATCACTCCCCAGAAAAAACGCACACTCGAAACTCACTCCCTAAAAAGAACGGGGGAGGGAAAGAAAGCCAAGCACGAAGCAGGCCCCACCAGGATGAACCTTGCTGTCCCACAGAACTCAAGCCCCCTGGCACTCAAGGCTGTGCACCCAGCTACCACCCCTGCACGTCGGATCTGCCCGGACGAGCTAAAATCTGGGAGAGACAAGAGACGCTCCTCCGAGAATTCTCAGAGGCAGGGCAGTTGCTCACAAGGCGCAGAGGACGATCAGCTAGTTCCATGTTCCACTGGAGGGTTTCCGGGGATTTTCATGGTTCTTAAAGCTAAGTGGGGGAAGGCACCCTAATGAGGAGGTGGGCAGCCGGCCTGCTCGCCCTCCCGAGTCTTGAAGGATCCTCAGCAGAGGACTAGGGGAGCCAAAGAGGGCTTCGTGCAGGGAGAATGACCAGGCCCTGAAATTCTGCCCTGGGTATTCATTGTTATGGTAACAAACAAACCCCGAAACTTCATAGATTGAAACAATGATTTTATTTTGCTCACGATTTTGTGGATCAGAAACTTAAGAAAGGGCTCTGCTGGGCGATGGGTCTCTTGTCCACATGGTGTCAGCTGCCTTCCCAGGTGAGGGCCAGGCCCTTCCAGAGGGCACCTCGGTGCTCCCTGCGCCCCCTCTCCCGTTCTCTCTCTCCCGCTCCATGTGGCACCACGTCCCCTGAGGCCTCTCAAAGCATGGCTGTTGTAGGGTGGTTAGTCTCCCCACTTCCATGGAGACTGGCTTCCCCAAGAGAGGCTGGAGGGTTTTACGGCACATTCTTCACATCGAAACTAGGGTTTTAAGTTCATCCTTGGAAATGAACATCGGGGCAGAGACTGTCGCCTCTGCACATGGTTTCATGTCTCTCCAGCAGCCCCGCCAGGACACAGTGAGAATGAATGAATGAGTGAGACCTCTTGTCCAAAAGAGGGCCAGACTGTCAAATCGGGTAAGTTTTCATTCATCTTAACTCCTAAAGGAAAGAAATCCTTGTGTCTGTGTAAGGGGCATCGACATGTCAGAGAGTCAGCAAGGGGGTGTCAGAATTAAAAATCCCCGGCAGGTCTAGTAATTTTGGAGTCAGGAGACAGAGAAACTATTGTCTTGCACCTGGTAAATCTCTCTTTCTCTCTCTCTTTTTTTTTTAAATAATTATGACTGAAAAAACAAATTTTTTTTTAAAATAATAATGACTGGTCCTGAGACCCTGGCAAACCAGTTAAACTTTCTAAGCCTGTTTCCTTGGCCACAAAAGAAGGAAACTAACAGCTGCCTTGCGTCCGTCGCAGTGGGTAGGGAGGAGAACATGACTGCAGCTGCATGAAAGCAACAACGCATAGGAGATGCTTTGAAGATGGCGGGCGCCATGTCAACGGTGGGTGTCGCTTCTCCCGGCCGTGTCCGAAGGCTTGAGCAGGAAGTCAAGAGCGCAGAAGGGACGAGCTGCCCCATCCTGTCCACGGTCCTGGAGGTCCTCTGAGGCAGGAACAGTGTCTTCCATGGCCACCACAGACAGGTCAGCCCCAGAATGTGAGCCAGACACAAGGGGACAGAGCGTAACCAGGCGGACACCCTCTCCAGGGTGGGAGAGCAGCCCCTGAGCGGCCCCGAGGCCGTGCTGGGGAGCTGAGCGCCTTCCTGCCAGGCTCGCACCCAGCAAACCTCAAGGCAAGGGGCCCACAGAAAAGCCAGTTTGTAAACTCCTTCATGAGAAAGGAAAGCAGAGACTGACAGGGACGAAGGAGAAAAGAGATTCGGGGCCAGAGCCCACTCCACCGGGTGCCAAGGTTCCTGAGAGTTTGACATTTGGAAAAGATCTGGCCTGGAGGAGCCAAGGATTCGGGACAGGGCTCCTTCCGGCTCCCGGGACTGTCACGAAGAGGAGGAGGAGGAGGAAAATGACTCAGCTGAAATGAAGAGAAATTTATTTTTAAAAAGGGAAACGATGAAAGGCACAAGGGAATGAGATGGAGCCCAGGACAGGGTCCAAACGCCTTCTCCGAGGGAGCAGGGCAAGCCCGTAAAACACCAGCGAGCTCCTTCGGGTTTCCAGACCAAGAATAACACCTCGAAACTGAAGGGCATCTTGCCAGGCCAGCCGCTCTCCGAGCCCTCCAGGTCCATGGTGCCCACCTCCTCGGGAGAGATGCTGGGAGTGTCGGCACAAAAGCTTCTCCACGCTCTTAATTCTGAAGATGGGGGCAGAACAGAGGAGTTAGGTAGAACCTCATCTCACACTCAGGCTCACCCTCACCCAGCAGGGCGAGGCGGGGAGGAGGGTCCACGTGCCCCACGACTCCTCCCTGCCAGGTGCTCCATTCCATCCACAGAACACTCACGGGGTCATGACGGAAGAGGGTGGGAGCAGGCTCCCTCCCCAGAAGCTGACACAACTCGATCCCTCTCTGCAACAGCCAAGGTCAGATGACCCTTCAAGTGTCAATGGAGAAGAACTGTGATAATGAAAACAGATGTGAGAATAAAGTGAAGCCACCGCCTGGGCTCCGCTCTCCCTCCCCCAGGGCATCCGGGGGGATGGGTTCACGCCGGGGTCCACCTCCTCCCTGCACGGAGCTCACACTTCTAGAAGAGGGGAGATTAGGAAGAGAAGGTCAGCCAGCATGGCCCAAGGACTGTGAACCCCTCACACAAGTGTGTCAACCCTGTTGGCCTTTCTCTTACCCAGAGCCTCCCGTCCCTGGGAAAACCACCAACGTATGTCCTCCGGGGAAGGTGCAGAGCAGGGAGGCCAGCCTGGTGGGGGACACAAGGACGGATGCAGAGGGGGCCCCAGGAGGAGACCGGCTGACCAAACCCCACTGTCCCAACTTGTCCGGAAGCAGGTGGGGTGGGAAGCCTGCCCCCAGCCCCTTCTAACAGAAAACAGGAAGCCAGCAGGGAATTCCTGGCCCTCGAGACCCGGTCATCCCAGCACCTCCGAGAGGAGGAGCTGCCCCTCTGGGCCATTCGAACGGCTGCCAGCACCTGGCAGGCGGGCTTCCAGCCTCCAGTGAATGTAGCTACTGGGAGGAATGTCAGCAGACAACACAAACGATCACCGCTGTCCGCCCAGCAGAACAGATCAAATTCAGAACAACGGACAACCCCAGGTGCTGCTGGGGCAGTGAAGCGACTGGCCCCTCATACATTGCTCGTGGTTCACAAGTGGCACCACCACTTTGGGAAACTCTTGGGCAGTTTTTTATAAAGTGAAACATGTACCCATCCTATGGCCCAGAAACCCCACTCCTGGGAGTGTGTCCAGAGACATGAATACACAGAGCCACAAAAATACCAGTACAAGAATGCTGAGTAGCTTTATGCACAATAGCCAAAAACTAGAACCAGCCCAAAGGTCCACCAAATAGCAGACGGATCAACCAAGTACGATACTTCCATCCTAGGAGCACGAGTTGGCAGTCACGAGGAACGAACGACTGACACGTACAACCACGTGGATGAATCTCAAAAATGGGACAAAGGGAAGAGGCCAGACAGGAAAGAATACATGCCGTATGCCGTATGTGTCTACTGACATTCGGTTCAAACACAGGGAAAAGGAATCCATGGGGTCAGAATTCAAAATAGGGGTTATCTCTGGGGGACAGGGACAGACAGGTATCAACTGACAGGGACACAAGGGAATTTCTGCGGTCACAGACATGTCCTGGTGTCACAGGCATATCATATGTAAAAGTCATTAAGCTGGGCGCCTAAGATGTATTTTACTACGTGGAATTTATTCCTCAATAAAGTACTACAGGAAAAGAATAGAAAATGAAACAAATCAAAAGAGATGCATTATTATTCCATGAAAAGTAAAACTTGTATTTTAAAAAGCAAACATAATCACAGGACAATCCCTGTGATCTGGACCTAGCTCGGCTGTGAACAACAATTACACAGCTGTCATAATGGATAAATATGCTCTCTGTGGATTCAACCAGAAATCTTTATTGGCAGGATAGCCAGAAGGGCAGTGACTGTGTGTAGCAGAGGGTCGACGAGTGAGCAAAGAGAGCTAAATCCTACTATTCTGTAGGAGGAACTCAATAGATAATGTCTAAAATCAAATAAACAAATAAACGAGAAAGACCAGTGAGGTGTGTTCTTCAGACTTCTGAAGGTAAATATACTAGGAGAAACAGCTAACGGGTAACAAGTGGCTGTCTCCACGGAGTAGGAGTCAGCGGTGGGGAGGTGCGGGACAGGTAATCTGGATCTGCTGGAATTAGGTTTGGTGGAAGGGAACAGAAACCCACAACAAAATCCCTTAATTAAAACAGAAATGTTAAAGTCTGGAGAGAGACAACTCAGGGCTGCTCCACAAAGTCCTCAAAGACTCAGGCTCCTTTTTCTCACTGCTATACCCTACACAAGCCTTGAGTCCAAGCCCACCTTATGGTTCAGTATGGCTGCTCCAGCTCCAGCCAGCAAATCCACATTTCAGCCAGTAGGATGGAAGAAGGGACCAAGATGAAACAGGGTGCATGCCAGCTGTCCTTTTAGGATGTTTCCCCAAAGCCACCCCCACAACACTCCTGCTTAAGTCTCACTGGCCAGCACTGGGTCCCATGGTCACTCCTAGCTGCAAGGGAGGCTGGAAAAAACCATCTCTAATCTGGACAGCCATGTGCCAGCCACTGAAGGCGGGTGGTCTCTGCCGTTAGGACCTGTGTTTAAAATTTTTAACTCTACATAGGTATGATTTTGATTTTTTTATTAATTAAAATTTAAACAAAAGGAAATGGCACAAGCAGTCAACAGACAAAGCAAAGAGCGGTTCTGCCCAGTGGATCAGCACTGCAGGCTGCTGGTCTGGAGCACACACTGGGGCAGGCAGTAGAAAACACGTAATGAGCCCAGCACTGCCACTGCGGGCCTCCCACCACGGCCAGGGAGCCAGACGCAGGGCTCAGAGGAAGACCGAGAAAGTGATATATGGAATTCAGTCATTGGCTGCAGCGCACAGGACCAAGAACCCACCGGAGGGCCAAGTAACCCCACGACAACCTTGCAGATAGCCCCCAGCTCTGAAATCTTTCCCAGCCTTCCACATTGAGACCAGCGTTTTGAAAGATAAAATCGCCCAACACCCCAGCAAGGTGGAAATTGTTATTCCTCCTTTACAGATAAAGCAACAGACTCCCAGAGGTTAAGCAACATTCCCCAGGTCATATCTGGAGAAGCCTGAGACTTGACCTCAGGAATCCCCAAGTCCGAGTCCTGGTTTCTCTCCTCCATGACACAGGCACTCCTCCAAGGGCTTTTGGATTCTCTGCAGAGCCACATCAGGCCTGTCAATAAGTCACAAGATGCAATGACTCATCTGAAGACAAGATAAACAACAAGGAGGCCCGGTGGGATGACAGGTCCTGTTTCCTAGGAAGTTGCCTTCTGCAGGGCTGAAAGAGCACACACTTAGCCTGCAGGAGCCCCTTCTGCAAACACCAGCACAGCAGTTTGCAGACAAAGAGAAAGTCCTGCCGGTTCTGGAGATGGGCGGCCGGGCTGGGAGCTGCAGAGCTATTTCCATCCTGAAAGGGCTTTTGTCAAGCCTGGGCCACGAGCCTGAGCATATAGAATTCCAAGCCTTTCCCTTCCAGTTTCTGCAAAACCAGAAGGGGAGGTCATTCTATGCTATCTGCTGGGTCCCATCCGAGGATCCCAAAATGCTTCACCAACAGCTCTGGATGAAACTGCAGACCCTCTTAGGGCAGTCATTTCCTCTCCTTCCACTCCAGGCCTTAGGGGAGAAGCAGATGGCCCACAAGGAGATGAGGCGTAAGGAACTTACTGCCCCCAGAACGCATCCTATCCGGTCTGTCTGGATGCAGTGTGTTCATGGGGACCAGCCAAAGCCCAGAGCCCAGACGGCCCAACAGGAAAGTGGCAGGCAGTCACGGAGGGCCAGGCAGAGCCAGCAGGAGGGGCCCAGCCCAGGGCTCAGTGACAAGGCTCAGCCTCTGCAAAGACTCAGGCCCCGGCAGGACCCCAAACAAATCTGCTCTCAGATGAAGGATCGAGGTAGAGCCTTGAGGCTTGGTCAGGGGAAATAAAATAGAAGACGGGGCCTGCTGGACTGCAGGTCAGAGTGAGGTGATATAATGCTGACGCAGGCAGAGAGATCTCAGAGGAAATTTTCATACTCCATGACCGGTCGTGGAATCGTGGCCAGAGTCTGCAGCTGAGGCAGCTTCGAAAGTCCAGGACGACTGGACAGGGAAGCCTCCAGGGCAATTCAGGAAGCAGTGTGTGCTCAGACACTTTCCTCCTGTGCCCCCGTGTAGGAGGCCCTTCTCCTCCAAATCATCAAAATTAAGCAGGTGACCTTCAAAGCAGCCCCAGGACTCCGTGGCAACACTCAGAACAAAGCCCCATTCATCCATGACCCCTTCCTGGACACCCCCAGCTTGAGTGGACCTGCCTAATGGATGAGGTTTATCTCTGGCCCAATTCAAATCTTCTATTGTTATTTTAAAATGACTTACTCTCACTCCATGCCAGCCCCTAGCATAAGGCCGTCTACTCAGAGGAGCTCAGTAAATGTCTTTGCTTTTGACTTGACTTGAAAACAATCTAGTTAAGGAGATTAAAAAAGAACTGTATGAGAAAATGACAATACACAAATAAGCACAAAATGATGTCATGGAAATAAAAGTCATGAAGCTAGAGAGAGCATTGGAAAAATAAGCGAATCAGAGAGGAGGGGGCATTAATCTGGGAAGGTTGCTTGGACAAGGTGAGTTTTGAACCAGCTACTAGAAGGATTAGAGTTTGGGCTTATAGATCATTTTGGTTGCAAGCAAGAGCAATCTAATTCGAAGTAGCTTAAGCCAAAAAAGAAAAAAAGAAACAAAAAAGGTAGGAAGGAAGGAGGAGAGAAGGAGGAAAGGGATAAAGGAGAAAAAAATAGAAAACACTGTATTGGCTCAGGTAATGGGATGTAGGCATGGCTGTATCCAGGTGCTCAAATGATATTAACAGGAAATCGCCTTTCTGCATTCTGGTTTCCTCCGTGATAGTGTCATTTCAAGGCAGGTTCCCTGTAGAGTGGCTCCCTAGACATAGATCCTACAGCTCAGCAACCCCAGGAGGAAGAGAAAGCTTCTCTTTTCCAGTAGTTGAGTAGTATTAAGAACAAAAACAGAAAATTTTTGTTGTAAAGAGGTTCTCAGGGCTTTATTTGTTACTGCAGCTTAACCTGGCCCATCCTGACTAATACATGCTTCCCTGGTCTAGCTTGGGACACAGGTTCACCCTATAGCCAGCAGGGTATGCTGATCTGATTGGCTAGGCTGAGTCAAGGTATGGTGTTCTGACTGGCCAGACTGAATTACAGGCCTAATCCGGGAACCAGGGAACTGAAGCCAGCCGCGCCTTAATCATGTGGTCTGAGATTTCCCCAGAGGAAAATCAAGACGCTGCTACCAAAGAGAAAGGGGAATGTTCACTGGGCAACAAAAATCAGCAGAGCTTAACGTGCACTTGGCAGAAAGGTGAAAGGAGGCTGGGCATACTCCATACCAACCATTCTTGCATCTGGAACCCACTATGCTATCAGATGACCCCCCTCCCTCTAAGGTACTCTCTGCCTCCCCACAGGAGATTCCCAAAATGAAAGCTGGGTTTTTCCTGAAGAGAGCTTGGGGACTCCCAGACAGGGCTAGGTTTCCCCGCCTCCATCTTTGAGACTCACCACCTGCTCTGGCCAAGACTCCCAGCTGTGAAATCTCCCGGCCCTGCAGGGAGGCTGCAGGTGTCCAGTGGTGGCCTGGAGGCCCAGGGCCCCACACCTGCAGCCTCTGAGGGCCACCAGATCCTGCCCGGACCCTCCCCGCAGCAGGCGCACGGACGCTCACACGGCATTCCAGCAGGGCCGACTCCTCGGGGAGCTGAGCAAAGAGCATCAGCACTCTTAGCTCTGCCGTCCCCTGACATATTTTTAACCTCCTGGACGGAATAATTCAATCAGGCATGTCTGCCTCTACCCACAGACCTCAGAATCCAGCCGGAGTCACTACGTCACACTTTCTGCAGCAGCCCAAGGGTCAGGAGTTCACCCGCTGAACCATTTGCCTGGGGAGCGGGGGTCCTAATAAGCATTCCACCCTCCCCCAGCGCTCCAACAGCTGTGCTTCCCCCTCGCTCTGGAGGGAAGAGACCAAATAAAGCGGCAGGAGGAATGACGTCGTGCAGAAACCCTCAGCATGGGGCTCCGAGCCCCAAGGTCAGACCCTCAGTTGTGACTGCCAGCAGGTCAGTTTGGGGGTTTTGCCTCGGTTTTCCCATTGATAAAATGAAGGGAAAGAGGATCATTTCAGGGAAGCGAGCCAGTGTATGATAAAGTAGGAGTTTCTCTGCCCAGGTTCTGCTGGGTCCAACAGCTGGTCAAAAATCAAGCCAACGCTTTTCGTAGGGAAACTTCTGGACTGCCAAACTCACCTTAGGAGAGAGAACTGTAGTCGAGCTGAGCTTGCATCTTCATTTTTCTGTCTAAACTGGGCAGAACTCTGGGAGGCTGAGCCACCAGCCAAAGGCTTCTGGCTCTCCAAGCATCTCTCAGAGGTGACTGGAGGGCTGGAGACGACCAGGAGCAGGACAGACCGAAGTGTCCCAAAACCCTGGCCTGGGAGCACCAAAGTGAACGTGTCCCCTGAGGACTCACAACCCATCCCTCAGAGCATTACATGTATTTTTTATACAGTCAACAAGAACCACAGAGATGGAGGGGCTGTGAGGTTGGAGGGGGTTGAAGAGAGCTAAATATATGACTAGGTCAGGACAGGCAAGAGAAAAGGTGGCTCCTGGCAGTTTAAACCTTAAAATTATTTATTTAAAAAAAACAGTAGAAAATTTAAAGAAAGAAGTCTGGATAAAACACTTCTGTGCACTAGGCTAGGGAGCATACAGCTAAAGATAAAGGACAGAGCCACTTGGGGGCAAGGCTGACTATAAGGCCTTTGTGCAGAAGGTGCTTCAAAAGGACAAATCTAACAAAATCACTTAAACGGGAATTAGGACAAGTCCTGGCAATGGTATTAGACGATTTTGGTTGCCAGCGGCAGCTGCCCAATTTAAACTGGCTTAAGCCAACAAGGGGAATTTGCTGGCTCCCTGGACTAAAAAGGTCAGGGGTTCCAGCTTCAGGCATAGTTGGATCCAGACTCAGATAGCGCCATAAGGACTCAGTCATCAACTCCCAGCCCCATTTCCCTCCATGCCAACTTCATTCTAGGATGCCATGTGGCAGCCCCTGGAAGCTGCAGGCTTGCAGCCTCCTTCCTGCTGGCAGTCACAAAGGAAAAAAAGTTTCTCCTTCCCAAGGGTTCTCATTGACCCGGTTTGTGTCACAGTCACTGTGGCCAGGGAGAAGGAATACACTGGTTGGTCAGACCACAGCCATGTATGGAGTCTCATACGAAGGTCTGGAACTCTGGGAGAAAGGCCTGGCCTGAAGATTAACAAATGGACTCACTGGGATGAAGACGGCACCTAGGTTACCAGTTTTGCCATTCCCTGGCTGTGGGGCCTTAGGCAAGTCAGTGTCCCACTATGAACCTCTGTTTTCTCATCTGTAAATGGGCAACAATACCTACTGCAGATGGCTGCTATGGAGATTAAGTGAGATAATTTACATAAGGTACCTGGTGGGAATCAACAGATAGTAGCTACTATTCTTTTTTCTATTTGTTTCTCATTTTAATTCCCTTCTTCCTGTTTCTACCTTAAGATGCCAGAGGCTCGCCCTTCGGCACTACTCAGCATCCTGGGAAGCACTGGGCTAAAGATAGAGGAGACCCTGGGCAGCCAAGCCTCATTATGACCCTCCTTCCATTCCCTTCCATGTGCTCTGTCTTGCAGCTGAGAGCTGGGAGATGGGGAGAGGGGGGGAAATTCCAAACAGCTAGGCTGGAGAAAGAGGTTGTTCCCGAGGTATCATGAGCTATCAGAACTGCAGGGCCAGGAAAAGGGCTCCTGGGAAGGTCAAAGGCAGAACCTCCAAGAATGCCCTTCCGGTTTGGAAGTATCAAGCTAGGAGTGGGTTTGGGACTTCCGGGTCGAGAGGGTAGAAACAAGGAAAGCAGAGATGAAGGGCAGAGGAGGGATCCACGGAATCCGACCACTCACCAAAGGCTGGGGAGATACAGCCTGGCTGCTCCAGGACCAAGCCAAGGCCATCTCAGAGTTCTAAGGGATTGGAGAAATTCTTTGAATTCAGAAAAACATTGAGACAACCCCACCCACTGTTCCTGGAAAGGACTACATTGTGACACCAGTGATCATGGCCCAGATGCGGGCGGGAACCCAGTTAGGAGCTGTCAGAAGGAAGAAAGAGCAGGCCATCAACTAGGGGAGGCCACCCCAAACCTCACCCGTTCTTCCTTCTTTTGGCCTTTGCCTTTTCGAGAGATTCTTTCTACTGAGAACTTCCCTCGGGACCTTCCCTTGTGCAGTGAGAGCAGCTGAGCAGGGCAGGAGGGCCCCACCAGAGGACTTGCCGGACAGCAGGGCTCAGCAGATGGCTCTGGGTCTCTGTCATTCCTGGACTGAGGGACCTTGGACAAGTCTCATTTCCTGGTCTGGGCAGTTGGAATATCCCCTGGTCACCTCCACCCAGCGCTGTGTCCGGATGAGCAGGACGAGACAAGGGCCGTGAGGGCCATGAACCTGGGGAAGTTTCAGGGGCTTCTCCCCGCTCCACCCACCAGCCAGAGGGCCCCTGGAGCCAGAACACCCAGTCTGGGAGCCCAGGGGTAACCCATAAAAGACCTCTAGCTCTTCCCCCCCAGGTCCACCCCTGGCAGCTGACCTCAGCACTTGGCTGGCCTTCTCTGAGTCAGAACTCCTGATGGGAACAGCAGCGACACTTGCTGGGCAGGGGCAATGCGGCCGAGCTCAGCACCTGCATCTTGGCGCCACCCTGGCCGCGTTCAAATACCAGCTCTAAGTCTTATCAGCTGTGTTAACTTTGGGCAAGTCATTTCTCCTTCCTGTGCCTCAGTTTTACCATCTGTAAAATGGTGATAATAGTGTCTGTGTTAAATTAAATGAGCTCCATGACTGACACAGAAAAATCACTCAGTGATGGTAACTGCTATGATTGACACTGTGGTTGCAGCTTAGAGGATTAAAAGAGGTCTTCAGCAAAACATTTCACAATTCGCAGATTCAAGAGAGGTGGAACAGCCCCTAAAACTCCGTTTTACTGCTCCTTTAATTATCATTCTGCTTTCATGTCTCCTGGGCACCTTCTTTGCAAGGCTGCCCAAACATCTGCCCTCCATCCACCGGCAGTCCAGAAGTGGATGGTAAAAATTCAGACAAGAAAACCAAAAAAAAAAAAAAAAAAAACCAGCTCGTAACAGACAGCAGCTTGAAAACCAGACTGACCTGCAAAGTTGGCATCTGATCAAATGAGTGGGTGCCCAGGGAGCTCTCAGACAGGGGTGGTGGTGGCGGTTAGTGTCGCTGTGGCTGTCTGACACAGATCACCCGCTCAATTTTCCAAGGGCGCCTGCAGACGAGAGAGGGACCCAGGCGGTGGTTTCCAGGAGCTGCATGGTAACAATGTGTCTTTCTTCCTGTAGAAAGATGACATCGCTGGTTTGCACTCACAAGCATAGGAGCCTTAGCAAGCCCTGGAGAGGGATTTGCAAGGAACCGCTTCCAAGTTTCCCTGGCCCCCACCATTTGCCCAAGAAATGCGATGCCCATCTAGGGGTCACAGAGATGTCACGAGGACTGTCCCTGACCGAAGATGGAGAGAGAAGTCTAAAGGGTCCAAGGGGGAAGGAGCCTCACTCCGCCCTCAGTGACACCCACTCCCTCAATGAGCCTTTGATTCGGCTGATGTTAAAATGAATCTGGATCCCTCCAGCACAGCGGCTGGCGGACGGTAGCCCCAAGGTGGGAGGGAGGTTGCTCAGGGACGCTGGGGCACTGGGCAGATGGAGGAAAGCCAGGCAAAGGCTGAAAATGGTCCAGCTCTTCACACCAGTGGGCCTGCAGCCTGCGTTCCGGCAGCAGAGCCTTTCCCTGGGTGTGAAGGTGGTTCAGGGAGTGGAAGAGAAAAACAAGGAGACAGAGGCGAGGGAGAAGGTGACAAGAAGCAGGGAGGGAGAAGAGGACAGATGGGAAAAGAGCAGAGCCTGAGGATACAAGCCGCCTTGGGACTCGGGATGGCTGGCACATTCCCTGCAGAACCTCCCCAACCTATGGGCTACACCAAGCGTCCCTGACTGTCCCAAATCCAAGCCGAGGACATGCCCCGCATGCCCCGTGTCCACACACCGCAGATCTCATGTATGGTCTGTCAGGTCTTCCCAATGTTCCCACACAACTCCAGGCGGGCCTTAAACGCCATGCTCCACGCAAGTGGCAGCCCCAGGGTGGTGAGGCGAACCACCTGGGCAGCCCTGCGCTGTGGCGCTGGACGCCTCCACCCCTGCTGCGTGCTCTCCTCCAACTCCGTCTCTCTTAGCTTGGCAGCCTTTGCCCAAGCTTTGCCCCTGACAATCAAGACAGGTGGTGACAATGTAGAGTGAACACAAAGGCAAGTGGCAAAGCCCAAAGAAGAGCAAACAGAGTCAGAAATGCCAGGCCTGCTCCTCCCATTAAAAGAGCCAGGTGGCCCCACATCAAGAAATAGCCTGGGTGAATCCACTGCAAGGCAGGGGTCCCTGCACCCGGCCAGGCCCTCCCACCTGCACCATCATCCCTGCCAGGCCATGCTAGACCCAGCCCCACCACAATCAAGGGGGACACTGGTACTTTCCTGCCCCCAAAACACTCCTCTACATCACTTCCCAACCTGCCTGCCCCGTTTTTGTTGGCCCATAAAAATGGACATTGTTCAGACATCTTGCTGGGTAAAGCCAAACTCTCTCTCCCAGACCCAGGGGATAAATTATGCCTGATCTAAGCCAATCTCGGTCATCCTGTTCCTCCTTGTCAGTGAGAGTCCAGGGACAGGCATGTGACCAGCTCTGGTCAATGAGATGTAAGAAGTCTGCCAAGACTTTCTGAGCTTGCTAACTAAAAACAGAACACTGTGGAGAAATGCCCACTTTGCCATCCTTCCTGCTCTGTGTGAAGACGTGAGGCCTGGAGCATCCGCAGCCATCTTATGACCTAGAGGACAAACCTAAGGTCAAAATGCCAATGCTAAAGATGGTGGAGTGGAAAAAAGAACAAGCCTTGGTTTCATGGGGCCATTGTGAGGTTTCTGAGCCAAACCTGGAACTGCCTCTCCAGATTCTTTATCAGTAATATAATTAAATGCTTCTATAGCTTAAAACATTGTTAGCAGGCTTTCCTGTCCTTGCAACCAAAAGCAGCCTAGATGATGCAACAGTCAGCAAGTTCCTCTCCCTTCACCCAAGGCCAAAATCCTACCCCAGCTGCCTTCCAAGCTAGGGGTGCTCTTATCCCCCAGCCAGAGCTCAACTCACACCCTTCCTGAGCACCCAAGGCACCTGCAGGCCTCCACCTGAAGCAGAAGCTCGCTCCAGCCTGTCCCTGCCTGTAACGGGTAGGTAGCCACTAACCAACCTAGGGTCCCCGGACTCTTGACTCATTCTGTTCCTTCTGTTCATCAGTCAGCCGTCTCCTAGACAAGCCACACCTCTCTATCTCTATTTACTTATCTGTAAAATGGGTGGGGGTGATGACTTTTTTTTTAACTGCCTTATTTGCTCACAGGATATCATAGGATTGAAACTAGATGAGAAAGGGGAGGGAGGGAGGAATGAATAGATGGAGTACAAGGGATTTTTAGAGTAATGAAATTATTCTGTATACTACAGTGGTGGCCACATGTCATTACACATTTGTCAAAACCCATAGAATGTACAACATCAAGAGTGAACCCTAATGTAAACTACGGACTTCAGTTGATAATAACATGCCCATGTTGGTTCATCGATTGTACCAAATACGCCACACTGATGAGGGGTGTTGAGGGTAGGGGAGTATATATGTGTGGGTGGGGAGGGGTATGTGCAAATTCTGTATTTTCTGCTCAGTTCTGCTGTGAACTTGAAACTGCTCTAAAAGAATAATGTCTATTAAAAAAATTAAATATAGAACCAGAATTTTGATTTGTTATATAAAAAAGTGCTAAATTTTTTTCAAAAGTAATAAATCATAATTAAAAATAGTGCTCTTATTAAACATACTGACATACCATCAAAAGTAAAATAAAATAAATTAGATCTAAATATTAAAAAAAAGAAACTAGATGAAAAAGGATGAGTAAAGTCATCCTGTGCATTTTAAAGTGCTCGGTAAATGTCAGTTAGTGTTATTACTAAACTAATGTCTGGATGGGGAAGCACTCTGGGAAAAAAAATTGTCACGGAACTGTAGACTTTTATGTGAATTATATCTCAAAGGCAATTAGTAAAAAAAATCATTTAATACATATGTATGCATGTGTATGCACATATATATTCATTGTCATCAAAATCATTATTGTGATGATGAAAGAAGCCTTTGGAACAGGCAGGCCTGGATTAGAATTCTGCCTCTGCCACTTACTAGCACAGCCTCTTAGCTAAGTGCCAACCCTTTCCACACCCTGAGGACCACCCATTTCACAGATGAGGAAACTGAGGCTCAGAAACCAAGTGGCATGCTACGATCACACCACTAGGAAGTGCCTGACCCTGGATCCACACCCTGTCTGCACGACCCCAAAACCCACGGGAATTCCCTCTACATCACACTACCTCCCCGTTAGGTGTCAATGACAAAATATTGATTGCCCCATGACTGCTATCTTTCCTCCCCAGTGTGTTTCTACTTCTGCCTGGGGTCTCCTCACTCTCCTCACCTAGCATGACACACACACCCTTAGTAGCTGTACACTTTCAGCTTGCTTCATTCTTCTCTCTATAAAGAGCTCGTTTCTGCTCTGCCTTTATTTCTTCTCCCAAAGCCCGAGCAGTGAATTCGTTTCCTATTCCATAGCGCCACCGTGTGGGCATGGAGAGCACAGCGTGTGTTTGATCAAGTGGGCAAAGGGAGAAAGCCTCACGGCCTTCTAGGTCCTAGGTCGGGAGATAACCTGTAGGTCACACCAGTAGCAAAACCAGTGTTTCCAGCACAGCCCGCTCCACATCCCCAAGGGAGTCACATCTGCACTGATTCCATTACAGCCTGCCCTGCCTGCCTAGGAAACAGACACGGGAGGCGTCCCCGCATCAGCAGGTGGTCTCCTGAGGGTTCCAGCAGCTGCTGGGCACAGTCCAGTACAAACCAGGGGACACCCACCCTTCGGCCTCAGGCAGGGAAGGAGCCACCCCAGCAGCAGAGGTGCCCCCCGCAGCTCTAAACTGACCAGTGGAGGGTGAGTCCTGGGTCTGCCCCAGAGCCCAGAGAACTCTTCCCTCCAACTCAAGGGAAAGCACATGGAGAACAGTCCTCATTCTTAAAACATTTTAAGTGATAAATGCAGGTATAAAATTGTACATACGCAGTGATCTTTTATTCTTTTTACATAAACATTCATATGTTACAAAATTGCACTAAAAATCTGGAAGTATGTTAAAGTTAGTGGGGGTTATTAGTGAGTGGTGGGATTTTTAATATATACTTCTCCATATATTTCAAATTTTTCACAATTATCGTGGAATATCTTTATCGTGGAGGTTGGGGGGGTGCAAGGTGGAAGACATGTTTACACTCTTTGGAAAATTGAAAGCGTTTCCCATGATGTGCTGGGGAGTTGTGGTAGAGGAACTATCCTTGAACTTGGCCATCCACTCACAGGCTGAGTATCCCTGGGCAAGCCACCTCCCTAACCCCCATCTGTCCTCCATAAACTAGAAAGCATTTTAGCTACCTACTTCATAGTGTTAGTCGGAGGGCTACATGAGATCACGTATGTGAAAACACTGGTACAGAGTGAGTGCTTAATGAGTGTTTTTTGAGTGAAATATGTTGTATATATTTAGCATTGAGTAGTTCAATGCAAGTGACAGAAACCCAACTCAATTCAGCTTAAGAAAAAAGAGGACAGAATTTATTAAGTTACAAAACAAAAGATGAGGGTTTCAGGCATGGCTGTATCAGGCTGCTCAAATAGTGTCTTTAGAAATCTGCTTTATCTATCCCTCAGTTTTTCTTTCCCTGGAACTGGCTCAAATATCAGGCAGACTCTTCCTGGAAGTGGCACTCACCCTCAGCAGGCCGCAGCTCACATCTCACCATCTCAGGTCTCAGGACCCTTAGCAGGGAAAGCACTTCTATTTTGCAGGAAATCCAGCAAAAGTTCCTCAGCCCCACTCCAATCACTAAGGCAAGAGTTTGACTGTCAGGCCTGAGAAAGTCATAAGCACTCCCCGGGGAGAGTGGGTCAGGGCCTGCCCTAGTCAATGTGGTTATTTGGGGTGTGTACCCAAAGGAAACGTTAGGCACAGTAACCAGAGAAAGGAAGAAATGGCAGGCACCCCCAGCATGAACATTCATCACTAACAGAGCACAAAGACTGTCACGAACATAGGCTCACACCTCCCTTAAGGCAGAGATTCTGATCATTAGCTTCACTACCTGAGCAAAGAGCCACCTTAGGGTGGAAGGGGCACTGGGAAGACACGCTGTCTCCTCGCAGCCTGTCCCACGTGACCTTGAGCAAGCAGCCAGGCCTGGCTGGGTATCAGGTTCTTCACCTGCCCAAGCAGGCTGCCGGACCAGGACCCACACTCACATGCCTCCAGGCCCAGGCAGTTAGCAAATGAATGAAGGGCCGTGGGTACCACAAAGGCTGGGGCCCCTGTGAGCCCGAGTCCACTTAGAAGGCCAGGCTGCCTCATCGCGTCAGGAGGTAGGCCCTATATTACCGGGTCTTCTGGTCTTTCTGGGAAATCTGACTTTTGTGTGTCGAAAATTAACTGTGGTGATGGTTGCACAACACTGGAATTGTGCACACCATTGTGAGAGCCATGGAAGTGTACTTTTCAGGAGGCAAATTTGGACAGTACCTGGGTGACAGCTCAACACGGCTGTTATAAACTAATTCAAAAGCTTTTTAAAACTATTCAGCCTTTAAAAGGAATAAAGAACTGACACACTGCAGCACGGAGGAACCCTAGGAACACCGTGCAACATGAAAAAAAACAGTCACAAAAGGCCACCTACTGTACGATTCTGTTTATATGAAATATCCAGAGCAGGCAAAAAACAGATCTCCGGTGGTGGCCAGAGTCGGTGGCGGGGGGAGGTGACAAGAGTCTCCTTCTGGGGTGATCAAAATGTTTCGGAACTCGATAGTGGTGATGATGGTACAGCATCATGAACGTGCTGAATGCCACTAATTGTACGCTTGAAAATGGCTAATATTTATGTAATAAGAATTTTATCTCAGTTTAAAAAAAAATTTTTTTTTAACATTCTGCTAGCCAAATAAAACATCCATGGGCTGAATCAGGCCCAGTAGGTGCCGGTTTTTAATCTCACCCCTTCTCACTCTCAGATCCCCTGTTTCCAGGGACAAAAATGTCGCCTCCCGTCAGAGGAGCAGTGCCGGGCTGACCGCAGTTTACGGCCAAGAGGAAAGAGGCATTTTGTCTCCTCGAAGCGGAACCTCCCAAAGATAATTTGAGGCCAGAAAATAAAAGTCTGCCCTAGCTGGAACCAAGCCAGGGTTTTCAATTTTTTTTTTTTCCTAACTGCCCTTTGCCACAATGAAGGGCAACGAATTGCATCTGGGTGACAGCAAAGGGACCCTGTTGACACAGCCCAACTTTAATTTTGTGAAGTTAATAATTAGGCTGTCATCCCTCTGCTCCAGAGCAATTAGTGGCCTGCAGAGGGGATGAATGGGCCCTATTATCAAGCAGAATTATAAATAGAAGAAGGCGCGGGGTGGCTGGGAGCTCTGCACAGCATCACCCCTGCCCTCTCGCACGCACCAGAGTCCCCACCAGCCTGACTGTGATCACTTGCCTCCAGCTGACAGCTTGAATCCCAGCTGCCATCTGACAGGGCTCTAAATTCTGCCTCTGTCATCTGAGCCTGACTTTTTATGCTGTCCAGAGCCGGGCCAGGCAGCCCAGCTGAGCCGCACGAGAGCCGGAGTGAGATAAACACCTTTGTTTCAGTGGCCTCCCGACTCCAGGGTCTGAAGGTGTCTGGTGCTGAGCAGAAGAAACTGGGCTCAGCCTGACAGGCCAGGGTGTTAGGGACACTGAGTGACAGCCAGCCCAGTGACTCCCCAGGTCAGTGCGTGGCAGCCCCCAAAAGCACAGTCAGGGAGGGAAGCGTCCCCAGGGTGGCACTGGGACCCTTTTCTCTGCTTGTCGTGCTTCTGCCAGCATCTCAGACAAGTTCAGAACCCTCTCTGCAAACTCTCCTCTGAGATCAGATTGACAGAGAGTTTGGTAATTCAAGAAGGAAAAGCATTTGCTGCTGTGAGGGGAAAGCAGCAGTTAAAAAATGCAAATACCTGTAGCCAGCAAACAATTAGAATAATAATTAACACTTATATAACGTTTTCGATGCCCCAGATACTTTTTATATCTATTAATTCACTTAAGCTTCCCCCAACACCCCTATGAGACGGGTAGTGTTACTGCTCCCATTTCACAGGTGTGTAAACTAAGGCAGCAAACAGTTTCGCTAACTTGTCCAAGTCACGTGGCCAGGAGGTATAATTCAAACCCACTCTGGCTCAAGTCCATGCTCTTAACTATTATTTCTATGGCTTCTACTTTAGTCAATGAGTGAAGCGGGCCAGGGGTAGGAGACAGAAAGGAGTGGTGGGCACTGCGGTGCCCTGGAAACTGCACACCCAGACTAGAGGAAGCGGCGGCCAGCTGATGGGTTGCCTGACAGCGATGAGGACACCGATTTTTTCAAGAGAAGTGGGAAATCTAAATTTAACATGAAATTTTATTTTCAAATTTTGGCAACTAACTCAAGGCTTTTAAAAACACTGTGCAGACCCAACAAAGCACCTCTTTGAACCACTGCTTTGCAATTCTGACGGCCAGCAGTGCTCCTGGCTCGCTGGCGCCACCTCTGGCCTCACGGGGACTCAGTCTGAGTCAAATGGAGCCTCATCTCTCTGCCAGGTGTCTTTCCACGGAGAGAACTTGAAAGACAGAGACAGAGAGAGAGAAAAAACAATACACAGTCCAAAGCTGGGTACTACCAATAGCTGTGTGACTTTGGACAAGTCACTTACCCACTCTGGTCCCTGATTTTCTCATTTGTTAAACAGCGATGAGAGTTCCTCTGTCACAAGGTCACTGGGGGCCTGGATGAAAACAATGCAGGAACCGAGCTTGACAGACTACATAAGTCACCCCCCAGAAGCGGGAGCCTCCTCACACACGTGGTCTTGGCCTGTGGTCGACCAGGACAGGAAGAAAGGAAGGAGCCTCAATCCCGTGCAGCCAACTGCCCAGCTCACCGCAGCCGCCCCCGCCTCCTGCCTTTCTATTCAACACAGCCTGTGATGTCAGGACAAACCACCCCAAGTCCCTGCCAACCTCGCCTCCACACCTCCCAGGATGGAGCCTCCCTGCCTGCCTGGACCAGCACAGATTGCAGGCCAGCCTCTCATATGACACAGATGTTCAAAATTAGAGAAAAATACTAAAAACAGAGAAAATGCGCCCCCGCCTGCCACCTCCCTGTAAATCATTTGGTGTCTATTCAACTAATTATTTCTACACATAGAAATAGAAATTATGTACAGTTTGTTTTTGTTTTTATTGAAGTAGAGTTGACTTCCAATGTTGTGTTTCTGGTGTACAGCATAGTGATTCAGTCATACACATATACACATATTCTTTTTCAGATTCTTTTTCATTGTAAGTTATTACAAGATATTGAAGTTCCCTGTGCTACACTGTAGGACCTTGCTTCAGTGTGTATTTTATGAAATGGGAACCAGATATACATTGAAGTTTTCTTTTTTTTCCTCTTCATGAAAGTATATTTTTTCAGGTTATATAAAATTTATTATTAAAGTATATTCTACCTGCTACTTTTTACTCTTTAAATGTAAGATACTACAACATTTTTTTAATTGAAGTACAGTCAGTTATAATGTGTCAATTTCTGGTGTACAGCACAATGTCTCAGTCATGCATATATACATATATTCATTTTCATATTCTTTTTCATTAAAGGTTATTACAAGATATTGAATATGGTTCCCTGTGCTGTACAAAAGAAATTTGTTTTTTATCTATTTATATATATATATACAGTGGTTAACATTTGCAAATTGATTTACTCCACCCTGGACATCTTTCCATGGCAGCATATGTTACTGTATTCTTATGAATGGTGCCACAGGGTTTCATTATTTTTTAAACTAGTCCCCTGAACATGGCTGTTGCTTCCAATTTCTTTGCTGACAGAAGCAGAGCCACTGAGAGCATCCTTGTATTTATAATTCTGGGCACTCAGAGAAGGGGGGGAATGTTCATATTTGGCTAATTCTTAGATTTGGGAATACTGAGTCAGAATGGCTGGTGGAATTAGGATCCTTTCATTTTCTTTGATTTATTCGAGCTGTCTTAATTATTTTAATGTACTTGCTAGTGAAGAAACCTCACACGGGAATTATAAATGATTAAAAACATCTTAGTGATCCACTCAGATAGCATGACTTACCACAACAGGTGTGTGCAGTTACTTGGACTCAGACTAAAATTCAGAGCTTGCACTCAGGGTTAACTTTTAAAGAAGACCCTTGGCGGTTTTCCCAAGTCCCCTGCAATCACTCTGGATGGAGCGGGACCACTGTGTCCTCCCTGATGGGAGAGACACACAGGCCAACAACATGGAAGACCCAACTATGGGGAAGTAATTTGTACCTGGAGCTAAACTCCAGGAGAGAATATGGCTGAGGACAAAACAGATATAAGAGAAAAGCAATGACTCAGGAGGCCTAGGCTGGAATATTGACAACTACATCCACCACCTGTACAGACTGGGTAAGTCATCTATCCTCTCTGACCCTCGGTCTCTTCCTCAAAAAATGGGTGTAGTAATCTGACTTCATAGGCACATGAAGAATCCAGCCCAATGGCTGGCACATAACACGTGCTCAAAAAATCACTGGTTAAATCAGAATCCTGGAAATTCCCTCTGCAATCAACCTAACAAATTCTGTCTGGGTCCACAAGGGACTACTGGAGCGATGTTGCTGCCTGAATTTATCAATTGCTTGACTGACTAGGGCATCAAGAAATGGCTGTGACTGATTTTGACCTCAAAATAGGCTGACTGCTTCACTTCAGGAAATAGGATGTCTTTACAGGGCCCACCATCATTTGGGGGTGGTTGTGCACTGGCTAATGGGCTGAAGATATGAGTAAAACCATGCATGATACTTTTGTAGAAGAAAGTAATTTTGCTTGTGCGGTCCTTCTTCCTGACATACCCTCCCATCTTCCCTCTAGCAATCCCAATCTTTCAAAGTCTGACTAAATAATTCTCTCTGCTTGAAGCCCACACCAGCCCACCCCTCACTTTACATTGCTTCAGCCCACAGACCTCCCGTTTGGACATACCATGTGCATGCGCGCACATGCGCACACACACACGCGCGAATGCGTACACAATAGTCTTCCAATAGTCTGTGCTTGCTAAAACTCCCTGACTGCTTAATGTATCTATATCAGATTTCCCTAAATAAAATGTAGGCTTACAGAAAATTAGGCAGTTTCTAATTCTCTGATCTACTACATACCATTTACTGAGTACATAGCTATGTACCAAGTGTTTCACCTACATTATTTTATTTAATCTTCCCAACAACGCCACATGATTTAAATGTCATTATGTTCAATTTACTGATGTGGAAACTAAAGTTCAGAGAAGTGTAGTAACTCACCCAAGGACACAGAGCTTAGCACTCAAGGCGTATAAGTTGGCACCCAATGAAAAATTTTTTGAACGACTGAAAGAATGGATGGATAGATGGGTGGGTGGGTGGATGAACAGACAGCAAATCAGTGGTAGACGCAGGTTTACCTGACTCCAACAAGATCTTTCCATTTGAGCATAAGGGGGCTCCTACTTTTTAGCACCCAGAGTAGGCACAGGGCAGGTACCCAATCACTGTCAAACATTCCCCTAAATACACAGTAGTAGCTGAGCATCTTTGTTCCAGTTTCCATAGCTACAAAGCTGGGTGTTGGATTCAGCCACAGGCAAAGGTGAGCCATTAGGGTGAGGACCAAAGAGTCTCCTCCCTTCCTCCCAGTAAGAACGGGCTCACGGGCTGAGGTTCCATATGGAGGATTTGGCGGGGTTCCCGGCTTACGGGGACACACCTGGTTAGCAAGAGGCTCCCCATCACCTGGCCACAAGGGGGCAGCTGCTCAGCATCTAAAAGCGTCCTCCCACTCCAGGCCAGCAGGGCTGTCAGGAGGCTGCTGCTGGATAAGTGTGGTCCCACCAAGTACCCTCATCTGGCCCCTGGCTGCAAGTTCATTCCTGCATGGCGGTTGGGTGGGGGGGGGGACCACGGCTGGAAGTGCTTAAGAAAACGCTGGAACAACCAAAATCTCAGCGCCCGCCGTTAGAGGGCAGCTTAAAACAATCACGGCTTGTGCAAGCTCAGCCCTTATGAAGAACGTGGCCCCTGCTGATACAGGAAAGTCCCTGACACACATCAGATGAGAAAAAGCAAAGCGTTGAGCATCCGCGCCGAGTGACCTCATCTGTGTACATTGTAAATACGTATACAACAGTACGTGTATTGATTGTCTGCTGCTCCAGGCAAAAGGAAATTCTTGAAGGAATCCCAAGCAGCTGTTTGAAGGCCCTGTTTGGAAGAAGGGGCTTTTCCCTTTTTCTTTTCTGCCTTTCCGTGTCGTTTGAATTACTTTTTTCGCGACTGGAATGTATTGTTTGTTTATTTAAATTAACAGGGGCTATCTGGAAACGGGTTTGTGGAGTTTTTTTGTTTGTTTGCTTGCTTGTTTGCTGTTCGTTTTTTACACTTTATTTTTTTTAACCTAATCAATACTGTTTATAAGGAGGCAGACGGCAGTTTAGGGCTTGCTGCTGGCCCTACCTCTGTAGCCCTACCTCCCACCCCAGGCAGGAGGCCCAGCTGACAGAGCCTGGCTGCACTGGTGCCCCCCTGCCCAGGGCAGGGGGGCAGGCTCAGCCTTGGAGCACAGGGCCCGGGCACCCCGAGCCACAGGGAGGCTGGCACCATCTAGTTAACCGAGGCTGCCTTTGAGGAACCAGGACAGGTTCACCGGGTACTGAAGGCTTAGTGCTCCCACCCTGCGCCGACACAGAAGATGGGTGTCGCACTGGGGTCTGTGAAGCGGAGCTCTGGGAGAAGAGCAGGGCCGTGGAGTTGTGAAACAGCAGGGCCCAGGGATTTGCCGATCTGGGCTCGGCTCGGGTCGGTGCTGTCCTAACCGTTTCACCGGCACAGCGGCCTGGTGTAGTAAAACATGCAGGGCTTCAGAACCCGACAGACTTGGCTTTGAACCTGGCAGCTGGGTGACTTTGGGCAGATGACTTGACCTCTCTGGGCCTTAATTTCCTCCTTTGTCAAATAGCAGTTTTAAAATCATTGTTGTAAAAGTGAGCATTGATGTACATATACCACCTACCAAAGAGGCTGCCGTATAGAAGACACTGGATTCATGGTGATCACACTCACTGGATGATGGTGATCACCATCATCGTTACCTCCTTCTCCTAGAAAGAAAATCAACCAGAAAGTCTCCAGCCTGGTGACCGCCATCTGGTCCATGTCCGAACCAGATCTGTGTCTCATCAAGAAAGGGCAGGACGTTGCTCCTCTCTCAGCCCTACATCTAAAACCAGAGCCTCCCATCCAAGGTGCAGGCCCGCTTCCCGCCCCTGCAGTTCCTGCGTATCTCACTTGAAGGCAACATTGAGCTTCGGATTTCAACCTGCCCAGGCGCACTCACCCTCCTCAGTTCTCCAGCCTCCACCGCCAAACCACAGACTAACAGGACCAGGCTGCTCATAACATGGAGAGGGCAGTTCCAAACACAAAGAAAATACATGCTATTTCCCACCACCAAGGAGAGCCATGTAATGTGCCAACCCTAAACCAGCTGAATATATAAAGGGGTTTCAGAAGCTAAGGAGCAAAAACAAGACAGGGGAGAGGGACCTATGCGCGCCTTGGCAGACTTATCTATGAATAATAAAAAAAAAAATTGCAAGCAACATAAATGACTGTAATAGCTAAGCCGATTGCAGTATGCCCACTGGAATGAACATTTACAATTCTAATGATGGAAAACGCAGCAACTTGGGACAATTCCCTAAGCAGAAAGAAGAATGCACATTTTTTCCCTACGCTTTTCTTGCAGCCATCTAAAAATTAAATGTGCCTGTAGGAAAAAAGGAAACAGGAATAAATAAAAACTGAATTGCAGAGGTAAGTGGACTAGAGGTTACTGTCCCACATATTCTGCATTCATGGTGTTTATTCCCTTTTCTTAATATTCACGGGTGTTGCCGCAGCATAGCATGATCGAAAACACACAGTCTTGATGCTTCTGGCCCTCTGAGGTCACAGATCGTCCCCAGTACAGACATACCTGTGGGTTAAGGTGAAAATGGTCTTTAGAGCGTGGCTAAGAAACTGTTCTGCTGGTGGGAGGGGACAAGCACTGCTCTAGGAGTCATTAACACACAGCAGAAAATAAGAATGTGTAGGGTTATTAGGTTCTCTCTCTTTCCTATAGAAAAGCAGGATTTCAATGTGAGCGGAAGCGAATGGAAGGAGATACTATTCCATAATAATAATCTCTAATTTGTGCAGACCTAGATTATCTACTGCTTGTGTCTCAATGATCATTTGCCATTTGTTGAGCAAACTCCTTTCCCGTGTGTTAGATGCCAAGCAATGCGCTGGGCACGCCATGCGTGTTATCCCCATGTGATGCACCCGACAACCTCGTGAGATGGTAGGATTTACTTTCCGCCTTTAATCGATGAAAAATGGGGGCTGCAAGAGGTCGCTTGCCTGAAGTTATGTGGCTTGTTGGTGGCCAGGGCAGGATTTGAACCCAGGTTTGTCTCCCTTCTCACAGCCTGTGCTTCACACACATGCACACACACACACTTGCACACACACAGCCAGAATTGCCCCAAAATGCAGACAGAGAGGCAGGGACCCATGGTGAGCAGGACCTGGGCTTGGCCTTAAGCACCAAGCAAGGGGCAAAAAGCTTCCCCAGAGCCCCTTGTCTTGGTCCTAATGATGACACAAATGACCTCTGTGTGCCAGCAGGATCCAGACACTTGCTGCTGGGTAGGATTGAACCAAAGCATCTGGCTGGCAGGAAGGCGGGGAGCATTTTCAGAAGATGCTCGTGGGTTCTGGTCTCCACCCTTTGCTTTTCTTCCACTCCCTCCCTCTGGTTTTCCTGCCACTTAGCATCAACGGGTGAGAGCACAGAGCCCACTAGCACAAAAGCCTGAGTGCCCACCTGTATGGGAAAGCTCCAGGGTCAAACAGCTCCACTCAAACCACACTTCCCCAGAACTCGGGTGAGCAGAGCCCGTGAAACCAGCATCAGCCAATCTGCAAATGTGCCGGAAAAAAAAGGATTTTTTGTAAGACATAATTCGGGCTGGGTGGGGTGGGGTTAGCTCTCATCTGTACGCTCGAGTTCTCAAGAAGGATGCACTGGTACTGGGTCTACTTCACAGACAAGAAACCCAGGACTGGGAAGACCTCTCCCAAGGCCATTTCGCTGGGAAACAGTGACGGACTCCAGAGTCTGGGAGGCTCCCTGGAGCCCGAGTTCTCAAGCCCTGCAGTATAACATCTTCCCCTGGGCCAGACCGTGTCATTGGAAAACGGAACAAAAACTTCACAGCAACCTCTGCACCTCAGGCTCTTCATCTGTAAAATGGGCCAATACTAATAACAACACCTACCTCAGAGGGTTACTGTGAGAATTAAATAAGTTCATACATGTAAAGCGACACATGGTCTCACTCAGTGGATGGTGGCTTGCTGTTTAACTGTTACTGAGATTACAGAGTCAAGACTTGGAAGGACCGAAGCGACCTGGTCCAACTTCCCTACAACAGCTTCCAATCTCCGCTTCAATGCGAACGGCCATCCTTGCTCCATGAGAACCTTGTTCTTTCAAGAAGACAGTCGTGATTAGAAATGTTTTCCTAATACATTTGGCTAAATCCAGCTGGCACGACATACACCCTCCCCAGGTCTATTTCTGCCCTGGATAAGAGACAGATTAAAGCCTCTCTCTTCCCCTCTCTCTTTCTCTCTCTCCCCCTCTCTCTCAACAATGCTTCCAAGCTGAGGAGGAACCCACTGCCCCCAGGCCCTCCGGAGTCCTCCCCACCCTGCCCCTCCAGGGCAGACCCCCTCACCACTCAGCACCCTGGTCCCTACAAGCCCAGAACAGGATGCAGGCGTCCAGCTGGGCCCTGCCACTTCCCTGACCCCGGCTAGTATTAATGCAAAAGTGACTCCCCTTTTGTCTTACACGGACAGACTGTAAGGAGAAAAACCAGGGAAACGTAATACTGAAAATAAAAAGGACAGTGGTGTTTGGAGCACTTTGGGATGTGACGAATCTCAGTTCATGACACTAGCCCGTTTCTCAGCCTCAGCCCCGAACTCACTCCTGCTGACAGCTAATGCTTCCATGGAGGGAGGCCTTTGTCCTGGCTTCTGTTCTTGAGGCTTCTCTGCTGACTTCCCTCTTCTAGCCCACGCGGGCACTGAGAATAAAGCAGGCAAACGAGTTCAGGTTCAAAACACATTGCTGTCCGCGGGGTCAGGTCCCCAGGCCGGCCCGGAGCCCTCCTCCACCCCGTTCTTCATTCGCTCCCGTGTCCACACTTCAGCCTCAGGAGGACCAGGCTCTGGGCCAGCTCCTTGCAGAAGCAGTTGGCCTTTTAAGCATCGTTATCTCCCAGAGGATGCACGGAGCTGGGACCGCCCAGGGAGCCATCTCCTCGCCCAAGCAAGATTGCTGGGCAGCAGAAAGAACACAGTACAGCAGCGCTGTCTCATCTCTGATGAGGATACTTTTGAATGGGCGGGAGTGTTCTGGAAAGTTAAAGCTTTATTCCCAGGTGGGCCAAGTGCTCCTCCCCGTGCGCTCTCCTCCTCTGCCTTCACCACCTCAGGACTGGGCTCTGCATTGCCATTGCCCCTCGACTTACCTAAATCTCTCCCTAATGTGCCAGTCCCTTGCAGGTAGCGATGCATCTCTCTTACTGTTCCCACTCCCCAGGACCCAGCACCACCGTGCCCAGAGTAGGTGATCAAGGGGTATTTGTTGAATGAATTGATTAAATGAAGGACCAGCATTTATCATCCTATCCACATCTTGTACATTAAATGAAGCTGCACAGACTAATGAGAGGTGTGTCGGTGGACGTCCAGTTTCAAGATGGAGGAACAAAGATTTTCTTCTGAGAAATCACACAAGGACCAAAAGAAGAAATATACACAAACTGCATCTTCAGTGAAACAAGAGACATCTGTAACCCAGTATAGGAAAACTCAGGTACACAGAGAACTGTAAATGACCCGGAGGACAGGAAGGAAGGCAAGCTCAGGTCTCTGCAGGGCTGGCAGGGGGGACCTACCATTTGTTCTACAGAACCCCCCCCCCACCTCAGAAGGCTCAAGAATAGGAAGCATCAAGTTCTCACATTAGATCTGAACAGCGAATGAAAACAGAAAATCTTCGGGGAAAAGAAAAAAAAAGAAATCTTTGAAAAATCTCTTTCAAGACTACACAGAGTCCATCAACTGATGCACAGATAAATGGGAAGTTGTACATCCATCCAATGGAATATTATTCAGCTTATTAAAAATGAAGTACCAATTCATGCTACCATATGGATGAAAACTTGAAGACATTGTGCTAAGTGAAAGAAGCCAGACACAAAAGGCTATGTATTGTATGATTCTATTTATATAAAATGCCCAGAACAGGCAGATGTACAGAGACAGAGCGTACACTAGTGGGTGTGGGAGAGTGGAGTGGGGAGTGACTGCTAATGGGGTCAGGGCTTCCCCTTGGGCTGATGAAAATATTCTAGAATTAAATAGTGGTGATGGTTGTACAACCTTGTAAATATACTGAAAAAAAAACTGAATTGCACACTTTAAGGGATGAATTTTGTAGTAGGGGAAATTAAATCTCAATTTTTTTCAAAAAGAGAACACAGAACTTCCAGCCAGCTTTTTCTGATTTAAATATGAACTGATAGTGAAAGAGGCTGTTCTTTCTTACCACTTCAAGTGCTGCCCCCTCCCCAGTTTTGCAGGTGGGTGGGGAACAGCATATGCTCATTTTGAAATCAGACAACACAGACTCTAAAGCAGGACAAAAAAAAAAATGAACTGAAAGGCCAGATTCTTGAAGAACATCTTGACCATGAAAGACAGAGACCAAAACATACAAAGACAAATTAAAGAAACTTGGAGCAGAGATAATGCAGGGCTCAGAAGGAAATTTTAAATAATTGTCATTAATACGCTCTGCATGATGAGAGAAGATACTGTTCCCATGAAGCAAATGTAGCATATCACACAAAAGGAGAAGCCAAAGAACAAGAACTTCTTAGAATAAGTTTTTTTTATTTAATTATTGCTGAAATAAATAAACCTTTCAATAAAAAGATTAGGAGATTAAGTTGTGTGTCTCGCAGAAACACTCTCCCCCTCAATAAAAAGTCAAAGAGATGGCAAAAGGTAAGAAAAGATTAAAATGAAACTAGAGAATCAATTCAGGAAGCCTAACTTGAAAATCCAAATAATAAGTGTTCCAGAAAATGAGGACAGATAAAATGGTGAAAGGAAAATGATCATAAAAATAACATTAAGAATTTCACAAAAATGATAGGACTAAGTCTCTGGATTTTAAAAGCCCTCAAAGTTCTCAGTGCAATGAATGAGATAACTCTACCAAAGAACATCATTCTGAAACTGCAGAACAGTAAGGATAAAGAAAAGATGCTGACAGCATCCACAGAGGAAAAACACCAAGGCACACGCAAACATATCAAGAAATGAAATGATAGCCATCTTCTCAACAGCTAGAGGAAAATGGAGAATGACTTCAAAAACCTTAGGAAAAATGAATTTCAACCGCTGTATCTGGCCAGACTATAAGTGAAAAGATTAAAATTAAGAACTTTAAGCATGAGAGAGCTGAAGAATTCACCTCTTGTACACCTTTTCTGAGAAAACTATTAAAGGACATTCTCCAAGGAAACAAGGAAGGCAAAGGCTCAAGGACGAGAAGAACCAACACATACACAAAGGCAAATAGACATCCCAGGAAGGAGGGAAGGGAAATGCCAGGGCTACCAACAGCTGTGCAGAAAGCTTAAAGAGCAGGAGGGAAGGCTCTGAGATAAACACTGAGCTGATGAATTACCTGATAGGTTTGACCATATAAGAAGTTACATGGAGAGGCTTACAGGTCTGTTGAAGAGCGGAGCATGGCTGGCCAGATATTCAAAGAAAACTAAACAAACAAAAATATTGCACAAGAAAGGAAATTTAATTACAGTAGACTATCAGACACAATAATGAACACTGCTTACAAAGTCATAAAATGTAAATACTGAATAAGGTGTTTATAAAATATTTAGATAATTATATTGTAAGAAAGGAGAAAGAGAAGGAAGGTATAAGTCAGCTAAAATTTTCATCGGCCATGTTTGGAAGTCAAGCAATAATGGTCAAATTGATGAATCAAGAGACAGCTTAGGGGAGGGTATAGCTCAGTGGTAGAGTGCACGCTTAGCACGCACAAGGTCCTGGGTTCAATCCCCAGTTCCTCCATTAATTACCTCCCCCACCAAAAAAAAAGAGAGAGAGGGATAGCTTAATACATATGCTATTTAGAAATATGGAAGTAAATGCCAGGATAAATAGCTAACTGGGCTGAAAGATGTTCTTTCTGGGAGAAGGGCTCAGCATTAGTCGAGCAGCCTGGGGAGACAGAGAGGGCAAGACAATTTTGACAAAAATTTTTTAATTATCTTAAGTGCACTAGTTTTGAACTCAAGACATGGTTTGATGTGGGTCTGCCATTTCCAGGCTGAATGACCTGGAGTGAGTTCTTTCCCTTCTCTGGCCTCAGTTTCTTCAGCGTCGGTAATTCCTACCTAGTACATAACAAGGGCACAATGTCTTCGTGGATAAATAAACGGGAGATCCCCTCTCTCACCTCCTGCTCCATCTGAATGTCACCTTGTTTCTTCTAGGAGGCAGGGACTGTGTCCTCTACTTCTTTTGTTACCCACCCACCCAGCACCCAGCATCCAGCAAAACATGTGAAAAGTCTATCCTCTGATAAAGCTGCCAAATTCAGTAATTGGCTATTATGAGTTACTGGTCACCCAAGAGAAGTATTTCACTGAGGGACAATTATTAAAAAAAAATGGAGATAATACCATTATAATAATAACATTGCTACTCAGTAGTTGTTTGGGGTTTTTCTAAATTATTTTTTTAACTTTTTTAAAAACATTTTTTATTTGGGGGCAGTGGTAATTAGATCTACTTATTTATTTATTTTTAGAGGAGGTACTGAGGATTGAGCCCAGGACTTTGTGTATGCTAAGCATGCACCCTACCACTTGAGCTCTACCCACCCACCTTTTTTTCACTTTTTTTTTAATTGTAAGGGGTGGGGGGGGGGTAATTAGGTTTATTTATTTTAATGGAGGTACAGGGGATTGAACCCAGAACCTTGTGCATGCTAAGCATGCACTCTACACTGAGCTATATACCCTTTCCCCCAACTCAGTCCTTTTCATTGTCTCCAGGGTAACAGAGTTTTATGGGTTTGGTTAAAATAACAGACCGCAAAATTCTCTCGTACAGCCAATAATTTCTAGCCACCCTTTTTAAATAAAAGCCTCTATGGCCAAAGTCACTAATTAATCCACCAGTCTCATTTCCACCTTCTTCCTTTTCATCGTAGAACCCCCATCCCACCCTGACTGCCCAGGTAAAGACCACGTTTCCCAGCCTCCTTTGCAGCAAGGGGTGGCCCCAACCCAGTGCTCAGAACGACTGTGAGAAGACGTGGTGCGTGCCACTTCCACGTCACTTCCTCAAAAGAAGGCTGCCTACCGTCGACTTCCTTTCTCTTTCCCCCATCACACAGGCTGGTTCACAGACACGATGACCAACAAGACAGAAGGAATCTGAGGCCCCACATGACACAGTAGAGCAGGGCTGCCCCTCCCGCCCCATGCCCCAGCTACTGAGAGCCCACAGCCTGCCTCACCCACGTGCTGACTGGGAGCTCCTGGCGCTGGATGTGACAGGAAAACACGAGAGCCAGTTAGAGAGAAACTCCCTGCTTCACTTCTACAATCAAGCAGCAACTGAAGTTTGTTCTTAATTAATTTTTATATACACACACAAGACCCAAAACTCAAAATACGCAGAAGTATATATTATGAGAGGTCTCCCCTGATGCTAAACTCACCTGGCCAGATCCCACCCCACTCTCAACCCCCAGGTAACGACTGGTTTTGGTTTCCTGTGGCCTCTTCAATAATTCTTTTATGCACATGTAACTGATAAATGCTTATACTTGCTTCTTATTCACACAAAACATAATTTTCTATATTCTACACCCAACACTCTACACTGGTACCACTTCTGGGAATCTATTTTTAGAAAATAACTAGAAATGGTGCTATGTGACCAAAGATATTAATTTCAGCATTATTTATAACAGTTTAAAAAAAAAACCAAGGAACCCTTAATGCACAGAAACAGGAAACTTAGCTTTAAATTTGTAAAAAGTATTCCAATGACATGGAAAAATGCTTCTGATTTTATATTAAGTGGAAGAATCAGATCAGACATACAGTGTGGTTTCAACCATGTGAAAAATACGCATAGGAAATGAAAGGAAAGACCCCACACCCAAAAATCTGTAGTGCTTTTTGTCAATTGGAGAAATTATTTTTTCTTCCGCTTCTTTGTTCCCCAAAATGACAATGAGCTTGTAATTTTTCCATACAATAGGAGAGGGGATAGGACAGGGGAGGCAGAGATGTACCACCCTCCTCTCTTCAGACGCACGCCCAAGGTGTCTGAGCGCCTTCACCTGTGATAAGAGTGACTCTGACTGGGAAGGGTCAGAATAAAGGCCGAATTGGATTTTTTGTTCCTCTGTTTGGAATTCCTTAGCCCCAGGCCTTGATGCTTCCTTTCCTTCTGCCTCTGTTCAGCTTGCTCCCCTGAATATCTCTGGTCTCTGTGTAGCTAAGCTGGGAAGCCACCGTTCCAGGTGGAGACTGGCACAGCAAAGGCAGAGCCTTTCCACGAGTGGGTGGAGCTTGAATTGTATTTCTCCTTTCACCCTAAGGAATGACTGTTCCCCAAACAAGATGCTGCTTTACTTTATGTCAATCAAGAAGTGTCTCCTTTGCCACCCCTACCTCAGCTTCCCCCGCAGCCTGTACCCACCAATAAGCCCCCATCCAGGTACGTCCGCCTCCTCTCCCCTTCCGTGCCAGCCCACCATGGCTCCATGGATTTCCCACATTTTTCCATCTTCATTTGAGTTCGGCCAGCATTTTCCAATGCATGGTATTGCCTGGATTTTTAAAAATTAGTAAGTATTGACTTTAAAGTATATTAAGACAAAATACAATGAGGGTCTCACAGCCATGATTTCTTGGATATTATGGAGTTCCCAAGTTAAAAAAAATACCTGCTTCAATAAAAACATTGTATCAATAAATGTATTGTTTAACTTAATATGTTTACCTTTATATATCTTTATTTATACATTATTTCTCTTACCCGGCTATGGAAAACAACAAGGTTTAGGAAACTCTACATTTGGGTATTCTTTTTTTTTTTTTTAATGTTTTAATACATACCTGGGAGGGATAATTCATTGCCACCCCTGAGATCCCCACCCCGAGAGGCAGGCCTGGGCAGAGAAGCATGGACAGAGGCGAAGCCGCCCGGGAGGGGCAAATGGGAGGCCAGGATGAATGTACTGTTTTTCCTGGTGAATCCCAGGAAGGCAGAATCCCACCCGGCTCCATCCGGAGCATCTTCCTGACCGGGTCGTGGGCGGCCAAGGTGTTGTCCCCTTTCACCCAGGAGAGGGCATGAGTCTGCAAGCAACCTGCCGCCGCCGCCGCCGGCCGCGGGCACCAGGCAGAAGCCCCCTCACCAAGCACCAGGGCCGGGCGCGCTTCCCACGTGCTGAATGACAGACTGCCTTTTCGAGTCACTTGCTGAGGTCACTGAGTCCAAACCTAGTGAGATACAACATACTTTTGAAAAACCTCATTTCCGGAAGGAAGAGCTGACAAGCCAGGATCTCCCCACCTCCTCCAAGGCCGGGGAAGCAGGAGCAGGAATGGGGGGGGTGGAAACAAAGATGGACCAGGTTAAACAGAGAAGGGCCTTTTAATCCCCCTGCACTTAAGTTTGGGACTCATGAGCACTTGGCGCTTTTTCGGGCAGCCTAAAATGAGGGTCCTTCAGCGCTCCTCACATTCTACTAAGGAAGGACACATGGGTGGGAGTGGGATGGGCTCGGAGGCAGGCAGGCGACTTCCTAGACTCGAAGACTTCAGGGGATTAGGACAGTGACAGGCGTCTTCTGCAGGGAATGCTGCCAACCTCCCCCTGCCCCCACCTCCCCCCGAAGCCTGGGTCCAGCCTTCACCAGCTACCCTTGAGTCCAGCCTCTCCCCATGTCTCAGTTCACATCTCAGGACGTTTGGGGCAGGGGGGCAGGGGACAGAGGGTTTGGCAGGTCCAGTCCCTACCAACTGCCACCTTGCCGGGCGTGAGCAGAACAGCAGGTGGGTCCAGCAGGAAGGCGCAGTTCGCCTGTGTTGGCATCTGGCTGCATCACGCTGCAGCTTCCATGATATAAATACTGGGAGCGAAAATAGCTAATCCCAGATAACAGCAGTGTAATCACCCAGCGCCCGGCCTGGAATCCCGGAGAATTTGGAGGGAGCAGCTGCCGGGGCTCCCCCTCCAGCAGCCCGCTGCCCCTGGGTGGCCTGGGCTGAGCGTGTAAGCCAGCACAAAGCTGGGGGAGCGGGGAGCAACTGGAGGACAGAGACCTGATGAAAAATACCTCGAATTGCCACCCTGCCTGGGAAGAGATGATTTTTTTTTTCTAGAAGCACCATGAAAATTCTGAGCTTGCAGCAACGTGAACCTGGTATCTGGTCTTAGTTGTAACTGGGCTCCTGGTCTCATGTGATGATACACATGGAATCGTCCAAGTTTGGGTTTTTGGTTTTTAGGTTTTTTAGCTTCTGGGTATGATTATCACCCCTGGTGTCACTGTGGTTCCCCCAGTCTGGGAGGTCGAGCCTCTCCCATGTTCCTCCTGCATTCTGGTCCTGAGCACCAGGGTGGTCAGTCTGTGGCCGCCAACCCCGGGCTCTTGAATTCATTTCTGATGTGCTGGCTGCACCCAGTGGTTACTGCTGAGGTTGCAAACGATGCGACCACCTCCCCCGTGGCGATCACCAACTGTCTGGGAGAAGCTGCCAGGCCTGCTGTCTGTCCTCAGTCATTCTGTTTAAGCAGCACATTTAATTAGGGCTGGATGAGATGGTGCAAACAGCTCAGGGCTCCCCTGCCCTGTTCAGAGTGTGCCTTGATTCTCCGGTTGACGTACAAGCCATCCCCAGCCGCCAGTCATGTCTGTCCTCACACTCTCTGTGCTTTGTCCCAGCTTCCCAGCTGTGCTTCTGAAGGGCCCTAGGCACTCAGATACCTCCTGACAATCGTGAGGCGCTCTCTCGCTCAGACACCACTGCAGACAGAGCCTGGCAGCCCTGGAATCGGCTTGGTCTGGGCCACTGGGGATGGAAACTGATGGGCTGAGGCCACAGAGGGGCTCCGAAGCAAGGATGGGGGCCGGGCCTCACAAATACGTCCCTGGTGAGCACCCAAGACATTTGATTCCTTATGGAAGCATCACTACCATTCTCTGCTTACCCAGGAAGAGGAGAGATTACAAACCAGAAGGAATGGGAAGTGGAACCACTTGTCATCTCTGCACAGTCCTGGGGTGGCTGCAAACAAGACTTCTGGCTAGGTTCCGAGGGGCTGTTCTCTGGTCCTCTCGGTTGGAGAACCCACCTCATTATGAATAACGTTATTTTTGTTTGGAGGAGTTTTTTTCTGGGGGGGGGTAATTAGGTTTGTTAATTTATTCATTTTTAAAAGGGATACTGGGGATCGAACCCAGGACCTCGTGCATGAGCTATACACCCTCTCCCTCTTTGGAGTTTCATGTCACTTTATCACACAGACTTTCATATTGTCACCATGGAAGAAAGTCACTGTGTCCTTTCTCCCTAATACGATTGTGAGACCAGCCACAAATATTTCAGTGAACAGCAAGCCTTGAGCTGCACAAATCTCTGATCCCTCAGCTCAAGGCAGCGGACGGAGCAGATGGAAGGTTTGCCCACCTCGCCCACGGGAGATGGAGACCCTGTCAAAAGAAGCGACTGTGAGGCCGACAGGCCACCCGGGCCACCACAGGAAGCTCAGCCACCAAGATCAAATTTGAAAAGAGTGTTTGGAAGACACAGGGAAATGCTTACGATTTTACACCAAGCAGGAAAAATTGCATATTATGCAATCTCGGTCATGTAAAATATACCGAAAGAAAGATGACAGAACCACACACCTAAATATTTTCCACGCTTTTTGCGGCTTTGTAAAATTGTAGTTTCTTTTTCTTCTTTCTCATGAGCTCATCGCCCCATGGGTTTCATCCCAACTTCTGTGCTTTCTAAAGAAGGAACACGGGGCCTGACAGCCACCTGTGCACGAAGGAGACCCAGGACGTCTCGCACATGACTGCTTCGGCGAAGGCCGGAAAAAGGTTTCAAGTTAAAAACTGTGTAAGAGAGTCGAATTAAAATATTAAATGAAAAATAATAATGGGGGAGGGTGTAGCTCAGTGGTAGAGCACATGCTTAGCATGCACAAGGTCCTAGGTTCAATCCCCAGTACCTCCAGTAAGTACACAAACAAACAAACCAACCTAATCACCTCCCCCCTCCAAAGATATAAACAAAAACTATTTTTAAAAGCTTAAAAAAAAGAAAAAATGATAAATTAAAGTACTAAATAAAAAAAATTCTGCCTAGTTGTGGCAAACAACTGACGTTTGTAGGAAACTCTACATTAGTGTATTAATCTTTTTTATTAAAAAAGACTTAAAAAATTTTTTTAACGGAGATACTGGGGATTGAACCCAGGACCTCGCAAATGCTAAGCACACACTCTACCACTGAGCTATACCCCCACCTCCGTAGTGTATTAATTTTTAAAAAGAAAAAAAAACTTATTTTAAAAATATGTACAAATGTCTGACTTGGTGACAGATAACCCATTTCCACTCTCGAGATTCCTGTCCCAAAAGGGGGACCCACACAAAGAATCAGAGAGAGGGACAGAGCTTCACAGTCAGCATGTGGAAGGCCAGGAGGCCCCTAAACAGAGGGCAACCCCCCAGTGAATCCATGAGGCCCCATTGGGAGCCCCTTCCGCATCCGGTCAGATTCAGCCTGGGTCCAGATACTGCTCATCCACTTAAAGACCCTTGGTAACAGTCACCCGAAGACTGACATCAAAGATGACATTTGGGATTGTAACTACAGTGCACCCTAACTATCCGAATCTCTTACTCCTCATTGAAAAGGTCTTCCTTACATATTTAACAGAAAACAAACCCCAACATAACAAGAGAATAAAGGGAAATGACATTTGTTGAATGCATACAATGTTCCAGAAATTACATTAGAAACAGGACAATGTAGCATATCAGAGATGCAACCAGAGATGGCTATCACACTGCTGTCCATTTCATAGATGAGAAAACCGAGCCTCAGAGAGGTTAAATAGCTCATCCAAGGTCACCAGCTCGACATGGTCAAGCAAAGCTTCAGATCTGCTGACACCCAGGCCCAAGGTCTTTGCACCAAGTCTCACTAACCCCTGCCTCTGCAAGGACTTCCTCATGCACAGAAAGCCACGAGGGGCTGGGAGCAGAGGGAGGAAGAACATGAGCTGAGACTGACAAGATCCCAGGGGGTTGACAACCTCTCTCCCCAGACATTTCACCACTGGGGAGACACATGGGCTCAGAAAAAGAAAGCCAGGGAAGGAAAAGGAGCAAAGGATCAAAAGCAAAGGCAGGGAGGAGCCTCACCATGGAATCAGCTTCTCGGCTCTGGGCCGTTGGGCTACAGCCCACTGGCCAGTATGTAAATGTGGGGTCCGCTGCGTATGAAATCAACAAGACCAGGTCTTCCATCTCTGCCAGACAGGCAACTCCGGCTGTAATCTAATCGCACCCCTTGAAGCCCCAGCCAGCAATCTCGTTCCCTCACCCTGTCACAAATGCCATCACATTGCATCACAGATTCCCCTCACACGCACAGCCCCGGCAGGACACTGGGACCTGTCTTGGCCACACATCCACAGATCGGCAGGGTCAGCCCTGGTTCTGCACAGTTCACAAAGGCCAAAATAAGAGTGAGACCAGAGAGGGGCCCCTGCGGGCAGCAGGCCTGGCTGGCCCAGGGAGGGCAAGGCTTGGAGGCTTGCTCTTAGCCGAGTCCCGGTTCCTTGCTGCTGCCCACTGTGGGGAAAGTTATTAGGGATAAAAACAAAAGGAAAGAAATAATCCTAAAATGCAATTACTTTTTTAATTATTTTTTTTAAAGGAGTGAGGAAAAATATAGTAAAAACTCATCTGATGATTCAGATTTTAGATTTGACTGTAATGAACCGGGTACCACTAACTGGTCTGATGTTTGGGGAGTCACAGAGGGACTGTCTGATGCAAACTGCCTTGGCACCACCAGCCCAGGCCTGGAGTCAGCGGGTGCCCTCCTTCCCAGAGTTCAGATGCCTCTGGGAACTCCGGGATGAGGAGCAGGGGGAAATGAACCTTAGCACGTTGCCTTTATATTGGGTCGCATGTTTCCAGGTAGTTTATCTCATTTGCCCCCATAGTAATCTGGGAGGCAAGTAAGCCCACGGCTATTGTCCTCTTTCAACTAATGAGGAAAGGAAAGCCCAGGGGACCCGCGGTCCTACAAGTACTTTGTGACAGAGCTGAGACTAGAGCTAAAATCTGGAAGCCTGAACTCCCGTTACCAGCTATAGCCAACCAGGTAGTTCACACCAACTGCCATTCTGCTGAGGACAAACACAAAACCTGTAGAACAAGCAAATTCTTAATTGGACAAATGGAAGAAATTCATGAATTTTCTTGGAATAAAGAAGAGGAACATGACTAAGCTCAGCCTTTTCTTTTTTTGTCTTTTTTTTTCTCTTTTTTTTCTTTTCCTTTATTTTCTTTTTGGTGGAGGGGGATTAGGTTTATTTATTTAACTATTTTTTTAAGGAAGGTACTGGGGATTGAACCTAGGACCTCGTGCATGACAAGCACATGCTTTACCGTAAGTTCTGTCTTTTACTTTCCCTGGCCCATTTAAAACTGAAAGATTATTACACTCACAGGCAGTAACAAAATTACCCTGCCCCTCTTATTGGTCAATGTAAATTTTTTTAATTATTATTACTATTAGTCCTAAATAGTGATTGCTCTGCCTCAGATGTGAGAATTTGTCACAAAAGCATGCAAAGGTAAAATACACTGAAAGAAAAAGCTATATAAGCTTTTTTTTTAGACGTGGTTTCTTTGTAAGAATTCTGTCTGCCAGAATACCTTTTGAGAAAGAAAAGGAGTAAAGCCAGTGAAAGACATTGTCATCTTACTTTGTTGCTGTTATTGTTTGTAAACATTTGTTTATGCTTTTACTAAAACGAATGATTACTCACAGTAAAAAGCAAAACAAACAAACAAAAATCTGCTTCAAGGAATCAGAGAGCTAACAAAATAATGAAGGATTCTCAGCCAGGATGCAGGGGAAGAAGGCGGCTCAGAGCAGTGAGGCCATTCTTTGAGCTGCTTTAAGACCTTGGGAGCGTTTGGTAACTCTGCGAGTGGTGGCTGAGAGGCTGAGTGGCACTTTTGACAGCCCCAAAGGGAAAAGGGGCAGAGGTGGGATCTGAAGCCCACCAAGAGTAGGATGGGGACTTGCTTTGGATTGGAACTCCAAAGGGATGGTCTCTACAAGAAAGTGTGAACCAGAAGTAGACAGGTCCTTGCAGAGACTACGGCTAAGCTTTAAGTATCCCAAAGCCCCGAAATTAGATTAAAGTAATCCTTGATTGTTGGTGCCCCAGGAACCTGGCAGAAGCAAACACAAACCTTCTTAGAAGGAAAACAATATTATTGGAGGCCTCCAATAGATTCCGCAAGCAATTTTGCAAAAACAATGCCCAAAACACAATTAATAAAAAATAATTAAGGTACAAAGGATACAATGCAGTATTTTTGAAACAAAACCAAAAAAAAAAAAGAAATGGAAAATCAACAAACAATAGAAACAGACCCACAGAAGCTCTAGATATTGGTGTTACCAAACACCTTAAAATAACTATGATTACCACATTCTAGGAAGTAAAAGAAATAAAACATAAGGCTGAGGATTTTGGTAGCGAACTGAACACTATAAAAAAGAACCAAACAGATATGTTAGAATTGAAAAATATAGTAACTAATATTAACAACTCAAAGGATCGTTTAAGTTTAAAAAAAAAAAGTCGTGGGGGGGAGGGTACAGCTCAGTGGTAGAACACACAATTAGCATACAAGAGGTCCTGGGTTCAATCCCCAGTACTGCCATTAAATAATAAATAAGTAAACCCAATTACCTCCTTCCCCTCCAAAAAAAAGAAAAAACATTTTAAAAAAAAATTTTAAATGGTGAACCATGTTAGGTGAGGAGAAATTACCAGAATATAGGAGGGAAGACAAAAGGAGAGCAGTATAGAAGATAACACAAGAGACATAAAAGACACAGTGAGATCTAACATGTGTGTTATTAAGGACCCAGAGAGAAGAGAAGGGGAAAATGTCAGAAGCAAGATCTGAAGAGACAACAGCTGAGAATTTTTCAAAAGTGATGAAAGACATCATCATACCACAGATTCAAGAAGCCTCACAAATCCCAAGGAGGATAAATAAAAAGAGATCCACACTTAGGCACACTGTTAAAAAAAAAAAAAAAAGACTACTGAAAAACCAAAGATGAAGAGAAAATCTTAAAAGCAGCTAGAGGGAAGAAAAAAGATAGATTACCTTAAAAAAGGAGCAGGAATCAGGCATACAGCTGACCTTCCATCAGCAACAATGGAAACCAGAAGACAATAAGAATGCATCTTCAATTTGCTAAAGAACTCAGGTCCCTTGTCTACAAACCCAGTTCTCTGTCTACTGCACTATGCTGCCTCCCAAGCTTTCATTTCCTAGTGGCTTCTAGAGCTAGACAAACCTGAGTTCAAATGCTAGCTGTTTGATGTTAAGCCTCTGCTTTCTTTCTGTACAACACAGAAGAGAAAAATTCAGTAGAAAACGTACATAAAGTATCTGGTACTAGCAGCTCAACAAAACTGAATCGCTGCTCCTTCATTTTTTCTCTTCATTTCCCTGAGACTCCGATATCCCCTCAAATGAACACCATTGGTAAATTGTGTCCCCCTTCTCTGGTTTTCTCTTGTAACACAGTTCAAGCCCTAGTGATTTGCTGAAACCACAGTTCGATTACACATACTCAGATTTTCTAGGAGAATGGTCTGCTTTATCGCATCTCACCATCTTGAATGATTCTTCCTTCTTGAGCTCTCCCTGTCTGTCCTGGTCTAAAACACTCAGTGCAGCTCCTGTGAGCCAGAGCTCACTGCTCCGGCCACCCCCCTCCTGACTGCCACACACATGAGGTTGGTGACCACTTGTCTTTTCCTGCAGTGATGTGTCAGATACCTGATTGCCTTAGGGTTGAGCTGAAGCTATATCCCGGAAGGCCAGAAGCATGAACTTGACCCTGGCAAACCTAGAGCTCCGGGAAGACAGCAGGTCCTCAACCACATGATCATAGGACACCAGTTAACACTTGGTGAGAACCTGCCAAGGGTCAGGTGCTGCACTGAGTGTGGCTGCTGCAGATAGAAGACATGGTGCTGCCCTCAATACACTCCTAGTCTACCGAGGAACAAACCATTTCAACAAGTACCAAAGTAGGGTGTGATGGAGTTAGGGGGAGGGGAAAATAACTTGAGCAAAGACAAGACCGGTCCTGAGCCCTCTTTCTTTCTCTACAGTCTCCCTGCTTAATCTTATCCACTGCCATGGCTTTAAATACCATCTGTATACACTGACAGACTCCACGTCACATCTCCAGCCCAGATCGATCCACTTAACTCCAGACCCAGAAGACAACTGCCCATCAGAAACCTAAATGTCTATAAGAATCTAAAACTTAACACAACCGAAAGAGAACTGAGTTCCTGCCTTAAATCCCACACCTCACTCACACACACACAAACCTGATTTTCTTCAAGTCTTCCCCACCCCAGAAAACCATACTAGGTACTTAAGCCAGACACTTAAGTGCTGAGATGTCCTTCATTCTCTTTCCTTCTCCCTCAAACCGATCCATCAGCACAGCATTAGACTCTACTTCCAAAACGATCTTATTTACGAGTTTCAGTCTGTTCGTTTATTTTCTCCCACCAGAATGTTACCTTTTTAAATGCAGGAACACTGTTGTTCTTTGGGGTTTTGTGTGATTTCTTTTCACTGCTGCATCTCAGCTTGTGGAGCTGTGACTGTCATTTCACAGGACTTCAATAAATATGTGTTACCAGCTAAGAAGGTCAGGGAGGGTGTCAGCAGGGAGGTGATATCTGAGCTGGGTCCTGAAATGTAAGTCAGTGTTCACCTGCTGGAGAAGGAGGAAGGGAACGCTGGAAGAGGGAATAGTATGAGCAAAGAGAGAGAAGCAATAAAAAGTGCAGAATGTCTTGGCAGCCCGGACTCGGAAGTCAGGTGTGCTGTGTTCAAATTCTAGCTCAGCCCCTAGCTCAGTAACTTTTGGCAAAGTAGCTTCCTGACCTGGGAAAAATGGAACTAACGCTAATACATTCTTCATAGGGCCATGTGGGGAATTTAATAATAGGCACAGCACATTATAAGCATGCCATCAATGGTAGTTTGATTAATATGAATCAATAATCATTATACATTTATAATGAGTAACAGTCTTAATAATTTGGTGTGGTTAGAATGTGGGATGCATGAGAAGTTTCTGGGAGATGTGACTAGATGATCAGGTTAGAGTCAGAACACCAGAGGTCAGGGGACCCTCAAAATCATGCAGTTAGTGGCCAAGTGACTATGGCTCTGCAAATTATTCTGTCACTCAAAACATTAGGTGATCAGCAAACTCTCACCTGAAAGCATGCTTCTACTCTGATGCTAGCAAACAGCAGTCAGCTAATACAGGCAATTCTCAATTATGACAGTGGTGCATTCATTCTTTACTGCTGTGTAACAAATTACCCCAAATCTTGGCATCTTAGAAAACAACGAACACTTATTATCTCATATAGTTTCTGTGGGTCAGGAATACGGGAAAAAATTTAGCTGGGTCATTCTGGCTTGGGGGTCTCTCATGAGACTGAAGTCAAGTTTCAGACATCTGAAAACTTAACTGGAGCTGGAAGATTCACTTTCAGGATTGTTCACATGGTTGGCAATTGCAAGCTGGCTGTTGGCAAGAAGCCTTAGTTACTCACCACATAGACCACAGGGCTGCTTGAGTGTCCTCACAACATGGCAGCTAGTTTCCCTCAGAACAAGTGATCCCAAAGAGAGCAAGGAAAAAATCACGTCTTTCATGACCTAGCACCAGAGGTCACACACGGTCATTCCTAAATACCTTACTGGTGACCAGGTCAGCCCTACTCATTGTGGGAGGGCCAGGGAGCCTCAGCGCTTCCCCACTTGGCCTCTCATCCTTCCAGAATACTAAGTTATCTTAGGCATTGACTGCCCCAGTTGGCCAGAGTGGACCTGAATTTTTCTTCACATCCCAACAGATGGAACAAAATAACAATGCTGAAAGAGAAAGTACAAAAATGGAAAGCAAAAGAGGGCTGCTGAAGGAATATGGTAATAATAATAATAATATAATAATAATAGCTATCATTTACCAATTGCTTCCCTTACATTGGACAAAGACCAAGATCTCTCCCAACTTCATCATAGGTGTTGACAAGCTATGGTCTGTGGGCCAAATCTGACCCATCACCTAATTTTGGGAATAAAGTCTTAATGGAACATGGCCACACCCATTCACATCATCTGTAGATGCTCCCACCTACAACAGCAGGTGAGCAGTTATAACAGAAACCATGTGGTCTGTAAAGTCAAAAATATTTACTATCTGACCTGTTACAGTAAAAGTTTACCAGCCTGTGCACTATCCCACTAAAACCTCATAAAAAAAAAAAACCCATGAGGTTAAAAAACCTATTTTAAAAAATTTTAAACCCCATTAGGTAAGTGATATTACTTTCCTAATTTTATAGATGAAGAAACCGAGGATCAGGTAAGTTAAGTGACTTGCCCAAGATGGTGTTTATTGTAAGGTTCCTACTGGGGAGCCTGACATCAGGGTCTGGGTTATTCTGAGCTAGGAATCAGAAAGGCTGGCTTTTCGGAGGAACTCTGTGACCTTGAGCAATTATTTAATGTCTTGATCCTCATTTTTCTCTTCTAGGAATAGATTTTAAAATGTCTGTCCAAACACTCCATGGGAAGGTCAAACGATAAATACAAAATTAGAATGAAAACCCATAATGGAAAAGAATGTATATATACGTGTAACTGAATCACTATGCAGTACACCAGAAACTAACACAACATTGTAAAGCAACTATACTTCAATTAAATTTTTAAGAAGTGGAACGAAAAAACAGCAAGTACTTCAACAGAAGGAATTAGGATTCTCAGCATGTGATGCTAAGGCTTACAAAGAGAAAGAAGCTCTGGGAGATACTACTAGAGAAGGCATCTCAGTTATCCTTGCAAAACAGACCACCCAAAATGTAACGGCTTAAGGCAACAACAGTTTATTACTTTTTACGATTTTCTAGGTTGGCTGGGTGGTTCCTCTGCTGGTTCCCCCCGAAATCACTTATGCAGCTGTGTTCAGGTAGAGCAGCAGTTCTCAACCAGGGGACATTTGGGGATGTCTGGAGCCATCGTTGGTAAGCGTTCCTTTCATCTAGTGGGTAGAAGACAGGGATGCTACAAGACAGGGACCAAATATCAACAGTGCCAGGAAACCCAAGCTGAGAGTCAACTGAGCTAGAAAAGTCGGGATGCCATCACTCACATGTCTGGCTTCTGTGCTGGCAACTGGCTGGGGGCCTCAGCAATCCTTCACGTAGCCTCTCGTCCTCTAGTAGGCCAGCCCCGCCTCCTTCCATCATGGTCTCAGAGCAGCATCCCAAAAACTCAAGGGTGGAAGCCACAAGGTTTCTTGAGATCTGGGCTCTAGCATTCACCCAAGGTGGCCTCCCTCACATTCATTTAGCCAAAGCAATTCACAAGGTCAGCCAAGATTCTAGGCAGTGGAGGAAGAGACTCCACCTCTGCTGGGCCAGCAGCAAAGTCACATTCAAGGGTGTGCATATACTGGGATGGGAGGACTCCATGACTATTAGTCTACTACAGGAAGTAAGATTAAATATGTCTCAGCAGGAGCCCCATAGCTCAGGGGACAGCTCTAAGCCAGTGGTTCTCAAAGCGTGGTCCCTGGGCCTGCAGCGTCAACATTACCTGAGAACGTGTTAGAAAGGCAAACTCTCGGGACCTACCCAACCCAACTGAATGGGAAACACAGGTGTGGCAACCAGCAGTGTGGTGTCAGCAAGCCCTCAGGTGATGCTGCTGCTCGTTCACGTGTAAGAATCCCTGGCCTAAAGAGAGCAACCAGGTCAGACACCCGTACATGCCCTGGACACTGGCTTGAAAGATGGTAGAGACCAAAATCTCCCTCCCCAGCCCTGCCCCAGCTCTCCCTGGGCCGCTGGTCATTCACCTGAGCACGAAACTCTCTCCTTGATAACAGAGTTTAGAGGGAACAGTCCTTACACTCCCAACAGAAACGTGTCAAAGATCAAGGGGCAGGAACATGAGCCCAACAGAGTCTGCGGGCCGGGCCAGGAGGAAGCCAGGGAGGCAGCCAGCCCTCCTCAGGAGCTGGACCAGAAGAATCAGAGGATTCTTTTATTTTTGTTTTTGCTACTAAAAATACTAGCAGGAGAAAAAAAAAAAGTCCATATAAAACCAAATCTTTTCTTATGATGTGACCAACAAGGTAATTTCCAAAATATACAAACAGCTCAGACAGTACAATATCAAAAAAGCAAACAATCCAATCAAAAATGGGCAGAAGACCGAAATCGACATTTCTCCAAAGAAGACATACAGATGGTCAACAGACACATGAAAAGATGCTCAACATCACTAATTACTAGAGAAATGCAAATCAAAATCACAATGAGGTACCACCTCACACCGGTCAGAATGGCCATCATCAAAAAGTCTACAAATAATAAATGCTGGGGAGGGTGTGGAGAAAAGGGAACCCTCCTACGCTACTAGTGGGAATATAAATTGGTGCAGCTACTATGGAGAACAGTATGGAGGTTCCTTTAAAAACTAAAAATGGAGTTACTGTATGATCCAGCAATCCCACTCCTGGGCATATATCCAGAAAAGACAAAAACTCTAATTCGAAAAGACACATGCACCCCAATGTTCACAGAAACACTATTTACAACAGCCAAGACACTGAAGCAACCTAAATGTCCATCAACAGATGACTGGATAAAGAAGCTGTGGTATAGATATAAACACTGGAATATTACTCAGCTATAAAAAGAATGAAATAATGCCATTTGCAGAAACGTGGATGGACCGAGAGATGATCATACTAAGTGAAGTAAAGCCAGAAAGAGAAAGACAAGTATCATGTGATATCACTTATATGTGGAATCTAAAAAAACTGATACAGATAAACTTATTTATAAAACAGAAAGAGACTCACGGACATAGAAGACAAACTAATGGTTACCAAAGGGGAAAGGGTAGGGGAGGGATAAAATAGGAGTTTGAGATTAATAGATGCAAATTACTATATATAAAATAGATAAACAACAAGGACCTACTGTATAGCACAGGGAGCTATATTCAATATCTTATACTACCTATAATGGACAAGAATCTATAAAAGAATATATATATATATATGATGTGTGTGTATATATAGCTGAATCACTTTGCTGTGCACCTGAAACACATTGTAAATCAACTATACTTCAGTAAAATAAATAGGTAAATTAAAGGTTTTTAAGCTAAACAGAAATACTCGCAGGGCCCATTTAGAGTTTTCTATCCTCAGCCCAGAACTTAAATTCACATCACTGATCAAGAAGCGGATGGGACACCACCACTGCTGGTGATTGCCAGCTGAAAGCAGAGAAGCCGGTAAGAACCCCTATGTTCCAGCGCCACTGTGCTCTGCAGCCTTTAGGCAAAACCAGTGGTAGGACCCAGTCAGGTTCCCAAGCTACCCTGAGTCCTATCTGGTTCTTTGCTTATTACTGAATACCGCCAGCTGAGAGTGCTAAGCAGGGGGGCCTTGGGAACCCCCTACCCAGGGCCAGCTGGGTCCTCAAGCTCTTGATGAAGGAGGGAGATGTGTGACCCCCTGACCTGTTCATTCAATCTGAGGCAAGGTGAACTTTCCTGGATTCAAGATAAACCACATGATCCAACAAAAGGACCCAGTCCTTGTTTAGCACAAAAATGGCTCAGCAGATATTCACCATCTCCCAGGCGGGTACTAAATGTGCTCCTGGAGCCTGCTGGAGGCCACACATTTGTGAGAGGAGGCGGTAAGAGGACTTTATTGGCATTAAAATAAGTTTTTCTGAGAAAAACAAATATCATATGATATCACTTATATGCGGAATCTAAAAAAAATGATACAAATCTTATTGACAAACCAAAAATAGACTCACGGACATAGAAAACAAACTTGCGGTTACCAAAAGGGAAAGGGTGGGGGAGGGATAAATTAGGAGTTTGGGATTAACAGATACAAATTACTATATATAAAATAGATAAACAAGAAGGACCTTCTGTATAGCGCAGGGAGCTATATTCAATTTCTTATAATAACATAAAATGGAAAAGAATCTTAAAAATACATACATATGTTAATATATGTATAACTGAATCACTTTGCTGTACACCTGAAACTAACATTGTAAATCAACTACATCTAAAAAAAAAAAGTCTTTCTGACCATGGGCCCAATCTTAGCATCGTAGAGGCAGCTTCCCAGGGTGATGAGGCCCTCTCACTGGAGTTATGCTTTCAAGAGGTGGGACATTAACAACCAATTGCTGGGGGCGCTAGAGTGGGGATTTAGGAACTGGGGATTTCTCCACTGTCAGCCCCAGAAGTTAAACACAGCAATTTCCAAGCAGGAGCCACCATGAAGACAGGAGCCTCCCCTACACTCAGTCCTTCTATGTTACGAATTGGGATTCTGCATTGAGAAGATCATTTGCAATAAGGATTCCATTGTTTTAAAAACAAAACTTTGAGAACAACTGAACTGATAACTGCTGGTGTTCTTTCCAACTTTCAGACCCCTAGTTCTGCGGATTATGTATCTGGGTGCCCAGAGAAGTCAACATTATCTAAACCATAATCACCCTTCTTACCAATAATCTCTAATGTTTGCATATAAATTATCGCTACAGCATAAATAAGCCAACATAACACTAATTTCCCCTCCCACAGGAAAGTTTTAAGTCCCTTATCCTTGGTTTGAACAGGGGTGGCAGAGCTGTTTCATTATTTACCTTCTATTCTCCGTCACTATGAGAAAATGGTGATGACATCTTTTTGGCCAGATGGAACTGATGGGAGATTTATGGAGCAGCTGAGAACTGTCAAAGCCAGGCCAGGCAGATCCCACAAGACAATGACCATGGCCTTTTCATCAAGGAGCACACTGCTTTCTGGAATCCACTAACACAAGAGGTTCGTATCTACCCAGTCATCAGCAAGATTATCCCAACACCCCACCAGCTGCTGCCACCAAACCCGGAGGCCTCCGCTTCTGCTCTTGGGGGATGCCATGTGACTGCACAGGAGTCTCACCCCTCACCCACCATCGCACCACCCACCCACCCCACCCCCACCCCAGTCTGGCACCCACAGCCCTCCCAGAGTGGGAAACCTCATCCAATGCCTTCTCGGTTACAGAGATTTCAGAAATTAGTCACAGAAAGGAGGGCGGGAAGAGAGTGGAGGTTTCCCGAAGGAACCAGTAACAAGATCTGGGCTGTTTCACCTCGAGGTCACAGCGGCTCAGATTGTCCCTGAGTTAGCACTGAATGGTCAAGAACAAAATCAGCCTCTCCAAACCCTTCTGCCGACTTGTCCACCATCTACTTTGTACCAAGAGCTTCCTTGAGGCAGGACTTCCAGGCAATGGGATCTCCCCATTCACCGAGCCTTTCTCATTGGAGATTTTGATCCTTTCTCCACTGTCAGCCCCAGAAGATGGCCCCAGTGCCCACTCATTATCAGACAGAAGGGAGGAGTGGAATTGGAGACTAGAGTCAAGCATTTGTTTGAAACAAAGGTTCAGACGAGCTTCCCATCCTTTTCTTATAAAGATGCACACTGGGACCCCTTCTCTGGCTTTGGTGACCATATGTCCTACTCACCACAGAACAGTCCCAGTTTGTTCCTCCTGTTGTCCCAAAGTTGTAACTTCCATCGCTGCCTTTCACTCTTAAAAGTCCCTATTTGGACAGCAAACTATACAGTCCCTTTCCCCTGGCCCAGTCGCCACCTATGCTTTTCAGTAAGAATCTGGAAAGCCGCAGGTAGCCCTGCAAGCCAAGAGATGTGGAGATTTACAAAAAAAAAAAAAAAGCCAAAGAGACAAAATAGATTTCAAAAAATAAATTTTAAAAAGCCAAAGCCAAGAGCAGAGATGCTTATCCAAACAATCCAAATGCTCATGGGTAGGAAACGGTTTAATAAATCAAGGCTTGTCAACATGGAAATACTATGCATCAATTCAAAAGAAAAAGGTGTATGTATTCATACTGATACTGTTATGAAAAGATCTCCAAGGGAGTTTGGTAAGAGAAAAAAGCAAACTGTCGATCGATGCAACATGAATGATCCCAGTTATCTATTCTTTGTCATTGTGCACGTGGATATACAAAAGGTCTAGAACAGTGTCTAATAGAAATATAATGTGAGCCACTATGTAATTTAAAATTTTCTAGGTCCATATTTTTACCAAGTGAAATTAATTTTATATAACCCAGTACATCCAAGATATGATCTAAATCAATATAAAAGATTATTAATCTTATTTTACTTATTTTGTACTAAGTCCTCAAAATTGTGCTTTTTCCAGCAGTCTCAGTTCTTACAAGCCACATTGCAAGGCCTTAATAGCCACATGTGGTTATTCAACAGCTCAGGGCTAGAAGGACACACACCAGATAGCATGCTATCTCTGGGGAGGGAATTGGGATTATGAAAATGGAGTGATTTGCACAGGCTTTTGAAATTTTTACAATGAGAATATATTCACTACTTAACATAATTTTGTAAAACAATAAGACCGTGAGATTTTTTAAAAGTAAGGAGCCAGAACATGAGATGTGAAACTAACAAAATCTATGAATGAGCAATGAGGAAACATGGTATTAAAATCAATTCATCAGCCAGAGTGTTGGCTTATATTTTTTTTAAGTTTGACCCCCTCCAGGTCTGCTGGTCATGGGGCTGCATTAGGGTGCCCAGCAGCTGGAAACCAGCTTCCTGGGGGTCGCCTTGCTGACTTCTCCATCTAGAAAGAGAATGCCACGACATCACCCTGAGAAGCCTGCCACGTCAGGGGACATAGGACAGTGCTCTCAAACACTCAGATTGAAATTCTTTCAAAATGCAGACTAGAAAACCAGTGTCATCAAAATAGCCTGGGGTGCTTGTTTTAAAAGGCAGACTCTTGTAAGGGAGGGTATAGCTCAGTGGTAGAGTGCATGCTTAGCATGCATGAGGTCCTGGGTTCAATCCTCAGAACTTCTACTTAATTAATTAATTAGCTAATTGATTAATTAAAGGCAGACTCTTGAGCCTCACAAAATAGGAGTTCCTGAGGTGGGGCCCAAGAATCTGCAATAAACAAGAACTCCAGGTGACTCCTATGCCCAACTAGGATGCAAAGAGACATCATTCTCTCCCAGACAACTTTCTACAGCCGATTCCTGGCTAGAATCTGATTCCACCTAGAATCATACCGCCAAAAACTGGTGGAAGACAGGAAATTCACTTCGATTTCCCCCGCCCCACCCTGAAGGAAGATTATATTCCTTCACAGTACTTACTGAATGATGCTTAAAGACCCCAAAACTTAAAAATAGGCCACCTCTTGGTAAAGACGGCCTTGTCCAGAATTAGCACTGCTTCCAACTCTCCAAATCAGAGAACAGCTCAGGCTGCTGGACCAGTGCCTGCCCTATTGTGAGAATGCAAAAGGTGCTTCTTTCTACTTCCACGAGATGAGGCTGGGACATCTGGGTGGAAGATTTTTTCCCTCAAGGTGAGATCTTATATCTGTTTGGGTTTTTTGTTGTTTTTTTACATACTTTTTTCTTCCTTATTTTTAAACAAACCAAAGATGCAAATCACTGTTTAAAAGGGGGTGGGGTCAGGGGAGGAAATTACTTCAAAGGCACAGTTTCAATAGTGAAAAGTTATTGCTGCCTGTGCATAACATCTTTGTCCTAAAAGCTCAATAACCAGAAATTGACAGGTATGATTTTTCCCTATTTTACAAAAAAAAAAAAAAGGACAGGAGGCTGGGAAGGTTAAGAGATGAGGGGGCTGGAGGGAGAAACTTACCCTCCCCGTTTGGACTCACAGGTAATTTTCACAACCGCGAGAAGCTGGTATCATTACTCTCCCCATTTTCACACCTGAAGAAAGGGGTTGGAGGGCTCGCAAAGCTAGTGAGAAACAGATTGTCCACTGGACTCCTCTGCTGGTGCTCATCGCCCCTGCTTCACACAGAGTAATTCCCTCTGACACAAAATGATTTACTGCCTACTTCACCCCCACTCAGCCACGTTTAGCTGATTACAAGAAAGGCCCTCTCACGATCGTTAAACAAGCAGATGAATCTTTTCATCAAAGCTAAATGTCCTTTAATAATCTGACGCCCATTCTCCTTCCCTGACACCTGGCTGCTGTCAGTCTCCATGTAGATGAGAGAGGGAGAGAGGAATGTTCCTTCTCCCCTCACCCTAACAGCCCTCCAAGGCCAGGTTGGGTGCAATCCCTCACACTTGGAAACTCCTTTCCCTTGAAGTTTCTCTCTCTCTCCCTCTCTTTCTCTCTCTCTCTACCCTGCCACCCACCCCCATCTCCATCTCCATCTCTCTTCTCTCCCAGTGTCTCTTTTCTCCTTCAGTCTCCCTTCCTCTCTTTCGGCTCTCTAGGCAAAGCAAACAGCAGCGAAGGCAGCCCAGCAGAATGAAGAACGGGCAGGAGGATCCCTGTGAGGGGCAGCCTCCCCAGGGCAGAAGGTCAAGGTGAGGCGCAGCAGAGACCAGGGCGCGGAGGAAGCCAAGGAGCCGGGCGTGGCCCGCGCGCGGGGACCAGCTGTCCAGAGGTTCTCGCAGCTGTGCAAAACCTCCCGGTGCCGGTGCCCATCTGTCCGCCTCTCTTCAGAGGGAGGAGAAGCCTCCTGGATCTAAGGAGGGCTGGGCGGCGCTCACCACGGAAACCCCAGAAAAGATTCGGCACACGGGCCCAGGCTCGGTTGTCCTAGAACCCCACCTCCCCCGACCCCGCCCAGGATGCTGCCCGGGCGGGGACACCATCTCCAGAGAAAAGCAAAAGGCTATTTCTGAGGCAGCTTAAAATTTTACCCTCTTTGCTACATCCGAGGCTTTCGCTTCTGCAGCTCTGAGCCCCCAGATGTACTGTCCCTTAATTGTCACCCCTGAGCCCCCGGGGAGGGAGACATAAGCCGGTGACCCTGATCAGAGCCCACTGGATGTGGGAATCACAACAGCAAAAAGATCCCCTTCCTGCGCAGGAGGCGCTGCGCACGCGCATGGACTCCCTGTGCAGTCACTGCTTGGCGGGTTTCAAATGATCAATCCGAAAGCATTCGTTGTACACCCAAAACCTGCTTGGAAGTGTGCTAGAATGTATTCTCTGCCCTCAAATGCCTAAAGACAAGGTGATGCATAGGGAGACAGGCGCTCAAACTGAAAAGCAGAGCCCAGAGACGAGGGTTACTAAATTCTGCACAATTATTTTTAACAGTCACCATTATGGTTTTGCCGTTCAAGCAACAAAATGATTTCTCACACCTCCTCTACTCCCCACTCTCCCACATTCCCCAAGCTCCTTCACTCCAGCCTACAACCCTTGCCAACACCACTCTAGAATTTTTTTAAAAGAGGAGAGGTGGGTGCAAAAAGAGAAAATTCTAAGGCCCTCCAATCACCTCCTTTTGTGGCTATTTGCTGTTTGGAGCTCTGGAGGCAGGAGGAAGATACAGTCCAGGTAGAGGCCCTGAAATCATACTGGCTCCACTTTCCCACAGCAGGCCCGTCTGCTCTATTCCCCTGTTAAAGCCTCCTGTTCTCCACTCTGGGACAACTCTGTCACCAATGAGACTACTAAAAGCCACTGTATATTAAATAGCTACTACCAGTCCATGTGCTGAATCATTTTGCTTGAACGATGTTCTGATTGCCTATAGCTGCATCACAAACCATCCCAAAACTTAGTGGTACGGAAACAACCATTTTATTATATTCGCTGATTCCATGGAGTAGAAATTTGGACAAGACATAGCAGGGATGGCTTGCCTCTGCTATACGAAGTCTGGGGCCTCAGCTATGAAAACTGGACCAGCTGGGTGCTGGAATCATCTGGACCCTTCATCACTCACAGGTCTGGCTTTGAAGCTGGAATGACTGGAAAGCTGGTTCATCCGGAACTGTCAAGCAGTTTCCTTCTGTCCTGGACGCAGCCAGTGATACTTCAATCTCCATCCCATCTTCACCGGCTCTGGGGCCCAGGATGGAAATTTTAAGGAAGGCCCCCCTCCAGGTTTGACCAGCCTCTAATACCAGCTACTTACGGGTTCTACTAGGCCAGACTAGGAACTGCCTTTGTCTGTTTACGGTGGGTTGGGGCCCTGATGCACCCTGCCTTCATTCTGCCATTGGCCCCTAACTGGGAAACAGAACCCCATCAGTATATCTCTTTATATACTATCATCAGGTGCCCTCAATTAAAAATGAAGGTTTTAGAACAGCAAATGGGAAAATGGTCAAAATTTGTAGCATACAATAAAATGATAAAGGGGCACTAGCTCATATGAAGAGTTCATAAAATCAATAAGAAAAAAAACTAAGATCTCAATATATAGTCAGAAAATGCAAAGAGGTGATATAATTTAAAAAGAAAAATACAGATGCATTATAAACATTGAAAATAACCAAAATAACTTAAAATAATTATAGTATGGTGTTTTCACCTTATATATTTGCAAAGATCCATAAAATGAGAATTCTCAAATTGCTTTCCAGAAGGACTGCATAAAATTATATTCATGTGTCACTCATGTTTCAAGTGGAGAGCGGCTCTTCTTGAGCTGCAGCAATCAAGAAAGACTGTCTGGGAGAGGCGGGGCTGGGATTGGGACTTTAAAAGGGGGATAGGATGTCTCGTCTACATCTCTACAGCTACACTACCTGTGTTTTAAAAACTCATGTAAATGAGGAGGGTATAGTGAGGAGGAAGTGGTAAAGTGCATGCTTAGCTCAGCATGCATGAGATCCAGAGTCCTGGGTTCAATCCTCTAAAAATAAAGAAATAAATAAACCTAATTACCTACCCCTCCAAAATAAACTTAAATAAATAAATCACTCTTCAAAAAATTTTTTTTAATTTTTAAAAAACTAATGAGTTTACAAAAAAAAAAGAAAAACTCATGGAGTTTAAATTATTCCACTTAAATTGCTATGGAAAGATTTGATCCACCACAGTGTATAATAAAGGATACATAATAGTGAATTCAGCCCTCTCCTTCAATCCGAAGGTTTTTTATTGGAGTTTCTCCTATTTAATGGATGACTAAAATATTCTTAGAAGAAAAAAAATGCTCTAGCAACTATGAGGGAAACAAGGAGAATCAAAAGGGTGTTATGTCTTCAAGGAGTTTACTATGGATGGCGGGGTGGGTTGCCCAGAACCCAAAAAGGTACTCAGCCACAGATACCCCAGACATATAAACCAGCAGTGCTACCACCTCAAGGTCAGAAGCATGTCACGAGGCCAGAGCCCAAAGTGGATGCTATGGCATTAAGAGAGTAAAAATGCAAACCACCAACTGGGGGACGACATTCACAGTAAGTATACATCCAACAAAGGGCTCACATCCAAAAATATGCGGAACTCCCACAGATCAATAAGAAAAAGACAAAAGACTTAAACAGGCACTTCACAAAAGAGGACATTGAAAAAGCCAATAAGCATTCGAAAAGTTGCTCAGTTTCGTTAGTCAGTAGGGAAAAGCAAAAGAAAACCACGCTGAGATAGCCCTACACTCCCACCAGAATGGCTTAAAATGAAAAACTGATAATACCAAGTGTTGACAAGGAGATGGAGTGGCGGGAATTCTCAAACACTGCCAGCATGAATAGAAACTGGTACAACTGTAAATTGGAAAACTGTTGAGTTAATCTACTAAAGCTTAATTTATGAACATTCTGTGGCCCAGCAATTCGACTCCTAGATATATACCCAACAGAAATGTGTACATATATTAAAAAAAAGGCACATACTAGGGTGTCCATAGCAGCCTTCACTATTCATAACAGTCAAAAACTGAAAACCACCTAAAAAGTGCACCAAGAGATAATGGGTCTAAAAAAGAATGAAATAATGCCATTTGCAGCAACATGGATGGACCTAAAGATTATGATACTAAGTGAAGTAAGTCAGACAGAGAAAGACAAATATTATATGATATCACTTAAAAGTGGAATCTAAAAAAATAATACAAATGAACTTATTTATGAAACAGAAGAGATTCACAGTCATAGAAAACATACTTACAGTTACCAAAGGGGATGGGAGCAATGGATACATTAGGAGTTTGGGATTAACAGATACACATTACGATATATAAAACAGATAAACAACAAAGACCTGCTGTATAACACAGGGAACTATATTCAGTTTCCTGTAATAACATATAATGGAAAAGAATCTGAAAAGAATACACATATATGTATATGTATAACTGAATCACTTTGCCATACACCTGAAATTAACGTTGGAAATCAACTACACTTCAATTAAAAAACAACTTTTTTAATTAAAAATAGAAAGAAGTGCCCAGACCTTCTAGAAGATGATGGCCACATCTAAGGAGAGGGCAGTGTCCTGAGGGTCCACGCTTGGCTGTTCTGACCACTCTTAATTCTGAATGTCCCAATGTCCCCATCCCCCACCCCACACAATTAGAAGAAAAGAGAACAACGAACCCTGGATTCCTTCTAACGAAGTGTTCATTCAGAACAGCTTTCTATGAGGGCCCTTGGCCTGGAGGAGTGGGGGAAGCAGCCCTCCCCATGCAGGAGGGCCATCTCCAGGTGACCCTGGGCTGATTAGCTAGGTCCCCAGTGTAACCGAAATGGCCAGGAGATGGAGGGCACTGGACCATTGGCTGGCAGACACCATGGCAGTGTCTAGTTCACATTATGCTAGTGTCAACCTAGCATATGGTACTAACCTGGCAAGAAAGCACAGCTAGAATCTCCCCTCCACTTCCACCGACCAATTTGCTAGTAATCAATTTCGGTATTTTTTTAAATGACAAATGAAATAAAACGGAAAGGTCCACAGGGAGTAACAAGACTTAGACCAAGGCTTTCAAGAAGCTTCAGAAATGCCTCCTCCTCTCCATGAGGGAGAAAGGTGATGTTTTCCTCTACTTAATTTGCCCACAATAATTTCTATCTATCTGGATAAATAAACCCTGATAAACGAGAATCCAAATTTTCCCAATGCCTGCGCTTCCCCCTGGATGTTTTTGGTGGGTGGTCCTCTCTCAGCAGTTAGGGTAATCCGGATGATCCCGGGCAAGCTGGAAGGGAGCAAGTCTGTATTAAAGCCAAGAAATGATTTTCCCCCTCCAGCTTTCCAGGAGAAAGGAACGCTGTAGGGAATTGTGAGGCTGGAAATAAAGGGAGGCTGAATCCCACCATACCTGGATGTTTGGTGGGTGTGTGCAGGCTTACGGGGTAGAGGGAGGAGGAGACTGAAAAGTTTTTATTATTGCTATTGGATTATTTTTCTTTAAAAAAAAAAAGCCAGATACAACCGACTTTAATATAGAAAGAGGAAGATGAGGAGATGCTGGTGGCTGTGCTTAGACATGGAAGCTGGCCCAGGGCCTCCCGGCAGGTCGCCACATCTAAAAACACTTCAGTGCAGGGCCTGGCCTGCAGTTCTCTGCGAAGGGTTCAGACCGGAAGAGAAAGCCGAGGCCGGCCCCAGGGCCTTTGCGAAGGCTGGAAGACCAGCCAGGGTTACGTCGTTCCTCTGCGCCCTGTCCTTAGGCCCGGCTGCAGTCAACTCCGACTCCAGCTCGCTGCAGGCTGGGGAGGTGAAGCCGCCAGAGGCGAGGACGGCAGCCGGCAGCCGGACGTCCCACCGACCCTCAGCCCTTGGGAGTTCGCTCCTCTCCCCCGCACAAGCCGCCTGGAGACCCGGGAAACCTCACACTACCGGAGCGCGAAAGGTACCCTGGCGCCGGGTTGGCGCTTCCTGAAGCCCAGGAGGCCCTCCCCAAATAACAAAGCCGATTTTCCTCCAGACGCGGGCAAACAAGGTTGCCCACAGAGTCACCAAAGCCTAGCTCTCAGCAGCTATTTTCGTGGTTAGAGAAAAAGAAAAAAGAGACCGCGCCCTCCCCCGCGAGTGCTATGCACCCCAAGTCTCCCGCGAGGCGGGTCGCTTTCAGCCTGTTAGTTCCCTCCCGCGCCTGAGTGGGAGTTCGAAGCCCCCGCACCTTCGTCCCGGCCCCCCCTCTTCGCCCCACCCTCCCGGATCCCCGAAGGGGCGTCTGGGCCTAGCCGAGGGCGCTGCGCGTGACCCCGAGCGGAAGGGCCCCAGTCTGGGTCCTAATGCGGGTGGCGTCTCCCTTGACAGGCGGCGTTTGGGGACAACAGCGGGGACGGGAGATAAGGTGACATACCAGAGCAGATTTGGCGGTGCGCGCGCTGATACTCCTCTCCCGACAGGAAACGCGGAGCTATTTAAAAGACCCTATCGATTACTTTATCTTTCCCGGAGGAAAGCTTCTTGCCGGGAGACAAAAGATGTTCCCTACCTAGAGATACAAGGCCACAGCCCTCAACACACACAACGGAGGCTCGGCGCAGGCGACGCCCAATTAGGGCGCAGGGACGGCAGGGACACACTTACCCCGCAGAGTGCCAAGAGCCGCTCTGGAGGGCAGGAGCCGAGACGGGACCGAGGGGTACTTCACAGGATGATCTGCTGCACCCTCTGAAATTTTATTTTCTGACTTTGTGAATTTAAAACACGCACAAAGACAGTGACTATGCACTTAAAGGACGCGTATGTGTACCCGAGCCCCTCAGCATATTTAAAGCGCACCCGCTGTGAACGTATTCCAAAGACACACGTCTCAAAAGTAAACACTCCACTGTGCTCCTTTAAAGTGCCTGAATGTCTGCAACTGTCATGTGTACACTTAAATGTGGGGACGCGTCAACGGCCCTTTATAGTGCGCTCATTTCCCGTCTTGAATTCCCCGCACCTCGCCAGTCTGTGGGCAGCGCAGAACGCCATCACCGCTATCCTGCTGCTGACACTGAGTTAGCTCCGGAATCCCGAAGCTCTTTGGCCTCCGGGTCCCCTACGCCATGCCCCCGGGGGAGATTCTCAAAAAATACCGAGAGAACCTAACTGCACGGAATCGAATTATTTTTCTGTGCAGAAATCTGCAAGCTAGGCATTCACAAGGTGCTTCTCCCGGCTGTGCAAACTTCGCGGCTTGTGCACAGAGCAGGTTGGAAGATAAGACAGGAAGAAAGATGCTGAAAAAGCAAAGGTGGCGGGCCTAGGAAGGTTCGATCGCCCATTTCCAGCTTAAATGCAACACTGACCAGGCCGCAGAAATCCGGGAGTGGAAGCTCTGGGAGCCGCGGTGCCAGCCTGAGCCCAGGAGGCTGCACAGATCTGGGCAAGACTCTAAGATCTCTCCCGGAGGCCAGTGCCGAGGACCAAGCCGCAACACTGCTGACTCCGCGAGCACCCCGCGCTTTGGGCAAAATCACACGTCCGCTCGCCCAGCTGGGCTTCTCCCAAAGCTTCGCACTCACTCCAAAGGTTTTTCCAAAGCCGTGGCTCCCGAGCTGTACACTCACCGGGCAGGTGTACACCGGCCCTGGAAAATCCATTTTCCTCTTCATCGGATTCCGAATCGTTGTCCATAGGACTCGAATGTCACCTGACTTTTCCAGCTGTGAACGCGAGCGACGGGATCCTGGGGGACTGGCTGCAGTGTCTTGGTTCCCTCCGCCTCTCCGCGCTGTTTTCGCTGGAACGGTTTGCAGCAGTGAGGGGAGGGGTGGAGAACCAGGGGGAATAGAGAGGAGAAAGCATGAAATTAACACGGAACGACAACGGAAGTTTGAAAGCGATGCGCTCCGATCTGGCAAACCTTAACACGAGTTTGAAACCGGATCATATCTATGCACACAGGATAAATTCCGTTTTAGAAACATGCCCCCCCAAAGCATGAGAAAGTGACTTACACAAAGATACTGGTAACAAAAACTGTCAAGTGCAAAAATGCAAAGGAATCGGGAAAGGTAGTTGCTCTCAGAAAAAGACAAAAACAAAAATTAAAAAACAATGTATTTGTTTGCTTACATTTGCAGGAAATGTCTCCAGAAGGGTACTTTTTTTTTTTAAAGCCGGTGACTGCCTGGATTGGGGTAAGAATTAACTGGGAAGGAGCAGAAGGAAACCATTTGTGGTGACGCAAATGTTTTTGTATCTTGATTGTGGTGGTCCTTACACAGGTTTATTCATGTGTCAGGACTCATCGATTGTGTTTTGTTGTAGATACATTATGCCTCGATAAAGTTGATTTTAAAAATAAATAAACCCAGATACAACTTTGTGTTTAACGAAACTGGGTGGCGGGGGGAGAGTCCTGGGATGCTTTACATTGTATGTCTCTTTTCATGTGTTTATTTTGGCATTTTGTCGTTTTGTTTTTATGGTGTATTACTTACTCAAAATATGTAAGTAGGGTATTCAGTGATGTGAATATAAAACAATTGTTAAGGAAACCAACAAAAGCAAGACAGAGATGCTAATATGAAAACGAATATATGTATGTATATGCATGACTGGGACATTGTGCTGTACACCAGAAACTGACACAGTGTAACTGACTGTAGTTCAATTAAAAAAAAAAAAAGAACAGAAGATGCTTATATACTCCCTTGTAGGGATTTTTAAAAAGCATGCATTGTCCAAGCCCAGAAAATAGTTTGAAAGAGGAAACATCTTTAATGTCCAGATTTGTTTCTTTTGTTTTTGGGTCATATGTTTCAGACATCAACATAAATGAGGACCTAGAACTTTTCCGGTGTTTATGTGTGGTGTGGGTGGCTGTCATCTCCTCGAGGACTGGAGGCCAGCCACAGAGAGCTCCACACAAGGCCACAGGAGGTTTTCCTGGCTGGTTTATCCCTACTCCCCAGAGTAGCATGCTATCCCGCTATCCTGCTTGGAGCAAAGACGAGATGGCCCACTGCGCTGTCCGGAGAAGGCCAGATGCCCCGGGCAGGCGTGCTTCACACTGGGAGAGCCCTCCCAGGGGTCAAAGCAGGGCCTCCCAGAGGCTAAGCAGGCGAATGAGAGGCCCCAGACCTCGCAGCCTCTGTGGAACCCTATGGGGCTGGCAGTCTGGGACCAATGACTGGGAGGGTACTCTGGGAGAAGCAGATATGAAATACCTCCATGTATTGCCCTGCAAGACAGGGAAGAGTCACTTTGGCCTTATTCAGACAGGTTCCAGATCTGGTTTGGATTCAGAGCTATTTCACAGAGAGTTTTGAAGGCAGGCCCTCAAGAAGACAGATGGACAGTGGGTCCAAGGCCGGGGGCCAGGGAAACTAGGACTTGCCAGACTCCTCTGCTGGCCTGGGGGCAGGACCTGGGTGGGGTTACCAAACCTTCCAGCCAGCCTCGTCTACTGTCCTACTCACAGCCACCCAGACCCACAGCACCTTCAAGCAGCAAGCCAAGGCATTGGTTAATTTAACGGAGCTGCATTCCCAGTGACCCCAAAACTAGTGTCTAGCCCCGGGACCAAAGCACAAGTCAAGGGAAATCATGAGGGCAAACATGAGTTTGCTGAGTGGTAACAGGGACCATTGACATCCTGTCCCTGGATAGTGCTGGACCAAAAAGCCACCCCACTGCTCTCTCTCTGATGCTCCTCTGACCACCCTACTCGGTCTTCCTACCACTGATGACTTAGCTCCAGTTCCCTCTGGGAAAGTGGAGATTTCATTGGCCGGCTGCACAGGAGGAAGTTTCAAGCTATATACACCTTTGATTTGCAAACTCCAACTTGAAGGGTGGGGCCCATAAATGTGCATTTTTAACATGTACCCCAGGTGATTCTGGCCCAGATGTTTCTAGATGTTTCTATAGTCCAGATGTCTCTTCCCTTCTACAAAGGCACAATTTGATTCACTGTTTGGAGTTTGCCTTGATTGTGTTTTTTTTTAACTTTTTAAGGCAATATATGCATGTGGTAAACAACAAAACAAAACAAAATTAAAAAAAGAGGAAATTGTCCTTAAAAATGTACTAAAAATGTCACGTTTTTATTCTTGACCATCCCCCCTCATTCTTCCCCCGTTTCATTACCATTTTGTTTATCCTTCAAAAAATCCATAGAACCATACATATGTACATATGCCCATATTTAAAATACAAATTCTGCATCTGGATTTAATACTTAATGTGCCTCAAAATATATCCATAAGAATACATATAATGTAACAAACTCTTTCTCATGGCTGCTAGTATTCTGTTCCATCGGCGAACATAATTTTTTTAACCAGTCCTCCAAGACAGATATATTACGGGTTTTTTTTCTAATGTTTTGATTCTTTAAAAAAATTTTTTTAATTGCAATAAAGATACTTCTTTTTCCATACAGGTGCTCATACAGAATAGAGTCTTAGAAGTGGAAATACTTGTTCAAAGGGCTTAAACGTTTTTAATTTTGATAGTACTAAATTGTTCCAAGGAGGTTTACCAATTAACTTTCAATCAACAACATAAAAGGGTGTTTAGGTAGGGTAATTATCAAACTTTGCGATCTTTGCCAATCTGATAAGTGAAAAAGTTGCCTCTTTGTTTTTAAATTTCTTTCTTCCTTTCTTGTTTCTTTCTTTCTCCCTTTCTTTCTTTCTCCAGCAAAGTTCTGCTACTCTTGGCCAATTTCAATTAAATGTTGCATCATTTTCTAATTCATTTACAGAAACTCTTTCCATATTGTGTAACTCAGTAGGGTTTTTGGTCATTATTTCAAGCATTTAACCTGTGTGTCATTTTTCTCTTTGATTCTATTCTGTTTTGCTTTGTTTTATTTTTCTGTACACAAGTTATTTTTATGCCATCAGGTTATATAATTCACCTTTTATAATTCTAGGTCTTTAGTGCTCCTCATTCACCCTCCTAAATATATAACCACTCCAAAATTACTATCTTAATTGTTATGTTTCAGTTTTTAAGTCTAAATTTTTAATCTATCTGGAATTACATGTATTTGATGTAAGAATAATCCATTTCCCTTTCCCTAATGTCACTTTCACTTTATTTCGAGTATGTCTTGCTGTATGGACCACATTCCCCAAAACAGTGTAAACTGACAATAGATAGGGACCTTATTTCCCATCTTTCCAGTTTCACTTTGCAGATTAGACAACCACCAACATGCTGCTCCACCCCTCCCCACCGCCCAGGTGAGTCCAGGTAACAATAGGGAATGTTTCCCAGAATAGCACAACTAGGAAGAGAACTTAGGTACACCCAAAATCACCAAGGAAACAAACATGAAATCAGTGAGAGAGGAAAAAGGATGTGCTGCAGAAGAGCCAATCAGTGAGGGAAGCAGGACCAGAACCCAGTACTAGCTCATAGTCTAGCACTCATTCTGGCACAATTCTGCCTCCTTCAAGGTCTGTGTGTCATGGACTGTGCAACCCCAGCACCTGGTGCATGGTGGCCACCCAGTCAAGGTGGGTAAAGAGAAACAGAAATCAGCCCAAGTTTCCCATAGTGACTAGGCTATGGGGTCATTTGGTGGCTGGGTGGAAGTTCAGGCCTGCTCTTCTAGCCTTTCCCCTCACTGCTCACCACGCCTCAACACACTTATACATACCTGCACATAATATTCTCCAGCCAGCTGGGTCTGCCCACTGCTATCCCCTTCTGTGGGCTCCAAGCCCTTCTTATGGCTGAGCAACTTTGGATGGACAGCCTTTAATGCAGCTCAGGGGACTTCCTGCCTGATCCAGCTGGCTAGCCAAGGCTAAACCCTGGGGCAAAGGAAGCCAAAAGCCTGACAGATTACAGGGGCCTTAGGGACATGAAGATAGTATTTCCAGGACTCTGCTCAGACCGCCCAAAGAGCAGAACCAGCTATATCGTTGGTGGGGCCCACTGCAAAATGAAAACGTGGAGCCTCTTGTTCCAAATGTAGCAAGAATTTTAAGACAGCAACAGCAGAACACGGGGGCTTTTCTAGGTAAGTTCAGGCCCTGTGTGACTGCACAGTTGGCATACCCATGACATCAGCATTCAAGGAAGGACAGGGTTAATTGTAGGGGAAGGCAGGAGAAGGGTCCTCCCCAGGCCTCTAAAGGTTCAGAGTTTAGGGCAGAAGTGGCCTGGGAGATTATTCATAGCAGCCAAAAGGTGGAAGCAACCCAAATGTCCATCAACTGATGAATGTAGAAACAAAATGTGGTATAGCCAAACAATAGGATATCATTCTGCCATAAAAAGGAACAAATCTGGGAGTTTGATATTTGCAAATGTTAGCCACTATATCTAAAAATAGATTACAAAAACAAATCTCTTCTGTACAGCACAGGGAACTATATTCAATATCTTGTAATAACCTTTAATGAAAAAGAACATGGAAATGAATATATGTATGTATATGCATGACTGGGACATTGCGCTGTTCATCAGAAACTGACACATTGTAACTGACTATACTTCAATTTTTTTAAAAGAGGAAAAAATTACTGATACATGCCACAGCATGGAGGAACCTTGAAAATGGGAGATGGTGGGGAGGGAGGGTTGATGGCTAAAGCCTACAGATTCTTTTGGGGGTGATGAGAATGTCCTAGAATTAATTGTGGGATGATTGCAGTACTTTGTGAACATACTAAAAGTCACTGAATTGTATACTTTAATGGATGAATTATATGGTAGGTAAATTATATCTATTATATCTCAATAAAGTTGTTACCAAATAAGAAGAGAAGGGGGAGGAGGAGATGGGGGAGGAGGAGGAAATAGAGGAGATAATGGAGGAGTGGAGGAGGGGGAGGAAGAGAAGGAGGAGGTGGAGGAGGTGGAAGAGAGAATAGAGGAGGAGGAATCTTAAATTTCTCTTTCTCTCTCTCTCAGACGAACTTTTTGCCAGAAGCCCCCTCGTCCATGAAGGTTTTGGCGAACCCAGCATCCCAAATCTAACAGCCTGCTCCTCCTCTCTAGCTGCGGGGTGTGTGTGTTTGGGGAGGGGATAGTGTTTTGCTTCCTCTCCAATTAATTGGCTCTAGGAGGCAGCGACGTACAATTTAAAAAAAAATCACAGCTCTGTAGTTAGTTCAGTGTTCGAATCCTGACACTATCACTTCCCGCCTGTGTGACCCTGAGCAAGTCATTTCACCTCTCTGAGCCTCTTTCTCCTCCGCTGCGCAATCGAGATAAGCGGATCAGCGATGACGGTCGAGAGTGTATGGCCCTCCCAGTGGGAGCGCAATAAATTGGAACCGGCTGAGCCACCTGAATAAGGAGAATGCCGGGCAGGAAAAATCCGCTGCCGCTGAGGCCGCCCGGACTCTTCTGGAGCCCAGGGCGAGGGAGGCAGCCCCCAGAGTCGCCCCCCACTCCCAAACCCGGGCCCGGCCCGGAAGGAAGCCGGGACGGTTGAGAGGCCCCGAGGCCGGCCGGGCCGGGGAGCCCGGGCGAGGGCCGGGAGCCGGGCTGCAGCCGCCGCTACTCATCCATCAGCTGGACGAAGAGCAGAGGCGCGCTCTCGGCCCACTGTTTGCTTTCTCGCCAATTATTGCCGCGCCGTGGCCCCTTTGTTGATACAGTAGTCCGAAAAAGTGCTAATGTTCATTTATCAGGGGGCCTGCCGGGGACTCCCACGAGTTGCGATTCTTCCCAAAATATAAACACGGGGCGAGCGTCCCAGACAGAAACCCCCATCTGTTTCCCCGGCGCGGGCCGAGAGCGAGGCGTTGTTGAAGATAAAGCCGAGGATAACGCCGCCTGTCTCCAATGGACGTCTCCCCGGCGCATTAATGACATTCCCGGTGATAGTTCCAGCTTATCTTTCAATTAATCATATATACCTTTCGCGGCCGGCCCTGCTTATTGCAGGAAAATGGGGGCCGGCTCAGGCCGCTCCGATCGCTTTTCAATTAATAATATTTTATGTGCGCAGAATGCGCGCAAGTCATCCTGGAATTTGGCTCATATTAAAGCACCGACTCTTTAAAAGGCAAGGAAATGCACAGATTTTCGGTCTCTCCTCTCTGCCTGCTTTTGTCTTTCTCTAGACTGAAGGTTGTTTGTTTGTCCTGCTAGTTTGGCCAAAGTACCGCTTAAAGAGGCGGCCAGGTTGGGTCAGTCGCGCTTGGGACGGGAGATGCACCCCTGGTGGGACTAGAGAATCAAATTTCATCCCTTCCCATCCCCAACCACTGCAACTTCTATTTAAAGAAAACAAAACAAAACAAAAACATTTTTTTTACTCACTCAAATTGTGAGGACTGAAAGGAAAAGTTAGAAATTGCTCTTGGACATTTCTCTGCAGAGACCAACATGGGTTGCCCCAATTTTGAGTTTTGCACGTGTTTATCCGGTTTTGCCCCCGGTTTCCTCTCTCTGGCCTGTTTTAGAGTCAAGAGAAATTATTACCAATTCACAGAGGGTGCAGGGGGTGGAAAAGTCACTGATTTTGTCCGAAAAGGGAGAGTTTTCTTTTCTCCCCTTTTCATGACACCTGACCCACAAGTCTTGTCAGCTCTGGGAACCCCCATATCCGAAAATATGTGATACATCTTCATCTCCTTGATTTGCAGAGGAAATGCTGATTTTTTTTCATCCTCCAGAGCTCTCTCTTGACACACACACACACACACACACACACACACATACAACTAAAAACAGGGATGCCGGATGCAGCCTCGATGTCCCCCATTAAACGGTAATATTTCAGGCGTCAGCTCACACTAATCTTTCAAACTGTCATCGCGAGCCGCCAGGCCAGCCCATTCACTTCGCAGCGCTCCCAGGACCCTCACTCCGAGCTCTTTTCAGTGAGACGTTTAATTGAATCGGATGTGGCTCGTTTGCCAGACGTCACCGCCTCGGCGATAGGCATTCTCTCCCACTCCCCAAAAACATTTTTCAAAGGCGAAGCAGGCCCCCAAGCTAGGTTAGTTGAGGGCAGTAACTAACATTGGCCAAAAGCCGCGGTGAGGTACGGCCGGCCAAAGAGAGGCCACTGATCTGCAGATCCGTCGAGGGAGAACCTAGGTTGGAAGGCTGGGAGGTGTGCTGGTGCAGAGGGCTCCTGGGGCTTTGAGAACGACCCCACATCTCTGCGTAGAGATGCCCACAAAAAAAAGACATCTCTACGCAGACCAAGCTAATAATCCCAGAACCTCGCATTGCCCCCGGCTTGAAGACGTGAAGCGAGATTCTGCCTCTGTGGAGGGGGCCTGGTTCTGGCGGCTGGCGGCTGGCGCCTGGAAGCCGGGGTCGGAGTGCTCCGAGCCTCTGCAACCGACCACCGTGCTGGGCTCCGCTCTCCTTTGCCTAGGCCGGGGTCCACAAGCCCTGCTTGCAAGTATGGGCTTGATGAAGGGCTGGTAAAGTCCCAACGTTAGGCCTATGCTTGACTCCACTCGCTTCCTTCCCAGTGGCCCTGCCTGATGGCTCACCATCAGGCTTGAGCACCCTAAGGCTCACTTTCTGGGCCTGCTTTGTACATTTCCTGGGTGCCTTGAGTGCATATTCTGGACTCTAAGGCCCAGAAGCCGTCACCTTGGCATGTTTTTGGCCCTACGCACCTTTCTTCTAGTCCAAAACACTTCTTCCCCAGTTCACAACTCGCCCTCCACAAGGAGCTGAGTCATACAAATCTCCATTGCCAGAAAGTCCGCGTGCTCCACTTGGACTTCCCCTGCAGAAGCTGGAGTCTTGGGAAATCCACGTTATTCCCCTGAAAAGCCTCTCCATCTCCAAAGATAGGGTAAGGCAGCGACCTTAACCTGGGACCGTTTTGTACGCCCAGATCCTTCCTCCCTGAAATTGTACACAAAACAGAGAACTTCTCTGCAGTGTTTCAGGGGCATGGAGTGGAGAAGGCCTCCCAAGCTTTCATCACATCTCCTGAGGGACCCAGAGGGATGAGGCGGACCAGTGCTAGACTGGCCAGGTAGCTTGTTCTCCTGAAACACTGACAGATTTGTCTGACAGAAGATACCTACTTTACTGACCCTGGGCTAAAAATTAACACCCTGGCCCTTCCCCCATAGGCCTGGCCAGGCCCGCTGCCACGGCGCCCCACTCGGAGCCCGCCCAGAGAAATCTTGGCTGCGCTGGACTCAGAGAAGCCCCGCCTGCCCGAGACCTAAACCTGAGCTGAGGCCTGAGGCCCTGGTGCTGACAAAGGTCTGGGGGCCTTGCTGCCAGGCAGGGAGGGCAGGAATGACCAGCCTCCATAACTGGAGACACTAGGCCACTGGAAGCTAGAATGGCCTAGAAGACAGCTCTCTTCTGGCAAGCTGAGTACACCAGCTGGGATTCTGGATTTGTTTCATTATTAAGGGGAGGGTCATCTCTCTGGGAGGAGACTGGTAGTGACTGGTGTCTCCAGGAGTTGTGTTTGTGTTACTTGCACGTCTGTAGGAGGTGGCCACCCCCATCCCACAACCATCAACCTTGCTTTTCAGCTTGACTCACTCAGGAATCCCCAGGGTCTGGCCTCTTGGAGAAGGGCAGACTACTAGGGCATGAGTGGCCTGGTAAGTCAAGCCACACAGAATCCCCAAATTATCCAGAATGTCCCGCTCCTGCCATCAACCCAGAGCAAACCCTCTCCCCATGCTTTTCTTATTCAGACTCTTTCAAGCGAACACAGTCAGTAATAAAGCGTTTGCGACTCCTGGAAATAACTCCATTTCTTCAGCCTCCCATCCAATCCTTCACTCTCCTATTCAGTTTCAGGTACTGAGGAACATTTCTTCAAATCCCAGATCCACCCAACTCAGCCCAAAAGCCGGATTCAGAGAATAATCAGATCCTTTCCTGTGCATGCGTCCTGGTAGGGGTTTCAGGCGGATACTACGGAAAACTCTCAGGCTGCAGAAGCAAAAGGGGAGCCTTCCAAGAGCGTCGCGGCCCCTTTAAAAAGCTGAGCGGGATTTTTTTTTTTTGAGTCGTATGACTATATTAGGTGACACAAAACTGCTCATCGCTCCTGTCAACGAGGCCCCCGGCCCAATGGCAGGCTGAGTCCCCCTCCTCCGGCAAGATCCCGCCTCTCCTGCCCCTTGCGCTCCGCACTACCTGCCGCCCTGCCACATCCCGAGCTGGAAGGCGGGTGCGCGGGCGCGCGGCGGCCACCATGCAGGGAGGCTGCCAGGGGCCGTGGGCAGCGCCGCTCTCTGCCGCCCACCTGGCTCTGTGAGACGCGCGCTGCCACCATGTTCCCCAGCCCCGCGCTTACGCCCACGCCGTTCTCGGTCAAAGACATCCTGAACCTGGAGCAGCAGCAGCGCAGCCTGGCCGCCGGGGAGCTCTCGGCGCGCCTAGAGGCCACCCTGGCGCCCGCCTCCTGCATGCTGGCCGCCTTCAAGCCCGAGGCCTACGCGGGGCCGGAGGCCGCAGCGCCCGGCCTCCCCGAGCTGCGCGGCGAGTTGGGCCCCGCGCCTTCGCCCGCCAAGTGCGCGCCTGCCTTCTCCGCCGCCCCCGCCTTCTATCCGCGCGCCTACGGCGACCCCGACCCCGCCAAGGACCTTCGAACCGATAAGAAAGGTGAGGAGGAAACACAAGCTCCTTCTCCCCTCTGGGGTCGCTTTCGTCCCCAGACCCCGCGGCCAAGAAACTTTGGCCTGGGTAGAGGAGACTCGAGTGCCCGGGCAGATGGTCGAGCAAAGGGGGCCCCAAGTGTGAGAAGGGAGATTGCTGCCCGGGCCCCTGCGCTCTGCGTTCAGTCGGAGTTCTAGAGGAAATGGTGGATCGTGATGATCAGAAACAAAAGGCAAAAGAGAAAAAAAAATTTATTTTGCGGCCTAACAAAGCCCCAGGCGGCAGCACCCTGCTCCTGGATCTGTTACGGAGCGATCTGTTTGTGGTAGACAGAACAGAGGGAGAAAGAGATGGTCTCTATATTGGGTTTTGTTTTAAATCTCTTAAAGGTCTTTCAGAGGATCTGACAAAAACTGCTAAACGGAAATTAAAATGCTGCACACCAGACATACTTTGCCTACAATTAGAAAAGGTCCGAGACCTTCTGTAGCCCACCCGTTACCCGGGGTTTCTGGGGCCTTTCCTCCTTTGTGCCAGGAGAGTGGAATCTTTGAGAACAAGGATCTTGAATTTAAAATGGGATACTGCGGACTCTCCGGAATTTGACTTAGCAGCTTTGTTTTTTCATAACAATTTCCCCACGCGGTCAGGGCCGAGGGGTTCTCTCCTGGAATAAGTTAGAAAGTGCCGCGTGACTTAAGTCGTGGGCCAATGGAGAAGATGGCTAGGGAAAGTGGCCAGATCGCCGCGCACATCCCGAGGTTCAGGGGGAGGCTAACTCCGTGGCGGAAAGGGCATGTAGGAGACGGTGGCCCAGTCCAGAGTCCGCGCGAATCCGGGGAGGACGGGGGCACCGCGTGAAGGGCCGCTGTGAGCCCAGAAAGGATCTTGCCGTGAGCCTACAAAAGTCTGTCTAGTTGCAGAGGGAAGGCCCCGGCAACAGCTGCCGGCAGGCACAGCGGTTTGAATTGGTCTCTACCAATTCGAATTATAATTCGAGCACGCCAGCAGGCAGGTTCCCAGGCCGCCTGCCCACCCGCCGCTTTCTGGGCGCTGCACAATCCCCGCGGCGGTTGCACGGAACCTTCGATAGATCACCAAACCAACACCTCCTGGCGTTCTGTTTCTTCGGTTCTGTAATTATCAGACAGTTTGCCGACCCTGGGGTGAGGGCTATGTCTCCTTTTAACTTCTCAAACCAAAGTAGCCCTAATCTAATTCACCCCAGAGAACCATTCGGCTTTATTTTCTTAGCAGCCTTAAGTCTTACGTCATTGTCCATCTCTCTCACTAGAAGGTGAACTACCCGTGGGCAGGGATCTCCCTTGTTTTGTTCTTCAGTGCCTAGAGCCATGCCTGGCACATCGTAGGCATTTAACAAATTCTTACTGGAGAGGGGAAACCTAGCTGTCGTGGCGCCCAGTGCACCCGGCAGAGTGAACCGCAACCAAGCTGGGGCTCCAGGCAGGACCGGGTGGCACGCACCGGGGCCCATTACCCACCTGGCGGGCGCTTGGAGGGTCGGGCCGCTGCGACCCAGCATCTCTCTGCCTCTCTGTCCCCCTCCTCCCCCAACAGAGCTGTGCGCGCTGCAGAAGGCGGTGGAGCTGGAGAAGCCGGAGGCGGACAGCGCCGAGCGACCCCGGGCGCGACGGCGGAGGAAGCCGCGCGTGCTTTTCTCGCAGGCGCAGGTCTACGAGCTGGAGCGGCGCTTCAAGCAGCAGCGGTACCTGTCGGCTCCCGAGCGCGACCAGCTGGCCAGCGTGCTGAAGCTCACGTCCACGCAGGTCAAGATATGGTTCCAAAACCGGCGCTACAAGTGCAAGCGGCAACGGCAGGACCAGACTCTGGAGCTAGTGGGGCTGCCCCCGCCCCCGCCGCCGCCTGCCCGCAGGATCGCGGTGCCAGTGCTGGTGCGAGATGGCAAGCCTTGCCTAGGGGACTCAGCGCCGTACGCGCCAGCCTACGGCGTGGGCCTCAACGCCTACGGCTATAACGCCTACCCTGCCTACCCAGGTTACGGTGGCGCGGCCTGCAGCCCTGGCTACAGCTGCACCGCTGCCTACCCGGCCGGGCCACCCCCGGCGCAGTCGGCTACGGCCGCCGCCAACAACAACTTCGTGAACTTCGGCGTTGGGGACTTGAACGCGGTGCAGAGCCCCGGGATTCCGCAGGGCAACTCGGGAGTGTCCACGCTGCACGGTATCCGAGCCTGGTAGGGAAGGAACCGGTCTGGGGCGCCCCTGACCGATCTCACCTCTAAAGAGGGGCATCTACTCGACCCTGCGACTCTTCTCGGATGTCACATTCACTCCCATGGAGGCCTTGGAGCGTTTTCCGCCCCAGGCGCTTTTATCTCCTCCACGCGCGGGAGAGTTTGTGGCCGGGTTTACGCAGCTTGCGGTGAGTGATCCCGCAGCCTGGTGCCTTAGCCGTCGCCCCGGGAGTGCCCTCCGAGCGCCCACGGGCATCCCTAATCGGCCGAACACCGGCCAACTGGGACTGGGAGCCCGGGCGCGCCGGGCCCAAGACCTGGCGGCCTTTCCCCGAGCCTGGGCCCGGCGCCTGGGCCCTTGCTGCCTTGCCGCCCACCCACCCGTATTTATGTTTTTACCTGTTTCTGTAAGAAATGAGAATCTCCTACCCATTAAAGAGTGCTCTGATCCTCCTGTGTGCTTTTTTCAGCTTGCAGTGTTCCAGAAACTGAATTTTGGAGGGCAGAGACAGCCGGCCTTGAGATGTAGGGACAAGTACTCACTGAGCAAATAATAATAATGATAAAAACTAACCTGTGCTGGGACCCGTGTTAGATGCTTTTGGGGACTACTCATGTAATTTTCAATGACTCAAAAAAGGAAGGCGCTATTTTAAAGTTCAGCAGACTGAGGCCTGGAGAGGTTTAATGTGAGCAAATAACCAGTACTGGTAGACCTGAGGTTCGTTTCCAGGTCTTACTTCAGAGACTGAGGACACCTGCCCAGAGGTCCCAGTCTCACCTCCTTAAACCCTTCTATGTGCCAAGCACTGTTCCAGGTACTGGGCTTTTAATGAAGGGCAAAGGCATCTGGGCCCTATGAGACTGGAGGGCACCATAATTCATCCTGCTTAGAAGAACGCTGCAGCCCATTTTCGACAGAAAAGCCCAGAACCAAAGCCCTAGTCAAGCTTCTCAAAACTCCCCAGCCCAGCGTTACTCCACGTGGAAGGGCGACAGGAGTCCTGTGGCCCGGTCCTCACCAGCTGCTGGGCTGGGCTGAATGCAGAGCCTGGAACACAGAGGTGGCTGGCTGGCAGTGCTCACCTCCTTCTGTGGCTGGGCCCCATGAATTCATGTGGTCAGGGAACCCTTCTCCCCCATCTGACTGCCATCCTCTCCGTTCAGCATTTAACAAATTTTGCCATAGTCCTTACCAACGGATGCTATTATACAGATTTTACAGATGAGGAAATTGAGGCTCAGCGAAATCAAGCTAAAAACCTGCTTGCTGTGGGACCTGCTTGCTGCCTGCCCCTCCCCCCCCCTTTTTTTGGGGTCAGTAAAATGAGAATAATAAAGATACCTTGCTCTAAGACCAGCTCTCAACAGTCCCCAGTGGCTCGGACCTGACCTCCAGTTCCTCTACTCCCAGCCTCCAAGGTCAGGAGAAACTAACCTGATTCTTAAAAAGTGAGGAAAGCGGGAGGGAGTTGGAGCTTTCTGTTCCTGTGGAATATAGGTTTTTCTGAGATTTTGCCTGGGAAGTGCTGGCCTGCCGGTCTGGCCCTGAGCTCCTGGTTGAAGACACAGCATTGCTCCAGGCACTTTGGGATGGAGCCAGGCTCGATGTGCTTCTTACACCGGGGAAAAGTCGCCAAGCCAGGCTGGTGAGATCAGGGGCCGTCCAGCCGCTGAGCCAGGGACTGAGCATCGCTGCCAGTGCCTGTACTGTCATCTCTTTAGGTAAGTGCTGTCCCTCAGGCTAGCCCCACCGCCTCCAGGGAGGGGAAGATGCCAGGGGATTCTACGTGCTTAGAGCTGAGCTGGATGGGTTTTCGATACAGGGACGCTGCGGTGTATGCAATCAACTGTCGCAGTGGTATAAGCCGGGCTCTGTAAAGGGGAAAGACTGTGCTCAGAGCAGAGCTTCACTCTGGGCCCTGGGACTTTAATCCTTCTGCTGTAAGGTCCAAGCCGGCGGCCGAGGGCCATGGGGAGGGGGATGTGTTCAGCTCAGTCTCCGCATTCCACCTTCTGAGCCTACAACGTTACTCCCAACCTTTACCTCAGTGCTCTCTGCCCCTTCCCGAGATGCACGCTGTAGTCCCATCTCATGGAAGGGCACACTGAGGCTCCTCCAGGCCACCAGACCAACTCACACACACAGCGCCCTGCTACCAGACATCTGAGCTCAGAGTACAGCCGCAGCAGGCGGCCTAACTCACACAATCAAGGAAACCCTTCTATCTGGAGCTCATCCACATTCCCCCTGGGGTCCTGCGCATCGTGAGCTTTTTTCACCTTACACTCATCTATAGTTAACACTAGAGAGGTGTTTGTTTTTCCACTTAACGTTATATACCGCGAGGGTTTTTTCTGTGATGCCTCTCTCTCTTTCTCATCGTTCAGGGACCAGCTGAGTGATCCCAAGGTCTCCCAACAAACGGATAACAATGGCTGACTGGCACTGGGCTGGCCGAATGCGAGGACTCCGGGCTAAACGCTTACAGGAGTTCTCTAATCTAATGCATCTTAATTTGCCAACCAGGAAACTGAGGAACAGAGGCTACGGCAATGGTCAAGGTCTTAACATTCGTTGCCTAAGCAATCGCGGAGCTGGGAAACCGACCCGCCGTACACACGTAGGGCGGGGCGGGGGGCGGCGTGTTTAAGAACCGAGAGCGCGCACGTCTCTCGTCAAGACGCAGCGGGACCCTGCTCCCTGCCCCGGGCGACCCCATGCTCTCTCCAGTGGGGTTAGGATCCCAGGCTCATTATGGGGCAAACTGTAGCGCGCGAAGGCTGTCGCCCGGCCGAGGGTGTTGCGTTCAGGAGCCAGGGGCCGAGGGCCGCAGGGGCGTTAGCATCCTAAACTAACACCGCCCGCATTCCCGTAGCGATCCCTTCCCAAATTAAATCGGTAGTATTTGTTTTGTTTCTCAATATTATATAAACGACGCGTGCAGAGTGAGAAAATTCCACCAGAACAGAAAAGTGAGAACTTCTGAGAGCCGCTGAGGTGGCAACGCGCGCGGAGACTGGGGTGGCGCAGGCAGGCTCCGCATGCCCGGAGCGCCAGGGGGAACATAGGGAAATAGACAATTTTTAAAAAAAAAAAATCAAACAAGAATACGCCGCGGTTAAAATACAATGAGAGAAAAACCTTGGCATTAAAAAGAAAAAATCTGGCTCCCCAAGCTGGAGTGGATTGGGTCCCTCTGCCCCGCGCCGCCGCGCACCAGCTGGTGGTGGAGAACCCCGTCTTGGTGGGGTGGGGGGTCATCTGAACAAGAGGTGAGGAGAACCCCGTCCGGGGGGTCCTCAGAGCCAGAGGCCGGGCCCGCTCGCCTCTCTCCTTTCTGCCGCGCTCTGGCCAAGACGACCTTGTGTAATTCCCAGCCAATAGAGGTTTTGCCAAATCAGAATAGCTCCCATCTTATTTTGTATAAATTTTCCCTTAAATCGATGCCATGCTGTATATTTCAATACCTGAATTTAAAAGAACGCGCAGAAGCCGCAGGGCTCGCTGCAGACCGGCGAACTTGACGGTGGCGGCGGCGGGAACCCTGCGCGGCTCCTTGGCAAGCACGCCCTTCCTGGGCCGGCCCCTCGCTTCCTCTGGGACAGATTCCTGGCTCCGGCCGCGCGCTTGTGTCGCGCGCCTGTGCGGGAGCCGACAGTTCGGCAGCCCCGGGTCTCTTGCTGACCTCCCAGCTAGACAGGGCTCCTGGGAAAAAGGTCCTGTGGCTTAGATTTACATTTATTTATCACTCACGGAGCTTACTGTGTCACTGGCACTGTCCTAGCTCTTTACAATAAACCCATCTAATCCTCTTTCACACCTCTTGAGTTCTGTTGAGGAAGCAGATGAAGAATCAATCTTAGGCCCAGAGAGGAGGAGTAACTTGCCCAAGGTCACACAGCTGATTAGTGCCACAGCTTGGTTTCAAACCTAGGCATTCTGGCTCCAGAGCCCAAGGGCAAGGTGCCATCTCACCCCTAGTCCAAAGAGTGGGCACTAAAAACTATCTGTCAATTGTTTAAAGGGTACAGTAATAATCTTAGCGAACAATTTTTTGAAGATTTCTATGAGCCAGACATATCAAGCGGATGAGATCAGCAGGATTATTTCTCACTTAGGGCAGGAGAGGAGACCGAGGCATAAAAAGAAGTGGCCCACCCAAGATCTCACAGTGGAGGAGGCAAGGCAGCTGCGATTCTGGGGCGGGGAGTCTCGTCCCTTTGTACCACTCCGCTGCTTCTCCGGAGAGCTTGCTGCAGAGTCGGGTAGGAAGTGAGCAGGCCTGGCAGGCTGGTCACCCGGAGCCACCACGAGCTCCCGACCCTGCTCCAACCCACAGCTGCGGAGGATAGCAGTGCGGATTACTGCCTAACATCTGTTCTTGCTTGCTTTGTGCCAGGCACCGGGCTAAATGCTGAACCTGCAAATCTCATTCTGTCATTTTCCAAGGAGGAAACTGAAACCCAAAGAAGTTAAGGGCACTGACTACCTAAGGCAGTCAGTGGACTGGGGAATCCTACACGTGAATCCACATGGTTCCGCTGGAGCCCTGGCTCTTTGAACCACTCAGCGGTTCTCGAACTTGCCTGAAGACACAAACTGCTGGAGGCTGGGACAAACCCAACCCCCTGCTTGCCGCAGCGCCCTTGAATTAGACTCCCCAGGGATGGGGGCCTGCAAAACCGCATTTGGAACCAGGTGATTCTCGTCATCTGGCAAGCTGGGGAACTGCATCTTTCACAGAGGCCCTAGATCCCTCTGGCTCCTCTCTTGATGGCCTGGGAGAAACTGGAGTCAGATTTCCCCTCTCCAGGCCCTTCTCTTCCATCTCAGGGTCTCTGTGTATTTGCTGTAATCCAGTGGCTACAGCACAAGTCTCACAGTGTGGGGACCCTGGAAGCGGGGACGTGGGCAGAGGGAAGGAAAGTGAAGGGGAAGAGGTGGAGAGAGGTACTCTGGGACACACCTGCCTGGGCCCAGACCACAAAACCATCCCTGAAGCTCCTGCAGCCCAGTGCCCGCCAGTGCTGCACAGGGGAGAAGAAGAATTTGGGGGAACTCGTCAGAGACAGTCCATCTGTTCTGCTCAGATCCTAAGCTCCCCTCCGGAGTCCCCCAGGAAGGGGAGTGGGGGTGAGCCAACCTCCATACGGGTTTACGGGGTGCAAAGCTTTCAGCTGTCCCCCTGTCTATATGAGGCTTAGAAATGTTTTATCACTTGTCCTGTTCTGCACTTAAGAAGCAGCCAAGCTGAATTCTAACATCAACTCCCCCTTTTTTCCAGCACATCCACAACTAACCCCACCCCACCCAAACTCCAGCTTACAGAAATCTCAGTTGCTACACTGGTTCACATTAACTCTGCCTCCCCCCACAAAGCAGTTTCCTTTGTCCTCAGCTTCTTAGGAAAGGTTTGTTACACAAGCTTGGTATACTCCTGACTCAGGGCCTTTGCACTGGCTGTTCCCTTTGCACGGAATGACCTTCCCCTAGGTATCTGCCTGGCTGATGCTTCTTCTGTCTCAGTCTTTACTCAAATGTCACCTAATCATGAGGCCCACCCCAACTATCCTACTTAAAACTGTATCCCCACACACATACTCCTGGTGGCCTCTATTTTTTTTCTTCCTTTAGCCTATGTCACCTTTTAATATATTGTTTTGTCCCATGCTGTATCCCAGGCATCCAGAAGACTGTCTGGCACTTACACTCAGTAAAACGTGGTGAATGAATGAATGATGATCAATTACCCAAAAGGGAAAATCAGGCAAGAGAAATGAACAAGAATTTCATGGAGAAGGAAGCACAAATGGCCACAAAATACATAAATACAGGTGATCTATCCATTAGTTAGCAAAACAAAAAGTCTTGATAAGATAGTATATCTCACCCATCAGATTGGCAAAAATTAGAGTCATTAGTACCAGGAATTGGGAGAGCAGGCATCGATGGGAACGTGCCCCTGGAAAAGGTGTGACTAAGTACAAAGAATTTAGAAGACAGTTTGACACAATTTAGTAAAGGTAAATACGAGCCCACCCTCAATTCAGCAGTTCCACTTGTAGGCATATATCCTGCTATGTGTGCATCTGGAGATACATATGTAATTAAGTTCAGAACAGCCCTGTATGTTGTATAGACTGGAAACAACCCAAATGCCTACCAACAGTTGGATAAATAAATAAGTTGTAGGAGATTCACACAGTGGAACATTATACAGCCATGGAAATGAAGGTGACTCAGCCACACTCATTGACATGAATACATCTCAAAGCTGAGCAAAAGAAGTGGCACTGAAGAATATAGATGGTGCCAGAATGGTCATCATTAAAAAAGTCCACAAACGATAAACGTTGGAGAGGGTGTGGAGAAAAGGGAACCTTCCTACACTGCTGGTGGGAATGTAATTTGGTGCAGCCACTATAGAAAACAGTATGGAGATTCCTTAAAAAATTAAAAATAGACTTGCCCTATGATCCAGCAACCCTGAACATATATCCAGAGAAAACTGTAATTTGAGAAGATACATGCACCCCAGTGTTCATAGCAGCACTATTTACAATAGCCACAACATGGAAGCAACCTAAATGTCCATCAATAGATGACTAGATAAAGAAGATGTGGGGTGTGTGTGTGTGTGTGTGTGTGTATATACACACACATATATATATGAATATTACTTAGCCATAAAAAAGAAATGAACTAATGCCATTTACAGCAAAATGGATGGACCTAGAGATCATCATACTAAGTGAAGTAAGTCAGACAGAGAAAGACAAATATCATATGATATCACTTATATGTGGAATCTAAAAAAAGTCACAAATGAACTTATTTACAAAACAGAAGCAGACTCACAGACATAGAAAACAAACTTATGGTTACCAATGGGGGAAGAGCTGGCAGAGATATAAATTAGGAGTTTGGGATTAGCAGATACAAACTACTATATACAAAATAGATCAACAGCAAGGTCCTCTGGTATAGGACAATAAACTATACTCAATACCTTGTAATAACCTAAAATGGAGAAGAATATGTGTATATATATGTATGACTGAATCACTGTGCTGTACACCAGAAACTAACATAATTTTGTGAATCAGTTATACTTCAGTAAGAAACTGAAAAATTAAATAAAATTTAAACAAGAATATAGACAATGAGGTTCCATGTACGTAACGGCCAAAATGGGCAAAAGAAAATGATGTATTAGTGAGGACGTGCCTAGATGTTAAAGTTATAAAGAAAAGTAAGTGGATGAATAACTCAAAATTCAGATGGTGGTTGCCTCTGGGGGAGAGGACGAGGAATGCAATGGGGAGGGGGTTTCAGAGGGGCTTGTTGGGTATGGTCATGGCCCGGCTCTCGGTCTGGGTGATGATGACTTCATTGCATTATTCTATAAACTATACATACCTATGCTCTTCATGTTTATTTTATTATTATTTAACTATTCACCTGCGGTATAACTTACATATAATGAAGTGTACAACTCTTAAGTGGTCAGCTCAACCAAATTTTGCAAATCATCATACTCTTGCGTGTATATACATACAATGCCATATTTCACGATGTTAAAGGGCACCCCCAAAATCAATCATGCTGTCCTGAGTTTCAGGACTTAGGCTTCAAATAAGGGAGCTCCACCCGAGGTAGATTTTAAAGCGAAAGCAAGTCAGATGCAAGCTGTGCTTCCAGAAGGATCCCAAGTATGTAAAGAAAAAAAATCAAGTATGCTTAATACATTATAATGCGTGACATATGATTATTTTATATTTTCTAATAATCATCATCTTTCTAAGCTGCCAGAATTATTGGTGAGATGGATCCAGATACTGTTTACACTGAAGAAACAGAGGTCAAGTGAAGAGTCAAGTCAGCCAGCTCGTAGGGGCCAAGGGAAAACCAAAACTTACATTCCTCTCACTCCCATGTCCCTCACTCCATCACATCAAACCAGGGTTGGGGAAGGAGGGAGGTGGGAAAGAAACACACCAAAACGTGCCTGGCCAACGGTAATCTTGAATTTTATACCAGGAGGGTTTCCTTAGGATCTCAAATAATCCCAGCCTGGGTTTGCAATTGGATTAAACTCAAAGTATGATTCCCCACCATGTCAAGTTCTGCACTTAATGGAAAACGAACATTTTTGGTATTTCACTACTTCAAAAGTATAGGATTCACATTTACACACAAGGTAAATGATGAATTGATTTCTCTATAGTCTAAGTCTTCTACGGTGAGCATCAGAAATAACAATCAAAGTTTAAAATTATAAATATGTCTACGGAGAGCGGTATGTGGACACCCTTTCACTGAGAGGCCTGGAAACAATGTGCTAGAGGTCAAGGTCAAAGGGAGAAAAGTCATTGCACTGTCCTTCCCAGAAATGATGGTGCTTTTTGCTCTCTATTTCTGTTGCTATAACGGAAACTCCATGAGGACAGGGAGCTTGCCTGGAATTCTCAGTGCCCAGAACAGTGCCTGGCATAATGGGAACTACATAGGGACTGCTAAGTGCTTTACATTCATTCTCAGTTTTCCTGAACTTGGCAGTCACCCTGAGATACTTACCAGAAACACGAACCCCAGGTTCCTCTCATGGAGACTCTGATCTGGCCTGACTTCCAGGTGACACACCGGCTTCTCCCCAGCTCCTTCCTGCACATCTCTTCCTTCTGCCCGCGAAGCTCCTCGCCTCACATGGTGGCCTGTGTTTCCTCCCCAGCCCTCAGGACTCAGTTTGAATGCAGCCTTCCCAGAGGAGCCCTTCCTGAGCCCCAGTCTAAATTGGGTGCAGCTGTGACCTCTGTTTTAGTGCCCTGATTACAGACTGTTGCTGTTCTTCTGTAAGTGCAATGATTTCTTGTCTTCCTTTCTAGACTACAAGCACCTCGCAGGCGGGGACTATACAATCACAGGCAATACTTAGGGAGCAATTGCAAAGGGTCAGGCTGCATTGGCACCATCTTATTGCAGCTTCACAATTAACTCTGTAGCTAAACACTGCCCTAATCTTTGTTTTATAGGCACGGCCCAATGACTTAGGGCACGGGACACCGGGAGTAAGACGCAGAGCCAGAACTGAACTCAGGACCGAGGCAGGCTAGTCCAGAGCCCATTCCTTTATTTACTGGAGTCTACTGCTTCTGTTCGGGTCACCACTGCCTGACACACAGTAGGTGTTCAATAAATACGTGCCAGGTGAATGGATGTTACCTAGAGGTGCATCACAGGGCTGAGAAAGTGTGCGCCCTTTATTAAAAGAATGGGAATGCTGGACAAGAGCACAGTTGCCTTGCTTAAAAGAAAACACCACGATGAAAAAGCAAAAGAGGATGACACCAAACAGCCTGGGGCCATTTAGGGCCCAACTGCCCATCTGTCCCCTGTGCCGCCCTGTCCCCATTAACTGTAAAGCTCGCAAATCTCAAATCGACATACAGCACACCTGAAACTAACAATTCTGTATGTCGACTGTAGTTCAGTGTTCTTTTTAAGTGTAAAGTTCAAGGAGTTTCATCTTGTTAGAATTGAAACCAGGCCCCTCCTTTAAGAGTGTTGACAGACCGGGAAAGAGCCACCCGGCCTCACTGGAGGATGATGGCTTTAAAACCTGACAGCGTTTTCCCTCAAGGAAATGAACTGTTTGGTCCTGCAGGAATCATCTTCAAAGTCGGAGAACCTGGCTTAAACACGACCTTTAGAAGAAGCTAATCGCGCCCCTGACTCCCACCAAGCAGATGGCTGGGCCGTCTTCCCCTTGTGGAATAAGGGGCCTGCTTCACGCAGCTGTCCAAGCTGGGGGCTGAAACGAAGATGCTGGCATTCACCCTCTCTGCTCTTTCATCCGCAGCCTCTGGGGCCTGCGGTCTGGAGTCAAGTGTGGGGTGAGCCGCAGGGGCCGTGGCAGGTGAGGTCTCGCCAGCATTTAGCCCCCGTGCCCAGACACTTGCTCCTTTTTATGTTCCTAATGTTTTTACCAGAAACACTGGATTTTGTTCCAAGCTGGGCTGGGAGCACCACTCTCTTCAGAGGGCATTGGGAAGTCAGGTGTTTTCAACACTCAAGACCCCTTGGAGAATGGCCCCAACTCTGAATTAACAAGTTCCAGAAACAGGTGGGCTACTAGAGAAAGTGAGAAGCATTAAGAGAGCATTCCTAGACAGTAGGTTAAGAGAGAACTGATGCAACAAGAGAAAGAATAGGTAAGTTGGACTTCACCCAAATTAAAAACCTTTGTGCATCAAAGGGCACCATAAATGGTGTAAAAAGGTGGGGGGTGGGAATAGCTCACTGGGAGAGCACATGCTTAGCATGTGTGAGGTCCTGGGTTCAATCCCCAGTACTTCCACTAAATGATAATAAATAAAAATGCGTGATAGTCAAATGTTTAAAAAAAAACAGTGTAAAAAGGGAACCCATAGAATGGGAGAATGTATTTGCAAGTCCTATATTCATAAGGAATTGATATGCAGAATTATCAAAGAACTCCTACAACTCAGCAATGAAAACCAAACAACTGGATTTAAAAATGGGCAAAGGACTTGAATAGACATTTTTTGAAAGAAGATATACAAATAAGCCAATAAGCACATGAAAAGATGCTCAATATCTTTAACATTAGCCAAATGCCAATCAGAACCACACACCCATTAGGATGGCTACTGTCAAAAAGAAACCGAAGAGGAGGGTATAGCTCAAGTGGTAGAGCACATGCTTCGCGTGAACAAGGTCCTGGGTTCAATCCCCAGTACTTCCATTAAAAAAAAAAAAACTGAATAAATAAACCTAATTACTCCCCCTCCCCCTGCAAAAGAAAGAAACAAAGAAAGAGAAGAGAAGGGTTGATGAACATGTAGAGAAACTGGAACGCTTGTGGACTGTGGGTGGGGATGTAAAATGGTGCAGCCATTGTGGAAAACAGTCTGGCCATTCCTCAAAAAATATGAAACACAGAATAACCACATGATCCAGCAATTTCACATATGGCTATTTATCTGAAAGAAGGGAAAGTAGGAACTCAAATACACAGCAGCGTTATCCACAACAGCCAAAAGGTAGAATCAATCCAACTGTCCACTGAGAAATGGATAAATAAACAAAATGTGGAATATTCGCACAATCAATCAGTCTCACAAAGGAAGGAAATTCTGACATACTGCAACATGAATGCACCTTGAAGACTTTACGCTAAGTCAAATCAGCCAGTCACAAAAGGACAAATATTGTTACATTTCTACTCGGATAAGGCACCCTAGTGCAGTCAAATTCATGGAGACAGAAAGCAGAGTGGTGGCTTCCAGGGGCTGGGCGGGAGTAGTCGATGGGGAGTTAGTGTTTGATGGATGCAGAGTTTTAGTTGGAGAAGATGAAAAACTTCTGGAGAAGGATGGTGCTGATGGTACCATAACAACATGGATGTACTTAATGCCACTTAAAAATGGTTAAAATGGTCAATTTTATATTATGTGTATTTTACCACACGAAAAAAGACTTGTCCGCCCAGCAACTGAACCACAGGATCAGCCGCCTCCTCAGCCCCAGTAGTGATGCACAGAAGGTCGCAAAGTTCTGTGAATCTATGTTCTCAATGTCTGTAGTAGACTGATGGCAAAATAGCCCCAGTTATCACCTCTCGGAACACCTGTGCCCTTTACAGCGCAACTATGCTGCTCCCCCCATCCAGAGGCAGAGCCTAAGGAGGGGAGGGTACAGCCCAGTGGTAGAGTGTGAGCTTAGCAGGCAGGAGGTTCTGGGTTCAGTCCCCAGTACTTCCATTAAATAAATAAACCGAATTACCTACCCCCCAAAAAAGTAGAGTCTATTTCTTTACCCCCAGAATCTGGCCTGGCCTTGTGGCTCGTTTACCCAACACAATCTTGTGGAAGCAACAATATGACAGTTTTGACCTAGTCTTCAAAAGATCTCGGTTGCTTCTGCTTGCCCTCTGGGAATCCTGTTACTGTCGTTAGAGGGAGCCAGAGTTAGCTGTCTGGAGGAGGAGAGCCTATGTGGAGAGAGGCCTGTTATCTCAGCTGAGGCCATCCCAAATCACCCCACAGCCACCTGGGCCCCAAACACATGAGCAAGGCCAGCCACAATTAGTGGACCTTGTCTAAATGACAGGTAGCTGGCTGCCTATGCACGACCAGGCCCTGCCCAGACCAGAAAAACTGCCCAGTCAACCAGTAAACTCAGGAGCAATAAGACATGTTTATTGTTTTAAGCCATTCTTGGGGTGCAGGGGATGAGGGCTGTTACGCAGCAACAGCTAACTGATACATACAGTACAGGCATAACTTGGAAATACCGTGTGTTCAGTTCCACACTACTGCAATACAGTGAATATCACAATGAAGTGAGTTGTAGTTGTTTTTCGGTTTCCCAATGCATAAAAAAGTTACATTTACACAGTACTGTGGTCTATTAAGTGTGCAATAGCATTATGTCTAAAAAAGCAATGTGCATATCTTAATTAAAAATACCTTATTGCTAAAAACTGCTAATCATTTGACAATGCAGGGTGGCCACCAACCTACAATTTGTGAAAAAACACAATATTTGACTGTATTCTTACTGAGTCCTTTCCTCTTCCTATTCAAGAATTACATTTGCCTTAAGCATCTAGATTATATTAGCAACCAATATTTAGATTTAAGTTCAGTTTTACTGCTGACTGTGATTTGCTTTACACCATATTTTCCCAGTTCTTTTGTCCTTTATTTTATGTCCTCATTAAAAGATGGAATTAAAGATGTATCTCCTGTAATTTTTTCAGGAGGACTATGCAGATGGTATACTTAAAACAGAAAGCTCTGCAAGCTTGTAAAACGTCAAACCATATAAATATACAAATTGAAAGAAAATGAAGACAGTTTCTGAGTTCCTGCAGGTCTGAAACTGACTATGTTTGCCTTTGAATTTGAAAAACTGCTTGACTGACTATGGAATTCCTGGGCTACAATCTTTTACTTTTGATATTCTCTAAATATTGCTCACTGTCTTCTACTCTAAGGAAGCAGTCTGACATCAACCTTAGTTTTCCCTCTTTTCTGAGAACCAATGTTTTTTTCCAGTGGCTAATAGGCAGGATCCTTTAAATTTAAAAACTTCACTAGGATATATTCAGACATTGATCGATTTGTCATAGTTTGGGGTTTTTTTTTTTTGATCTTTGGTAAGTGAAGTATTTTTTGGGTGAGAAATAACTTTTATTTCTTTGGTGCCTGCTTCTGTTCCAGCTTTCCTTTTACACCCATTTCTCTTTCCAGGGCACATAAACTGTGCAGACAATGTGTCTTGGGGAGTTTTCAACATGTTTCCTATCCTCTCTTCCATTCGTGTCCTTCCTTCAATCTTTTTCTCTGGGTTTTGGGAGAACTCCTCTTCAATCCACCAGTTCGGTATTTTGCAGTACCCAAATTCATTTTTCCCACCACGCTTTTTAAATCTGATCATAATTTTCACCTCCAGGAATATTTTTCTGATTCTCAGATTATTTACTTTTCATGACTGCCTAACTGTTTTCCAGAGGCTGTGTCCTCTCAAATCTTACTAAGAAGATAAATGAGAGCTTGTTTTTTTTCCACCTTGTTTCTTTCTGGGTTTTTTTTTTCCTATTAATTATGTTTGAAGGGAGATATTTGCTTTAATTTCTCCAGGCAGTCCTTTTCTTTTGGTTTACTGAATTCTTTCCATATTCCAGGATTATTTTGCTGTTTTCTCATTCTTATAGGAATGGTGGTTTTGGTAACTCTAGTGGGGTGGTGATGGTGGAGATGGTGGTGATGGTGACAGTGGTTGTGATGGTGATGATGATGGTTATGATGATGTGATGATGGTTATGATGATGTGATGATGGTGGTGGTGATGATGGTGGTGATGATGATGGTTGGTGGTGATGGTGATGATGTTGGTGATGGTGATGATGGTGGTTGTGGTAGTCTCACCCCAGGGCTTTGTCAACCTTCATTGGTTATCTGCAGACCAGCTACACCCTGAATCTATAGGAAAGGCTCCTGAGGGCTATGGTCACCTGGGGTCTCTCTCCAGCTGGTCTTGGCCATTATGAGGGCTATTCCCATCCTAGATGCTACCCAGCCCAGCCCAGAAGTCCCCACCCTCTTATCTCCATTCAGCCCAGCCCTGGGTGGGAGAATTGGCCACATCCTACAGCCACAGGCAGGCAGGGTCTGTAGCTGACCAGTCATGATACAAGAAGTCCTACGAGACAGACAAGGGCTTGTCTAGGGGAGCATGGGGGTGTGGTGTAGGGCAGGGAGGTCTTCTTTTGGAAGGGTCCATGGGGTAGTAGAAAAAGCACTAGTTGTAGCACCCACTGACCTACATTATCATCTCAGTTCTGCTATCATTAGACCATGGGCAACTTGTTCCACCTTGCTAAGCCTTGATTTCCCTGACTGTAAAATGGGACTAATAAAGCCCCCCAGGCCACGTTGTTGGGAGTAACGGGATAATGCAGGTTCTCAACAAACGTTACTTCCCTTTCCCATTTTGCATGCATCTGTCTCAAGCAGGAGGCTGAGCTTAAGGTAGTTTCAGTTTGAGATCCCAAAGTGGAGATTCCTCATAGACAACCCCAGACAGGGGGAATTGGAGGCAGATGGTAGTATGGTCACAGCACAGGCTTTGGCCACAGACAGCCCCGAGCGCTGCATACTAGCTGCATGACCTTGGCCAAGACACTTCACCCCGCTGCATCTTGGGTTGTTGTGCATCATTGGGATGATGGTGTCCTATCTCACAGAGCTGCTGCAAGTGGACACTGGGACACAGGAGCACTCACTGAATGCTCACTGTTAAAGAATTTGGAAATCACTGAATTGGGTTTGTACAATTTGAACAGAAAGATATTCCAGTGTTTTCTGTGTCTGTTCACTAGCCAGTAACCGGCCACTATGACCGTTTCTTGCAAGAGGGATTGCCAAGGGCATACGTCCACTCTGCCACCACTGTCCCTGGTCACACTGGCCATATTCAGAGTGGGCACGATAGGCCCGGAAAGGGGCACGTTAACAACCCTCACTTGGTCATGTTTGACCATCACGCAGTAGGAAAGGAGGGGGCTGGGGGCACTGCTTTCATGTTGTTCTATATTTACCTCCCACTGGCCTGTCTGTGGGACTGGGTGTGTGCTGATCCCTGCCCAGCGCCCCCCTGGCTCCCAGGGGCACCCTTATCGCTGGACACAGACACCTTATCTCCTGGGAGGCTCAACTGGCAATTTTCTTTCAGGTTGAAACCTCCACAAATCAGTTTTCAGATGCTTTCTACGTGACAGCTTGTGGCTGCGGCCACCTCCCTGGTCCCCTCAACTTTGGTCTCTGTCCCTCCACAGTGGTTCAAAGAAGCTTTTGGAAACCTTTTTTCCCTCCAACAAGTTGTTATTCATTCATTCACTCATTCAGGCACTCTATCAATGTTTATCAAGACACGGCGCTGGGGCCTGGGGATACAAGTGCTAATAAGATATATATAAGGACCCTGCCCCTCCTGGAGCTTATGGCAAATAAAATAAGGATGTGGTAGTGAGCGCTGTCATATGAAGAGACAGGCAGAAAGGTAATAAAAGGGGGGCCACCTTTGGATGTAGCTGATGCATTGGGGTCCCCCAAAGATCTCCCAGGGGAGTAGGCTGGGTAGCTCCACAGGTAAGCTGGTGACTTCCCCTAGGCCTGGTTCTCCCCCATATCCCGTTGACTCAGAAGTCTCATCAGAGTCCTGGGATCAGATCCTCATCTCTAGGGGGACTTACATGTTGTGCAAGCTGTTACGAATTGATCTGTCCCTTGTAAAGCTGTGTTGAAGTCCTAACCCGCAGTACCTCAAAATGTGACCTTATTAGGAAATAGTCATTCCTTACGTAATTAAGATGCGGTCATTAGGGTGGGCCCCAATCCAACATGACCGGTGCCCTTTTTGAGGGGGGTTGGTAATTAGGTTTATTTCTTTCTTCTTAGAAGAGGTACTGGGGATTGAACCCAGAACCACATGCATGCTAAGCATGCGCTCTACCACTTGAGCTATACCCTTCTCCCTCTACCAGTGCCCTTATAAGGAGGGAAATTGGACACAGAGACAGACGTGCACTAGAGATGATGTGAAGACACAGAAGGCGGGGACGGCCATGTGGCGATGAAGGCAAAGACTGGACTGATGCCAGGAACATCAAAGATTGCTGGCCACCACCAGAGGCTAGAAGAGGCAAGAAAGGACTCCCCTCTAGAGCCATCAGAAGGAGATGGCCATCCCGACACCTTCATTTCAGACTTCCAGCCTCCGGAACTTCAAGACAGTAATTCTCTGTTGTTTTAAACCATCTACTCGTGAACCAAGTACTTACTGAGCAACTACTATGTGCAGACATTGTGCTAGACCCTAGGGACACAGCTGGAGGCTTGGAGGCTGAGGTGGGGGGTACTCGGGTTAAAGGCCTGAGGCAGGAGTGGCAGGACCAGGACACTGTCATGGAAAGATGTTTATGGGTGAGACTGGAACCCAAGGCAGGGGAGGTGAGCGCCCACTCCTCCCCAATGGACAGAACTGGGGGTACTGTGGGATGAGACCACCCAACAGCCCTTTCCTGTCCTCCTGGCTGCGGTGGTCACCAGGTTGCTTCTCCAGATGGACACATCATAGTAGATGAGGCATCTGCTTAAAAAGCTACAGTCCATCCAATAGTTAGGTCTCCCGAGGCTGCCCCAGATGACACCGGTTGGAGTCTGAGGCATTCCCAAAATTCTCCACTCACATTTACCAAGCTGTTACCAGTTTAACCCAGATGTCACCCAGGGCTCCCCCAGGGCCATCACATGGGCATTCTGTTGGCAAGGCACAGTGTGTTTGCCCCAGGTCACACCCCATTCTCACACCTTCTGCATGCCTTGCCCTTGTGGAAAGCATCTAGGATTGATTCCTGGCTTCCTCAGATTATCAGTAATGTTCCAGTTATCTATTGCTGGGCAGCAAACCACCCCACTCTTCGTGGCATAAAACAACCTCCATTTAACTCTTCAGTGGGTCAAGAATTCAGATAAGGCACAGCGTGGATGACTTGCCTCTGCTCTGTGATGTCCGGGGCCCCAGCTGGGAGGCTGCAGTGGAGTCTTCTTCACACACCTGTCTGATGCTGGGCTGGGATGACTCAAAGCTTAGCTGGAACTGACAACCTAAGCATCTACACTGGCTTCTCCCTGTGCCTTGGGCTTCCTCACAACATGGCAGCCTTAGGGTAGTTGAAATTCTTACATGACAGCTCATTCTTCAAAGTCAAAGGAGCCAGAGAACGAGGCAGAAGCTGTACGGCCTTTAAACACCTAACCCTGGAAGTCAGAATTGCGTCCGCTGGATTCCGCTGGTCAAAGCAGTCCAAGCCCTCGAGTTTCAAGAGGAAGGACATGGCGCCTATGGACATAGACAGTCAGTTACATCCACTAGGAAGGAACCAGACCTTCCTCAGGTCAAGGTACACCTCACCTGACTGACAACACCTGGCCCTCAAACCCCTTGGTGTGAAAAATCAAAGCCCTTCAAAGCCTGTCACAGACTGGATTCCAGCCTCCTCCTCTGGCCCTCTGAGCTCTCCCCAAACTGGTGGAATGCTCTCATACCAGGGTTCCAGCCGCTGGCCACTGTGGCCTCGAGGATCCAGGAACTTCAGAGGGTGCCATTGTGGCTGGCAGCTCCAGAGATTATCCTTCCAGAGGCTCTGGGCGCCATAAGGGGACACAGAGACCCACATGGAACGCTGGGTCCTCAACCTGACAATGATGCCCCCTTGCCCTCTGCTAATGACTCAGCCATCTGTCTTCCCTCCCTGAACTCTGCTCCGCTGGAAGCTGCGCAGATCCCCAGCTGGGGCTTCAAAGTCGGTGGGTGGGGGGATGGAGTGGTCCTAAGCCTAGGAATCAGAATGGGAGCTGCTAGTGATTCTCTAGAGTTCCCGCCCCAACTCATAACTACTCACAGGCGTGGACAGCTGAGTCTGGGCTGCACCCTTGAAAGGGCCACCTTTGAAGCCAGTGGCGACACTGAAAGGTCTCCTGAGTGGCGGGCACTGGCTCTGAGTGACTGAGACAGCGACCACCGGGGCCACACCTGGAAAGGCCACTCTCTCAAAAGGACCCACGTGCACTGCCAGCAGGCAAGAAGAGACAGGAAGAATGCACCTCCGCTGTCAGTGACCCCTGGTCCCCAGCAAAATGATGACTGTAGGATCTGAGGGGTCTGAGAGTCCAAGAACAAAGCCACTTCCCATTTTAGTTGACAAGACGCAGCTGGGTCTTTTCCTGGTGGAAGTGATGCCAGAAGGAAGAGGACCCTTGCTCTTTGGAAGCAGGGGTTCTTCTCTTCCTCCCTCCCCTTCATTCACTCACTCATTTGTTGCTTCCATCATTCAACATGCAGTCGCTGAGAGCCCACTGCAGACACAGCCCTGCTGGGCTCAGCACTAGAGGTTAGCAGGTGGCCAGGACAACCCCTGGCCTCAGACCCCAGGTCATCCCAAGTCATCAGACCAGCCTGAGTTCACGTCCCAGCCCTACCACGTGCTGGCCAAGTCTCCGGGTGTGGTGGGCTGGATGGTGGCCCCTCAAAGATACACCCACATCAAGTCTCTAGAACCTGTGAATGTGACCTCATTTGGGAAAATGGCACACGGCAGGAGATCAGGAATGCTGGCTGTTTTCTAATGGGTCTGTGCCCCACCCACCCCACCACCACCCTCCTCACCAACCCCCACTATAATGGGCTCCTTGGTCTCCAGTGAATTTCTAAGTGGGGCCCTAAAAACAAAGATGCAAGATTGGATTCTGATGCCATTTAGAGGTTTTAAGAGGGGCTGCTCATTCTATCCGTGAGCCTGAATTGCCTGCATTCCGTGGTGTACTGTTTGAAGGTCCTTGGGCTCCTGGACAAGAATGAATTCTACAGGGATTAGACAAGTCAAACCCACACGTGCATAAGCTAAACGACGCTCTGCGCTTGGACTCCTGCCCCTGATCAGCACTTAGTAAATCAAGTGTGAATGAAATGAACCCCAGCATCCAGTGCAAAGCCTTCTTTTTTTATTTATATTCACCTGCACAAACACCTCATGTTTAGGGTGTTTTTAAACTTATTTGGAAATCTTTATGGACTCACAGGAAGTTACAAAAATAGTACAGAGGAGTCCATGGACCCTTCACCCAACCTCCCTCAAAGATAACATCTTATAGAGCAGTAATCTAACACCCAAAGGAGACAGACCTGGGTATACTGCCGTGAACTAGACCACCTGCCTCACTCCTTTCTCACCAGTTTTCACATATGTTCATTTTTGTGTGTGTTTCCATGTAATTTTACCCCATGGATAGACTGGCATCACACCACTGCAATCAAGACACAGGGCAGTTCCATCCCCGCGTAGGAACTTCCTCGTGCTGCCCCTCTCAGTCACAGCCCCCAACCCCGCTGTGCTCTCCATCTCGTTAAACGTTTTGTCGTTTTGAGAACTTTATACAAGTGGACTCACAGAGTACTCAACCTCTGAGATCAGCTTTCTTCACTAAGCATCACTCCCCCTGAGATCCATCCAAGTGACTGCACGTATCAAGTTTGATCCTTTTCATCGCTGAGTAGTATTCTATCATGGGGATGTCCCACAATTTGTTGAGCCATTCACCCGCTGAAGGACTAAGGTGAACTATTCCTAGTTTGGGGCTACTAAAGCCACTTGAACCTTCATCTATGGGTTTCTGTGTGGACATGTTTTTATTTCTCTGGGATAAACGCCCAAGGGAATGTTCAGTTTTAAGCCTGTTATCTGGCACGCATCTGCTAAAGAGTTACAATCTGCAGAGTTTAGATTTTGTGTTTTAAGGCACTAGGTGGTCATTCTTCTAAAGGGAAATCGCTCTGTTCTCACATGGGTTTTATAAATGGGGCTTCTTCTATGTAGACTTCACATATGATGCATGACTGAAACATTCTGCTGTACGCCAGAAACTGACACAACGTTGTAAACTGACTATACTTCAATTATAGTAAAAACAATTTGCATTAAAGATTAATATTAATATTCTTTTTATCCAAGAGATAATCGTACTGTTCTCATAACCAATTTGAAAAGCAGAAAAGAGACAGCCATTGTACTGCCATTCCTCAAATGATGACACCGAAATCCATGGTTGATGTGGTTTTGTTTTTCATCCTTCCAAGCCTAAACTGTTGTAATGGACCACTTGTGGCCTCTCAGGGATGCTGAGGGGGGTACAGAGGAGAGGATGCAGACAGCCTGGGGGGCCTGAATTAGAGGGCCAATGACAATGACAATGGCCCAGGCTTCTGGGTTCCTAATCATTGCACTTTTCAATGAAATATCTCAAAAAGACCAGAGGTTAAAGCAGTTTTATCAAAATGGTAATGTTTCTATGGCAAACTGCAGTGAACAAGAGGAATTTCAGGCATTTCTCTGTGGGGCTTAGTAAAAAAATTCACCACACCTTCGTAGCATATAATTCAGATTAAAAAAAATAAATTACCAGCAACATGGATGGACCTGGAGATTGTTATACTAGGTGAAATAAGCCAGAAAGAGAAAGCCAATATCATATGATACCATTTATATGTGGAATCTAAAAAAAAAAAATGACACAAAGGAACTTATTTACAAAACAGAAACAAACTCGCAGACATAGGAAATAAACTTAGGGTTACCAGCGCGGGCAGTAAGGGAGGAAGCGGTGGTGGGGAGGATTAAATGGGAGTTCGGGATTTGCAGATACAAACTACTATGTATAAAATAGATCAACAAGGTCCTGCTTTATAGCACAGGGAATTATATTCAATACCTCGTAATAACCTATAATGAAAAAGAATAGGAAAAAGGATATATATAACTGAATCATTATGCTGTACACCAGAAACTTACATTGTAAATCAACTATACTTTCATTAAACATAAATAACTAAATAAATAACAATTTAAAAATTAAATCTTTCGAAGTTAATATATTTAAAACTATTCAATGCAATCTTAAATAAATTACCAAGAGTCAAATACATATTGAACATGGAATTTGAATAAGTATTTTCAAAAAGTCTGGATGAGAATTTCCCCCTATAAATGCAAGTTTCGTGTCAAGCTTTGGGCTCATGGCCACCTGTGCTTCCTGCTTTAATGATGAGGGCTTCACATTCTTAATCATCATCACTGCCAAGAAATTTTGCTTTTCAAAGTGGTTTTAAAAAGGCTTAGAAAATTTTTTTGCCATCTCAAAAAATTGACAATAGTCAAAATAACATTTAAAGAACCTCTTTTCTTTCACTGGCAATAATACTGTGGGAACTTCATGGGGTTCTGAATCCAGTCAAATTTCTTCACAGAGTTTCGAAATGGTGACAAAGCCCTGACTTCTAGGACACCTGCGCATGGCTAGGCTGCCTGAGGTGGCATGATTCCCCTAAAGGAGACATCAGTCACACTGGCTGAAGCGTCTGTGTTAAGACAGCACCCACCCCCATCCTTCCCTTCCCATCCTTCCCTGTGGGCCCAACTGTGTGTGTCTGTTTCTGCCGCTTCTGAGCATCTGGAACACAAGCCCCAGCCCCATGACCCTGGCCCATCTCAGGCAGTGGGCACTCTGCGGCTAGCTGCGGTTGTTGACATCCAGGTGGCAGCGTCTCCTTGGCCGCACCCAGCATTCCACCCACACCAGGGCATGCCACTGAGGTTCCCATTGTCCAGCTCAGCCAGGCTGCCCTGAGGTGTCAGTGTCTCAGGCACACCTGAGCGTCTAAAGAAGCACACCTGTATGCCAAGCACAACCCACGTGCTCTGGTGTAGAAGACAACGTAGGGAACCTCAAAGTACCCCTACCACCTGGTCCAGGAAGTAAATGATACGCAGATCCTACTAGAGCCCAATGACACTGATTTACTGTAAGAAATACATATTTGGTCTTCGACCCCATTCCGGATGCAGAGCTCCTAAAACCCTGAAAAATTCCTAAGTGAAGAGAGCAATAAAGGTGCCTTTTGTGATGTTAAAGAGGCATTGTTCGGAAAGCCCCTAGGTCACCAAAGGATGGGGACTGGTTGCTAGAACCAACTACTTGATTAAAGAGAACTTTTAGTCCCTTCCCATTGACCTCCAGGGAGTGGGGATGGGAAAGGAGCTGGAGATCGAGTTCAATCACCAACAGCCAACCACCTAATCAATCCTGACTCTGTAATGAAGCCTCCGTGAAAAACCAGAAGGATGGGGTTGGTGAGTAACACTGAGGAGAGTCGTGTCCTTCAGGAGGGCGTGGAAGCTCCGCCCCTTTCCCCATACCTTGCCCTATGCATCTGTCCCATCTGGCTCTTTCTGAGTCATACTCTTTTATAAGGGTGGGGGGAGGTATTCTTGGAGGACAGAGCCCTTAACCTTTGTGTTCTGACACCACCTCCAGGTAGATAGTGTCAGAATGGAGTTAAATTGTAGGACACTCAACTGATGTGGGAGAATAGCTTGGTATGCGCGAAAAACCCACACAAGTTGGAACTGGGTGCAGAATATTAAGCCCCCTGCACGCCCGTCCCCAATTCCATCTCCTCTCACCCCTGCAAAGGTAGCCACTATCTTGATTTGGGTATTTATTATTACCATTCATTTTTTAATATTTTACTACATGTGTATGTATCCATACAAATATAGAACTCTCTTGCATGTTTACAAATTTAGCAAATAGTATTTGGCTAAGAATCCTTCCATAACTTAGTTTTTTGGGTTTTTTTTTAACATTGTGTGATGTTTCCATGTTGATACATAGATTTCATACATTTCTTTTCACAGTTGCACAGTATCCTATGAAATACACTCCAATTTATCCCGTAAATAGACAGTTAACTAATTCCCAATATTTGCTTTTACAAATGATGCTTTAAGGCCTCTTTTATGTTTACATAGGTGCTTAGGAACCTGTTCAAGAGATGCTCTGAGGTAGCAGAACAGACGAGTGGTCAGAAGAACCCCGGGTCACCGGCCTATTCGAGGGGGTTCGTGAGAGCCCCCCTCTTCTAACTACAGATCTTCATGAAGCCAGATTTTTTTCACCAAAACAACTTACCGCAACGTACAACGTAGAAACAGATACCAGAATCCAGCTGCTTCTGCTAAGCCAGGGAGTGAAGAGATTTTCAAACATGTAAAACAATGCCAGCCACTCACGAATCTTGTTTTGAAAAACACGGCTACTTGCCATTAAAATATTTTATGTTAAATTACCATTGGTTTATTACTGTTGTTAATGAATTATTAGATGTTTTAAATTTCTCAGTTTTCATTTCTAAGATACGCACATAAACGAAAATTCTCTGGAGAGCTCATTTTTAAGGCTATAATAAGAGTCCCCCAAATTTCTGAGAACCCCTGTTCTCAGGTACATACCCCGGTGTGGAATGACCAGGATAGGCAGAATATGAACGTCCAGCTTCTCGAGATGAAGAGGGGGCGGCGGCGCCGGCGGCTGGGAGCCCGGAAACGCGAGCGCCGATGGGAGGTGGTTTGGACACAGCCGGCAGCCGTCGTTTCTAGAAAGGGTTTGGAGAAAGCTCTGCGGCAGCTCTGTTGATACCAGTGAACCAGGATCCGTTCCCCTAAATGTTGGAACAGTGCTCTGAAACTGCACAATGGACCAAGGTCTTTTACTGAGTTGGCTGGCTCCTCTTGTTGCGGAAAAATGTGTTACAGCTCAGTTGTAACAGCAACCTGGATCCGGGCGAAAGACCAAGCAGCACTCGGAAAACTGGAAAAACTCAGGTTTATTACGCCAGGACACTCAAAAGACTTAATAATTCAAACTCTGCACCCCGGGTGTAGGTTTACACAGGCTTTTTATAGGCTGCCAGTTTTACACTTTGCAACATTGTATGCAAATAAGGTATAACAAGTTGACCAACCAGGAACACGCTTTCTAGAAATAGACCAATCAGGAGTGAGCTCCCCGCAAATGAACTACTACAAATGGACCAATCAGAAGTTAGAGAAGTGGGCCAATCAGAAGTGAGAGTAATAACCAATCAGAAGTGAGAGTAATAACCAATCAGAAGTGAGAGTAATAACCAATCAGAAGTGAGAGTAAAATAACCAATCAGAAGTGAGAGTAATAACCAATCAGGAGTGAAGGAAAGTGAGCGCAGAGAACCAATAGAATTCTAGGTGTAAGTTAGCCGCTTTAGAGGCAAAAAATGAGATAGAGCCTCTGGGCCAGGGAACCGGACGGTGCTAAGAGGAGAGCAGCGGCCCTGCGTAGGGGTCCTGCTGGTCTTTTTATGGGGCTTCTCTCTTCACTCTGGCTGATGGCATGTTGAGGCATATGGGCCAGTGGCAACGAAGGCATCCGATCCAGAGGCGGCCACTCTAGAGACCAGGTCACCCCAGCATCGTGGGCCAGTGCGTCACCAAATGCATGAATCCGTCATCAGCTCTGGGTGGCGAGAATGGAGACCACTGTGACCCCAGCAGCAAGTCACACAGCAGGCGGGGTGCAGGCCATCGTGAGGAACAGCTGCCAGCCTGTGGCAAGCCCGGTGGGGTTATGCTCATCAAAGGGTCCAAGAAGGCAGAAGCTGCTACTGAGGCCCGCCAGCTGCCAGCATCCTCGGGAGATGCTGGGAGAGAGCCCCAGTCAAAGGCTGAAGGGTCTTCCTTGCAGAGGCTGGAGGAACTGTTCAGGCGCTACTAAGGATGAGTGGGAGGATGCAGTTTTGGAGGAAGGCATGGAGCGCTTGTGCAATGACCTATATGTTGACCCCACGGAATTTCTAGTGCTGCTCTTGCCTTGGAAGTTCCAGGCTGCGACCATGTGCAAATTCACCAGGAAGGAGTTTTTTCATGGCTGCAAAACAGTGCAGACAGCATTGATGGGATCTGTGCACGATTCCCCAGCCTCTTAACGGTAGCCAAACAAGAGGATAAATTCAAGAATCTCTACTAGCTTACATCTCAGTTTGGCCAGGACTCTGAAGAAGGGCAGCGGTCACTGCATCGAGAAATAGCCATTACCCTGTGGAAACTAGTCTTTACCCAGAACAGTCCTCCAGTATTCGACCAGTGGCTAAACTTCCTAACAGAGAACCGCTTGAGGATCAAAGGCATCTCCCGGGACGCTTGGAACATGTTCCTTTTGTCACTCAGGTGTTTGGCCCCGACTTCAGCAACTACAGTGAAGATGAGGCCTGGCCAGGTCTCTTCAATACCTTTGTGGAGTGGGAAAGGGAACGAAGGAAAAGAGAAGGGGAAGGGAGAGGTGGGCTCAGGGCCGGGGGGCTTGTGTCCCGAGGAGCCGACTAGTGGCTCTGTCTCAGGAGCAGCAGCAAGGATCTGCCCGTGTCCTAAAGCCATCCGAGGAATTGGACCTTTCTGGAAATTACTGAAGATCTGGATATTTTTTACTTTACACCTTTCTCTGCCTTGTATTTGAAAGGGTTCTAAAATGCTGTTTCATGTTTTAGGCATTTTCTTCACTTTTTGGCTATTTTGGTTATTCCTATTGTGGGGGGGGGTTCACCCAAAATATTGCAGCCTGGTTACATGTTGTGTTTCTTTTCTTTTCTTTTCTTTTCTTTTCTTTTCTTTTCTTTTCTTTTCTTTTCTTTCTTTCTTTTTTTTTTTTTTTTTTTTTTTTTTTGAAGGCTTCAGATAGAATAAACCTGCCGTTTCTTGCTCAAAATAGTTTTTGGGGTTTTGGGGGGGTTTTTTTGTTTTTTTTTTGGTCGGAGAAGGTGCCAAGCAGGGAGGGGGGTGGTACAGTTAGGCTGAATTATCATTACAAAGGGATACCAGTTTTGCATATTCTTGTTTCTCAGGGCAGGTCCGTACTGTGTGCAGTGCTGTTTACATGGTTGAATTTAGGTTGTAATAATTATTTTTAAAGATTTACAGAGTTGCATAGCATCAGTAACTGTTAACCACATTGTATTAATTGCCAGGTGATTTAAAGTTCTTGGAGAGCTAAGGCCAGCCAAGAACATTTGTAGTCTAGTTATAACCCCTTTAAAGCTAATGTATCTGAAACCCTTATTTCCCCGATTTCTTGTCCTTTCCTTCTTTGACCTATTGCATTTCATGTTGAGTTTATCCATCAATGTGCTGCACCTGTCAGTCAAGTGAGCAGTTGTTTTTTTAGAACACATTGTATGTACTGAGACCCACTTAAAGCACTGAATGCAGAGAAAGCAGTGCTACCTCAGTTTTGCTGGAAGTAGATTTTGATACTTTTCTTTCTTTGATGAATATTAGGTCTTTTCATGTTGTAACTGGAAATACTTTTTTTTTTTTTTCTGTCCATTTACCTTGGAGCCAAAGTTTGTCTTCCCGGTGGTCAGAAAACTGGGCCTGCCAGCCAACTGACTTGAAGGAAAACTGTGGTATGGAGCTCTGCTTGAATTTTTTTTTTTTAATTTTTTTAAGTATCATCAGCTTACTTGTCTGGCAAGTGCAGAAGCCTGGGGCTGACCTGAACTCTGCCAAACAAATAAGAATTGTATTTCATAGTTAAACATGCGCCCTTTCCCTTCTTGCTGCACTCATGTTGTCACTTAACCCCCAGAAGTTATTTCTCTTCTTTGTTATAATGTCAGGCTGATTTGGCGTAATGTGATGACTGTTTAGGTTAACAGGACCCTCCTTCCCTTACCCCCAAATATGTATAGATACATATATAAAAATACATATATACGCATATATGTATCTATATTCCTTTGTTTCTTCTTTATGTTTTTTTTAAGTGGGGGAGGTAGTTAGGTTTATTTATTTATTTTAATGGAAGTACTGAGAATTGAACCCAGGACCTCACGCGTGCTAGGCATGCGCTTTATCACTGGGCTATAACCGCCCTGCTTTTGTTTCTTTACCTGCAAAATATGGCTACAAAACGGAGCTGCCTGCAATATATAAAGTATAAGAAGAAGACATCATCATGGAGGCTTTTGTATCTGAATTTGGTCCATTTTCACTAAAGAACAGATGAATTTTCCCAGCCCTTTCCTCGCAGGAGGGGTCCCAGTTCCCCAGGCTCCCCCCGCGGGCTCTCCTCCCTGAGGCCAGCTCTGGCCAGACCACCATGGAGGAGTTGATGGGTCCTACCTGGTTTCAGTAGAAGGGCCTCTTGTTATTTTTCCATTTAAAAAAAAATGTCCTCATAAAATTATACTGGAAGGTTGGGTGGCAGAAACTTGTACAGTTCAGCTTCCAACACTTTGGAAGAGACTGAAAAGGGAGTCCTTTAAACAAAAAACTTGTAAAAAAAAAAAAAAATCCAGCTTTCCTAGCTGTCACCGGGTTTGTCTCCTGAGTGGTCGTACCGCACAGAGAAACTGACACTTGATACCACAAGACTTTTTAAATTCTTGCCAAAATGCAGAGTGTGAAATTAAATCTCATTAGAGATTTCATGTGCATTTCCCTGATGATTGATGAACAATAAATCCCCTAGAAATTTACTTATTTATTTTTAACTATTGTAAAATACACATAATATAAAACTTGCCGTCTGAACCATTTTTAAGTGTGTGGTTCAATAGCATTAAGTATATAAATATTGTTGTGCAACCAATCTCCAGTGCTTTATTTTTTTTGAATGGTATGAGGATCAAATTTATCATTATTAATTATTATAATTAATTATTATCATCTTTGGTGTTAATTGGCAAACCAGTGGTCCCAGTGCCTTTCACTGAGTAGCCCATCCTTCTTTCAGTGATTCAGAATTTCCTTTGTGTGTGATGTATGCAGTTTGTACCTACAAAAGGTGCTCTTTCTGGGTCCTCTCTTTTGGTGTATCTGTGTCAATGACACATTGTTATAATTACTACAACTTTATTATCAGTCTCAAAAACTGGTAGGGCACATGTGCCCAACCCCTCTTCTTCAAAATGTTTTTGCTTCTGCTATTCCCTTTAAATTTTGGAATTAAACGATCAAGTCCTACAAAAATTCCTATCAGGATTTTTTCTTTTTTTTTTTTTTTTAGTTGCATTGAGGAGATGGGGAAGCCTGAACCAGCCAAAGGCTGAATGTAGAAATGGGGGCCTCAGTGACTGACCAGGCAGAAGAGATAAAGACAAAGGAGATGAGAAAGAGGTTGAGTTTCCAGCCGGGGCACTGGCGGCCAGTGGCAAGGGTGGAGAAGGTTTTGAGGTGGTGATTAGGTTGCAACCAAAACGGGAAACACTGGGGTTGGTAAGGGTTTTGACACCCGGCTACTTCATTCTCCGTCACTGGTCCCATGAACAGGCATCCCTGACCCACCCTCGGTGGTCAGGTGGGGTCCAGTCTTGGGCCAAAACCTCATGGTGAGACCAAGGACCAGGCTTAATGTCAAGACGAGCCAAATGCCAGGCTTTGGGGCAGTGTTAATCCCAGCTCTGGGTAAGACCAGTTCACGGTCAGCTGAACAACTGCGGGTAAAAGAACGGTCAGCTGAGGGCCGACGGCCTGCGCTGGGGCCGGGGGCCTCTGCGGGGAGCGGTCTGGACAGAAACTCTTGCTTTGGGCCCACACTGATGCAGAGGGCTCTTCTCTGAAAGCCTTGCTGGGGAGGAGGCTGGCCTGCTAGTCCCGCCTCTTAACCTCTCCCTCCTCCAGTACGCGGGCTGTATCAGTAAGGACACCTGGAGTTGCAAGAGAGGGAAACCCAAAGTAGAAGTTAATCTTTGACTGACCTGAACAGGAAGACCAGAGAGACATCTAGTTTCAGGCATGGCTGGATCCAGGGGCTCAAATGTTGTCAATAGGGTGCTGCCTCTCTGCCTGTCTCTCAGCTTTCTTCTTGAACTGGATCCAAAGATGGTCACTCCATAGCCCCAGGATCTCTTCCTACAAGCTTATTGATCCCAGCTGAAGGGAATGCTTCTTTCTGGAGAATTCCAGCAAACACCTCTCAGGACGGATGCTCTGTGGCCTGGCTTTCTTTATGTGAGCCAGTCACTCTGACCCTGATTGTCCAGGTCACCTCTCCAGCTCTGACCAGGTGGACTGAGAGTGGGGAGAAGTGGTTCCATAAAGGAAAATCCCCAGATGAAGAACGGACGCAGGACAGGCAGACACAGCAGAAGCCACCGCAGGCCGGGGGAGGGGGCCTCCCTGCTCTGCCCAAGGGAAAGGAGTACGGGAATGTCTCCCAAACCATCTCCTACCATATAACCAAGTAACCTCCTCTGTGCTCAGCCAGACCCCCTATTATGAAAGAAAAGGGGGAAGTATCTCTGGGTAACCAGGGAGCCCCCCCTCACTCTGCTCACACCTGTTTTACATCACTGTGAAAAAAAAAAACTAGAAGAGAAAGCAGTTTTTTGAGTGTGTTAAAGTACATAAGGAAAAACAATAAACTTGCGAGTGGGGGGTTTCAAGTCAGAAGCGACTGGGTGTATTTTGGTCAATTGATAAAATTCTGAATCATGAATGTTATTTGCTCAAAAGGACCTCTGCTATTTGCTTTCCAGGTTTTTGGTTTAGAAAATGGTTAATAATTTGGTTTCAGCTGCTGCCACATTCCTCGTAGGCCCTGGGATTATACAACCACTTCTGCTCTGGAGAATAGCCGGGGGCAGCGCCTACAACTTGCTGGAGAGCAGCGTTTGAAGTCAGGGTGATGCTGAGTAACACGAGCAGTGCCACTGAAAGACGGATGTAAATATTATCCCCGAGAGCTCACCTTTCTGCATAAATCCATTTTCCAGAAGGAAGATGTCTGCGATCTCTTTTCCAACCTGGGCTGAGTCAGCGCCCCAGATGGAGGAAGCTGAAGGTCCCACGAAAGGCTTTTCTACCCGGGAAAGACGAATGTGGAGGTGGCAAACCTTAGAAGGCAAACCTGTTTCCGCCTTGCTCAGCACAACAAACTTGGAAGTCAAGAACCTACCGCTCTAAAAACCTGCAAATGACCTAAATGCCCAGAAAGGAATGGAGGCCAAACCGTCAGTTCATTCACTGACTCAGTAAATGTTACGTGCCAGCAATTATCTCTAGGTAGGAGATTTGACAGTGATTTTTTTTCTTCTTTAGAATTTGTCGGTGTTTTCCAAATTTTCTCAAATGAGCCTGTCTCACTTTTATCATCAGAAAAATATTAATGCTCATTCAATAAGGACAAAACCAACGAAAGGAATGGGTGCTCTGGGAGTGGTCTGGCAGCATGCACCAGTTAGCTACTGCTATGTAACAAATCACCCCAAACATAGTAGCTAAAATCAACATTCATTCCTTATTATTTTCTGTTGTGGTTCTGGGGACTGACAGGGCTCAGCCAGGCACTTCTTTCTCAGGGTCTCTCATGCATTTGCAGTCAGATGGTGGCTGGTGCTGGAGCCATTTTGAAGGCTCCCTCCCTCACATGTCTGGCATTTGATGCTGGCTGTTGCTAGGACCTCAGCCGGACTAGAACACCAGCATGTGGGCTCATGTGGCGTGAGCTTCCTCACAGCATGGTGGCTGGGATCTAAGGGTGAGTGTCCTGAAAGAAGAGAGCCAGATGGATGCTATACTGCCTTATGACCTAGTCTCAGATGTCACACAGTGCCACTTCCACTGCAGACCATTATTAGAAGCAAGCCACAGAAGTCAGCCCATATTCAAGAAGAGAGGACTTAGACGCCGACTTCTGATGGGAAGAATGTCGGGAAATTTGCAAACATCTTTAAACGGGATCGTGTTTTCCTGAACTAAAGTTCCCAAGAACCTCTGCTGTCCTCCACAACCAGCCATGTTACCCCCAACCCCGTGAGTCTCTGTCACATCCATCTTCTCAGCAACCCTGAACCCCACCTTGGACCCTCTGCTCTCAGCAGAAGACCTGGCCCTGTCAGAGACAGCAGACATCCCCACACATACACACTCTCTCTAAAAGCTCTCAGAGCTGAACCTGAACCCCTTTCCCAAGGTGACCGCTGTCCCCTCATCTCCTCCATGACCTCATCCAACCTAATGGGCCATCCTTCTCCCTCTTCCTTCACATTCTTGGAAGGTGCTCGGTTTCCTCAGAGTTCCCTCAGAGCCTGGGGAAGGGAACCATTCAAAAGGCACTGCAATAAGCCAGCCAAGGTCAGACCAGGGCAGTGGGAAAAGGCAGGAAAGGGTCGGCTAAAAGAAAGTCCCCTTTGGAAATAGAATGGCTGTTCCCTCTAAGGTGATGATATGGGGAGTTTTTGAACTTGACTTTGAGGCTTCCATCTTTTGCGTCCCTGGTGTCTTTCTTAGTAAATACATAAGACAGAGTTCCCTCTGTCCTCTTAAATCCCAGAGCAGTGAGTGGTCATCTATCCTGCCAGACAGCATCCTCTTCTTGACCTAACCACCATGACCCCCAAAATAAAGCCCCAAAGAGAAAGGGGAATGAATGCAGTGGCCATTGCATTTGGTTACAGTGTGAGCTCTTGGCCTGAGTTTTGCCCTCTAGTCCTCCCAGTGCCCCTAAGAGGTCAGTGTGGCCGCCTGTTCCCGTGTCCCAGAAGTTGGGCAGGTGAGGAAACCACAGAGGGGCGATCCCTGTGCAGGACAGCTGACCCCAAGGTCGCACTTCTGACCACTGTGCACTGTGGCCCATTGCAAACTGCAGGCTGACCAATGCCACAGGCCCTGGCACTTCGCTGTTGGGGACTGAGGCGGGGGTGGTTAACACTCACCTCCCCTCACCCCAGCCTGCAGCCCTTCATTCCTGACAGCACGGCTGAGACTCCCGCCTGGTATCTCTTAGATTAGCCCCTGGCTATTTTTGTTCTGCCCTTGTTTAGGGAAGAAACACAGTTGGGGCAAACCCTCAGGCAGGGCCCCCGGGGAGACCACCATTAGCCAAGGAGGAAAACAGAGCTTATTTTACATTTTACGTTTTTTTTTTTTAATCTTTTTTTCCATAGAAGCATCTCCACACTTTCAGAACCAGGTGGTCATGCATCTGTTAAATGAAGTCTCTTCTCCTGGACTGGTGGGAAGGGGTGTCAAGGAGAGGGGCTGGGTGAAAGGAAAAGGAACCTGGGAAGGGGAAATGGGAGAGCTGCCGGGGGAAGTCAGGGAAGGCTGGAGAAGGGCCAGGCTGTGCGTGGGAGGGAGAGCTCAGGGACGTCCCGAGGTGGAGGAGCCCCAGGGACATCTGAGTGGAGACAACAGAGGGGTCTGGGGCTCACTGACGTGGACATCGAGCCTCTAGATGACTGTTACAGCTCCGGGGACGCAGATGATCTTGCCTCTGAGAGAATAGCTAGAGGCAGGGGAGGGAAGAAGATCTGAACCAGCATCTAAGGCTGAAGAGAAGATGAAGAAAGAAGGGGGAGCAGGAGTTCCCAGAGAAGCAAAAGGAGAAGCAAGAGAGGCGGGGGGTCACAGAAGCACCAATGAGCAGAGCGGGCGTGCTCAGCACCTGCTGAGAGGAGGTCAGGGGTGGGGGGCAGGCATCTCCAGAGCAGCAGCCTGGAGGTAACTGATCACCTTCCAAAGCTTGTTTTGGGGAGAATGATGGTAGCAGAAGCCAGACTGAAGAAGCGGCTGAGGAAATGGGGGTGAGGAAAGGGAGACCTGTGTCCCAGAAGTTGGGCAGTCAAGAGGAGAAAAGACAGAGCAGGGGCTCACAGGGGAAACAAACTTTCCATGTTCCGTTCCGAGCACCGCTCTCTCCCCGCGTGGCTCCCCCAGGCACCCCTGTCATCCTGTGTCGTCCTCAAGGGCGGGGGCTCCCATTTATGTGCAGTCCTCGGGGTCTAACGCACAGGGGGAGCTCGACAGTTAGAAGATGCTTTGGATGATGCTGGTAACAACCATGACTACAGCGATGAAGACGATGATGAAAAATACAGATTCTTGAAGATGAGAAAAATCCCCCATCTGGGGATTAAAAGAACGGTTAGTTGCCAGAAGTCTAACCAGGGAGAGCACCTGCTCTGTCTCTGGTCCTCCCCTCCCGGCCTTGTTCACTGGTTCCCCTTTTCTCTGTCCTTACCTTTTCTCTGTCTTTACTCAGATCTCTGGGTGATCTCACCCTACCTCGTGGCTTTAAATTCTACCTGTGCGCCAGAGACTCCCAAACTCATGCCTCTGGCCCCGACTGCTGTCCCAGACTCCAGACTCACACAGCCGCCTGCCTACCTGTCACCTTGACCTGAGTGTCTAACAGACACCTCAGACCCAGCGTGTCCAAAACCCAACTCCTGACCTTCTTCCTCCTCCAGTTCCTTAGGCCAAAAATCTCAGTCTTTGCTCTCTTTCCTTCAAGAATGATGTCCATTCCTTCAGGAAGCTCTGTCCCGTGGGTCTGTCTTCAAAATACATCCAGGTTACGACTACCTTTCACCACCTCTACTGCCACCAGCCCAGTACAAGCCACCAGCACCTGCCACCTGGGTGGCTGCCACTATCCTCGTAACTGGTCTCCCTGCTCTGCTCGTATCCCCTTCACTTTGTCATCAACATACAAGTCACATCGAGTCACTCCTCTGCTCCAAGTCCTCTGAAGGCTCCCCATGTCCCTCAGAGTGTAAGGCCAACCCTCCCAGTGACATACAAGGCCATTCGTTAACGATACTGTCCACCCGTCTCTCTGACCACCTGTGTTACTTCTCTCCCACTCCTCACGCTCTGCTCCAGCCACAGTGGCTTCCGCGCTAGTCCCCAAATGTGCCAGTCAATCATGCTCTGACTCTGAGGTTCCCCCCCGCCACCACCAAGCAGTTCTCTAACACCAGCTGGGCGTCCTACAATTCCGCTCCATTCCGACACTGTCTGCCTGGAGCTGGTGTCAGATCACGCAGGATAAGGGTTCAGTCCTCCAAGACGCCTCCCACCCCCAGCTTCAGACTCTAATCACAAGTCCAGGTTGTCACTGGCACTTCTGACCAACAGGCTATAGATGGGAGGTTTCCACCGAGCCCTCCTCCTGGGGTTCCATTAATTGGCTTTAGAGCGGAACTCAGAGAAACGTTTAGTTTACTAGATCACCAGTTTATTATAAAAGGATGTAACTCAGGAACATCCAGGTGGAAGAGATGCACGGGGCCAGGTATGGGGAGACGGGGCGGAGCTTCCATGCCCTCCCAAAGGGCAGCACTCTGCCCAGTCTCCACTTGTTCACCAACCTGGAAGCTCACCAGACCCCATCCTTTCTGGGTTTTTATGGAGGCCTCATTACATAGTCAGGATTGATGAGGTCATGGACAATTGGTGATTAAACTTAACCTCCAGCCCTGCTCCCCTCCCTGGATACTAGGAGGCAGGACTGTAAGTTCCAATCGCCTAATCACACAGTTGGTTCCCTTGGTACCAACCCCATCCTTAATTAGTGCTCTCCCAAAGTCACCTCAAGAATGTAACTAAGGACAACTTTATCACTCTCACTGCAGGAAATTCCAGGGGTTTTAGGACCTCTGTGCCAGGAACAGAACAAAGACCAAATATATATTTCTTATTATAAATCACAAGGCCACACATGCTCCCACCGTAGTCCTCTGCTCCAGCTGGACCCTCTTCTCCGGGCCATCCACTCTGCTCTGATCTTTCCTCCTGCATGAGACCAAACCTGCCCCCATGCCTATATTCCAGTTCTCTGTTAGCTGGCTCCACATTCCCCCAAACACTTATTCCCTAATGTAATAAGTGATTTATTTAGTATGTTAATTGCTTTTATTCAAGTATAGTTGATTGACAATATTATATTAGATTCAGGTGTACAGCATAGAGATTTAGTATTTTTGCAGGTCATACTCCATTATAAGTCATGACAAGACAATGGCTATAATTCTCTGTACTATACAATGTATCCTTGTTGCTTATCTGTTTTATACATAGTAGTTAATCCCATAGCCCTGATTTGTCCCTCCCCCGCTCCCCTCTCCCCTTTGGTAACCACAAGTTTGTTTTCTAGTATGCTGTTTCTCACCTGCCCACCCTTCCCCACATACTGCAAGTTCCATGACGACAGGGAGTCTGTGTTTTGTTCCCTGAGTATCCCTAACATAGTGCCTGGCACAAAGTAAGATGCTCAGTAGATACTTGAATGAACAATCACTTGAAGGCTGTTCTAATAATTTAATTCCTTGGCTGTCAGCTAAGCAAAGTGGAGAATACAAGCTTGCCTTACTGTTTAACAGTGAAAATTAAGGTCCTTTGTGAAACATCTTCCAAAAACCATATACATAAGCTTTGTATATTTGCTTTAAAAAAACAATCTGGCATTTATTAAAAAAAAAAAATCCGTAAGAGCATTTCACATGGACCGATGGAAACAGGCTACTCACAGGTAGACCAAAGAGCGAATGTGAACACTGCCCCCTCATGGTTGAACATGGAGATGGCGGCTTCCCACACTGCCAGCCCACTTAGGGACAACTTCCAACCCTGGTGGCTGATTAGGGTTACAAGATATGCGATCGATGACATTTCAAAATGGGTCAGATTCAACCCTATTTTCAGACGGAGGCAAGGAAATGAGGAGTTAAGTGTCAAAGGGAGAACTTTTTGGGGAGTAAAATTTTTATTTAGCGCCCACACATTTCCATACTGTGAGGAGGATGTTGACAATTAGTGGGAAGTAAAGAAAAATGTTAAGACAAGAAAATCCTAACATGATAACATCCATCTGCTGCACTTACAGCTGGAATCTGAGTGGGAATTTCCCATCTGTGCTTTATTCGCAGCTTTAATTTTGACTATAAATAAGACACACGTGTGCGCAACTCGCACTGCGCGTCTTCTGGGGCCAGAAATTGTTTAAGGATGATATATAAAGTGTACACACACACACACACACACACACACACACACACACACACACACACACACACACACACACACACACACTTACACTTTCACTCAGAATCTACTCATTAGTCAGTCTGAGGTGTACAACCAGGACATCTGACACTTCATACCTGCGGCCGTAACTGTTGGTACCCTCTGCTCGACAGACCTAAACAGAACTCCCCAGCGCCCAGCCAGCCTGCCCTGCAGACCCTGGCTTTTTTTGCCACAGGAAACCCCAGGGCCCAGAGGCCCGGAAGTGGCCGGGTCTGGGGAGCCCACTGCTCAGTCACAGAAGCTGCACTTGCTACTTTTCACGTCTGTGTGATTCTCAGACTCCACGAGTATCTATATGGACTGTCACCCCTACTTTACAGGTGGGGAAACTGAGGCTTAGTGACATCAGTCGCTAAGTCATGTGGTTTTTCTTTTTTTAATTGGTGGAGCCAATATCAAAAGCAAGTCTTTCCTCTCTGCCTCCACATTACCCTCCCAGGGCCTCTGGGGCTATAAATAGTGGGGGAGGCGCAGACTCTGCGTGCGAGGTCAGCCAGGCCTATAGCACAAGGAGACACCAACATCTCCCGGGCTGGCCAGGCCCAGGCCTTACAATACTGTAGGCCTCAACAGAACTCAGGCCCAGACAGGCCTTGGCTTATCACTAACTTTGCTCTCTTGGTTATATTTAGCTCTGGACCTCAAAGAGAAAAGGGTGGGCCAGCCCCTGAGAGCACACAGCCCCAGGCCAGACCAGGCCAGGCCTTCAGGCGTAGAAAGAGAAGAAAGGATGTCTGCCTCGGGCTGAGCTGTGTGCACCCTCCTTCCTTAGAGCTGCAGGATCTTGTCTGTCTTGCTCCTTGAGGGAGGGACCAGGCAGTGTCTATAATGCTGTGTGTGTGGCTGGTGCTTAATAGCTCTTTGCTGAGTGAACAAAGCAAGGATCCAAGTTCATGTCCTAGAAATCTGTACATCAAGATCAGGTACGTGACCTCACACCAGTCAGAATAGCCATCATTAAAATCCACAAGTGATGGATGCTGGAGAGGGTGTGGAGAAAAGGGAGCCCTCCTACACTGCTGGTGGGAATGCAGTTTGGTGCAGCCACTGTGGAAAACAGTATGGAGATTCCTTAAAAAACTAAAAATAGACTTGCCCTATGATCCAGCAATCCCACTCCTGGGCATCTATCTGGAGGAAGCTCTAATTAGAAAAGATACATGCACCCCAGTGTTCACAGCAGCACTATTTACAATAGCCAAGACATGGAAGCAACCTAAATGTCCATTGACAGATGACTGGATAAAGAAGTTGTGGTATATATGAACAACTGAATACTACTCAACCATAAAAAAGAATGAAATAATGCCATTTGCAGCAACATGGATGGACCTAGAGATTATCATACTAAGTGAAGTAAATCAGACAGAAAAAGACAAAATCATATGATATCACATATATGTGAAATCCTTAAAAGGACACAAATGATCTTATTTACAAAACAGAAACAGACTCACTGACATAAAAAACAAACATGGTTAGCGGGGGGGGGGGAGTGGAAGGATAAATTGAGAGTTTGAGATCTGCAGACACTAACTATTATATATAAAATAGATAAACAAGAAGGTCCTACAGAATAGCACAGGGAACTATATTCAATACCTTGTAATAGCCTATAATGAAAAAGAATATGAAAAGGAATATATACAGAAACATATATATACATACATACATATATATTCCTTTTCATTATAGGCTATTACAAGGTGTATATATGTGTGTGTGTGTATATGTATATAACTGAATCACTATGCTGTAGATCAGAAATTAACAAAACATTGTAAACCAACTGTACTTCAATTAAAAAAAAAAAGGTATACAAATTCCCAGAGGGATACCTTATAAAACCGAATGCATCTCATTCTATTAAATACAGTGAACTTTATTCCAGGAATGGACATGAGTTTTCATCCCCTCCGTCCCCTCTCCTCTCTCCCTCCACCAGACCTGGCATTAGGGCTCAGCAGGAGAGGGAGAAGGAAGGAACATCGAATCCTGGACGCTGGCCTCTGGGTGCCCCGTGTGGCAGCCACCCACACTGTGCGACGGCTCTTCGAGTCCCCGTGTCCTTGAAGGTGGCCCGATGACAGGCCTCCCTCCCCTTGCTCTGCTCGCCCCCTTACGTGCCAGCCGACTGCAGAAACCTGGGGGGCTGTGTTTCCATCTGACCTGCTCAGCGACTGGAGCAGACTGGGGGGTGGCGTGGATCGGTGTGATAGCCGGGATCAGAGCTCAGGATTGTGGCTAGATCCTGATGCTGGAGCTCAGAGGGCAAAAGCTGGTAGCTCTCGGACCTTACAAAAATGGAAAGAGCCGCTTTTTCACAATATAGAGGACTGTAGCAAGAAAGAGGGCCAGAGCAAGGAAGATGAGAAGCTTGTCTGTCAGCTCTCGGCGATTATACTTTGTGATGAGCTTCCGTCCCAACTGGATGGTCCCCGACATGGACTTAAATTCTTCGTTTGCATCCAGGATAGTCCGGGAAGAATTAACTGAAACAAAGGAGGAAGGAAGCCTGACTCAGAAACTGCACAGCACCAAGTCCAAAGACTCTGCTCTGCTGGCTGGGTCCCCAGTAAATAACACCGCACTCAGAAGCAAGTTCTTCTGAGCCAGAGCAGAGGATGTGAACAGAGGCCATGCAGAGGAGCACGGAACAGGACAGAGCAAGGGCAGGCACTTCCTTGGGTCCCGTCCAGCTCAGAGAGGGATGTGGTTTGTTGACATTCAATGTCAGGGGCCATAAGTAGCAGTCCTTCCAACGTGGACATCACCAGGGCAAAGGGCAGAGGACGGTTCCTCTCCTCACTCCACTTTCTGAAGGAGGCAGGCGCTGCTAAGAACTGCCGGCCACAAAACTAAGACGGTGACTGGGGACAGGCACTGCGAGGTCCCCGTGGGGGCAGGGCTGGGAGGCAGGACCTCCCCCCACGAGGTGCACCCCGCCAGGATGCCTGCTGGTCACACCTACTCTTTGAGGGACAGTGGAAGGGCAAGGTGTCCTGCACTCTTGTCACAAGCCCTACACACGCCAGTCCTCCAGTCCTGGGACACTGGCTGTAGCTTTAAACGTGTGACACCTGTGCTCCAGCCCCTGCGTAAAACCTAGGAGGAGGCATGTGTCCCTTCAGGCTCACTTCACCTAGGTGTCAAATTAACTCCTGAGTGTGGGTTTCTGGGCCTGACACTCGGGGAAGAAGGTTTACGTGGTAAGATTCTCCTACAAAGCACAATAAGGCTTCAGAACATCCAAAGGATGAAACATGTTAAGAGAGAAGGCAAAGTGGGGAGGAGAATCCGTGAAATGTTTCCATTCGTGTAAGAAAGAAGGGGATAAGTAATATTTACTTTGCTTGCACTACACATGATTGCATAAGGATACGAAAGAAACTGGTAACAGCCTCTGGGGAGCAGACCTGGAGGCTGGGGGCCGGGGGGGTGTCAGAGGGAGAGCTGTCTTTCTGTTTCCCCCCGAGACCGTCCAGGGCTGTGCAACCTGGTGTGACGGCCACTAGATACACATGGCACCTGCGTGTATAAAATGGGTCCCAATCCAAACTGCAATGTCTCCACGGATAAAATACCCACATGATTTCAAAGATTTAGGGAGAAAAGGGAAATGTAAAGTATTTCAGTAATTTTCAATATGAATTGCATGCGGAAATGGTAAAAAATATATTATTACAATTAACTTCATATATTTGTTTTTACTTTTTTGAATATGCCTAATGGAAAATTTAAAGTTAGCATATGTGAAAAAATATATAATTAAAAAAAAATTAAGTTACCATATGTGGCTCACATTGTTTCTATTGGACAGGGCTGGCCTGGAGGTTTTCGCCTTAACCATGTAATTTACATTACTGTTCCGCAAAATACAAGTTAATAAGCAAATAAAAGAAATTATCAGAGGAAACAGAGCAGCATTTTGAAAAACACAGATAAGGAGTAAAAACAAAGACTCTATACACAAAAATCCCTCTCGGCCCTTTCTCCATGCCTGCTGCCGTTCAGAAACCGTAGGAAGAACCTGTTAAATAATAACCTAATAGGCCTTTTCTTTTAAAACTTTCTTTATAGAGAATTTTAACCATCAAAAAAGTAGGTAGAACAGTGTCATGAAATGCCATGTCCCATCACTCATACCCAAGAACCATCAACTCCCTGCAATCCTGTCCCCTCCACCCCGACCCCCAAAATTCCTATGATTTTGCAGCAATTTCCAGACATCATATCCCTAATACTCTTTTTTTTTTTTAACTCTTTTCCTAATAGGCTTTTAAATCAAGCTGAATTTGTGAGCCATAAGGAAAGGATTAAGAACTACATTCGGAGGAGAGTGTAGCTCAAGTGGTAGAGCACATGCTTAGTAGGCACAAGGTCTGGGGTTCAATCCCCAGTACTGCCTCTAGAAATGAATAAATAAACCTATCGCCACCCCCCCACCAAAACCATAAAATAAATCAATAAGTAAAATCACCTAGAAAATGTAAAGAAAAATAAGTTAGAAAAAATAAAAGAACTGCATTCTTTTCTCAACTGTCTCTCCTACAAAATATGCCCCAAGAACAACCCTCAACACCCCAACAAGCACAGACATACGGTCTGTTCTGATGCGTGTGCTGGGGAAGGGCGTCCTGTCACTCACAGCAGAGCAGAAAAGCCCTGATCCCAAGGACAGGCTGGCTCCTCCCTCTCATGTCCCCCAAGGCCTCTCCCAGGCTCGGGCTGCACTCCCCAGTGCACACTCAGAGGAGGTGACCAGCTGGTCCTGAGCCTAAATGCCCAGATAAGTTTCAAATACAGGGAGTGACCTTGGGGACAAGCTGCTTGCTTTCCTTTTGGTTCTGTTTGAATAGCGCACTGGAAAAAAAAAAAGGTTCAAGATTACAGATAATTTTTAGGGGTGATAATGGTACTGTGGTTTGGTTTTGTTTGTTTTTTGTTTCCAGTGTCTCTTATCTTTTAGAGAGACACACTGAAATAGTTACAGATGACGTCTGAGATTTGCTTCAAGTCGTCCAGATGGGGGCACAGTGAGGACAGAGTGAAACAAGACTAGCCGTGAGCTGACAATTTTTAAAGCTGGGTGATGGGTCCATGGGACTCATGTACCACGGTCTCCATCTCCGTGTGAAATCTTCCAAAAGTGTTTCAAGGAGTAAACTCTCTTCCTCTGTTTTTCCAAACAGAAGATCCTGGACAGAGCAGATTCTCTTCTGCATTGCAAGGGAGACATCATGGAAAAGCCACTGGAGAGAACCAGACGGTCTCAAGATGCCTCTTCTGTGGCCTCTGACTGTATCTTTCAAAAGGAGCTCACAGTAAAAATAGCACTGGGGAGCACCGTGGTAAGCGGAGGTCCTAGCCGGCAGCCAGCACACTGACCCTCATTCCGGACAACGGTTCCCAAACCTGCCTGGCCACGGACATCCCCAGAGCCCTTGATGAGAAACAGGCTCCCCGGCCGCTCCCCCAGGCTTGCGGGTACCCACTCTCCAGGAGAGGGCCCAGGGGGTGGGGGGTCTCTGCTTTTCCCATGAGCCCGTGCAAGTGCCTCTGCTGGGGAACACAGTTTGATGGGGGAGGTGTGGATCTTGTAGCACAACTATAAAAACCAAAAAGAGAAATACGAGCAGCGTATCCCACCCTGGGGAAGGCCACAGTGTCAAAGGAGTAAGAAGCCACACAAACCAGTAAGCCTGGGGGCAGGGCGGGGGCAGAGGTGGAGGAGCCCAGGGTGCCGGTGCCGGTGCCGGTGCCGGGGCGAGGGCTCCGGGAGCAGCTTCCTGCCACAGGCCCGGCCTTACCCAGCGTCTGCATGGCTTCCTCACTCTGCTGGACCTGCTGGGACATCATCCTGCTGATCCCCATGAGGCTCTCTGTGATGGCACTGGACGTCTGGGCCAGGCTCTCTTTGGCGGTTTTCCTACAAGTCCAGAGTGGGAGAAGGAATGTCAACAAAAGCCTGGCTTGCAAGAAAGCCCCAGATTCACATGAGATCCCATTTTCTAATCTATCGAATTAGTACAGATTTTGAAAAAGATCACGATCAGTGGAGGGGAAGGCTGTGCCCAGAGCACGCCGCTGCGGGCTGCTGGGGGGGACGGAAAGCGGGGCTGCCTTCTGGGGGCGATCTGGCGATACGTGCTAGGAGCCTTAGGAATGTTCACGACTGAGACCTCCTTTGGAAATCTCTCCAAAGGAAACATCCAGAATGCGGATAAAGCCTTATGTCCTAACACGTGCCCTGGTGTGTTATTTACAACATTGACAAATGACATATAAACACACAAACAACGGACTAGTTAATACAAGAGAATACTATGTACTGTTAAAATTTTGTTTAAAGAGTTGTTTTTTTTTTAAACAGGCAAGTCTTTGTGCTGTAATACTAAGTGGGGAAGAGCAGGAGACCAAATTTTATGTGTGGTACGGTATTGACTTTATAAAAAATATGGAGGGAAAAATAATGGGAGGAAGCGATATAACATAATGTTGGTGGCTAGCACAGTTACGACCTACTTTCACTTTGTAATTTGTATTTTTCTTTATCCTACCAACTCATTACAAATAAGCGAGCATTTTTTTCATACTTAAAAATATTACTTATATAATAGAATTAAATGCCAATTTTATGCTGAAAACAAGAGAGGGTTTACTACAGGGGGGGTCGCGCCTTGCCAGCTGCGGTCCATTTTATCACCACCCAGAGAGACAAAAAGATGGATACCTTTGCCGGAAGAGGTCCCCTCCCTGGAGCAGTTCTGCTTTCTCTAGGTTGTCAATGGCAATTTTGCAAGTGAGATTTGCCTTCCTCCATGAGGTCTGATTGCTGGAATCAGAAAGGTCGTGTGTGAGTTTCTGTTGACATCATCAGGCTGTCAGACAGTTCAAGTCACAGTAGTTCTTCCTTCCAGCAAGGGAGTGGTGCGGAAGGCCACCCAGGTGTGGCCCACAGAGCCCAGCCCCACCTCCCGCCACCCATTCCCCTTGGTTGCCCCGGCAACTGCTCCAGCTCAGGCCCCGGAACCTCTCATCTGGACCCTGGAGGCTGCCCCTGGGACGTTCTCCTACGGCTCATAACTGTCTCTGTCCCCCCAGGGCAGCCCGAGGGAGCAGTCTGGCCACAGCACGCCTCTGTTTACAGCCCACAATGGCTCCAGACTTGGGCAACATCCACTCTCCCCAGCTGGACACACGAGGCCCCGTTCCAGTTCCTCGCTACACTTTACTGCTCTGCCTCGGGTACTGCCTGGTTCAGTCCTCGAGAACCATGCCTTGTTCATCTCTGTATCACCAGATGCAGAACGACAGCCACTGACCCATCAGCTGCTCACATCAATATATGTAGTAGGAAGTAGAAAAATCATTAAAAGACAGTCTTCAACATTTCTTCAAGATTTGCTGTTCTTTACAAACCACAGACCAATTACAGACAACACGAACATACGGTATGAGCATGGCCCAGTCTGACATGATTTGTTCACTCTCTTTACCTGAGCTCCCTTGCGAGAAACAACTCAAATTTGGTGAAATTTGGAGATCCCAGGAGTTAAGAGTGTGTGGACAGACTATAAAAAAGTGAACTGGGCCCCTCAGAGAATCAAACTCACATTCTAGAACTCTTCTGCAGCTGGCTCAAATCAACTGAGCCAACCCCCAGAATATTTAAGAAGGCAAACGAGGGGACATGAACTGGCAGAGTGGTCCTGAACAGCACCTCTGTGTTCAAAGTGTTCAGGTGAACTCTCTGATGCCTGACCAGCATCTGCCACGCCGTCCCTAGCCTGGTATTTTAAAAGAATCAATTACATTTTCGATCTGTTTGCAAGGGGCTTCTGCTGGGCCCTGCAATGCAGAGATGAATGAGCCACAGTGCCTGCCCTCAAGGAGCTCACATTCACTGGGGAGAAAGCCAAGCAAAGAGGTATTTACCGTATAGTGTGATGAGCCCGATACCCAGCACGGTACTGTTTCAACGCACAACTGGCAAAGTACTAATTTACTGCTTTCTCTCCTCTACCCGGGGATTCCACACCATGAAGGCCACTCTCAACTTTAAACCCATGCTGAGCTGATTTTGTTGGTGTCACTGGCTAGACTCTATACAAGGGGTCCTCTTTACTCAGTGTGTATAATATGAGTCTCCACGGTGGTCTCGGGAAACAAAAGCCATCGTGACACAAAGTTATCACTCTTGAGCCAAACACCTTACCGTTGACGCTGGTCCCGCTCACCACGCACACATCCTTCCCTACTCACGCGAGCCTCCACCACGCCCCTGTCTGTGTCAGTTCCTTTCCTCCTGACCTCTGGGTGTTATAAACACAGCTGCCACAGGGGAGGGTGATGCTGGAGAACTACTCAAATCAGAAGCAGTTAGACCGACTGACAAGGATGAAGAGAAAACCTTTGAGGATGTGACACACTAGCGACTTCAAAAGAGAATGATCTGGCTACCAGGGGGCTGGGAAAGCTGATGGGGCCCTCAAATATTTTTGCAAGTATCAACCTTCTTTATGATTATGGTGCAAACATCAAATGTGAAGGATCAGGTACGGTTTCATGCTGTCAGACAGTTTTGTTGAGAAGTGCCCCAATTCAATAACAGGAAATAACACATACTTCTAATCATGTCATCAGGAATTAGTATACTTGCAATGAAAACCTCCATTTTATTTAACATAAGCTTATTTATGTTTTTTTGTTCATTGTTAAAGATAAAGCCCCATTCAGAACTTTCTAAATGTTGGTCCATTTTAAGTAGGTTCACTTTCAGTGGGCTTTTCCTGGTATCAATTCTCCTTAGATTCAAAAAGACCTTGTATTACAAAAGCAATCATGTTTTTGCTTTTTAAAACATAAAATACAGAATGTTAAATATGCTTTTGTAAACTATGCACAGGTCCACCCACCCAGCAGCCCCTGCTTGCCTGCTGGCTTTGAGAATTACATTCAGTAAATGACACGATCAAGCCAGCAAGTCAGGCTTACTGGGCAAACCCAGGCACAAGCTGCGCAGGGAGCAGGTGACCCAGCCGAGGTCACTGGCAGGAGGCCAGGCCCCACCTACCTGAGCATCTGCTTTTTGTGATTCTCCACTTCCTGGAGCAGCGCTTGCTTCTCTGACTCTTTGTCTTGCTCTTTAGCCGACTGCTCGAGCTCCTTTGGAGGGGAAAACAGCGCTAAGTTAAAATGATTTAAAAAGCCAATACAAAAATTGGAGAGCACTTCTATTTCTAGCAAAGTCATCCAGTAGCACTTGAAAACCCTTCTAGAACAGAACACTTAGGAATGCCACGTCACATGTAACAAACATCCTTTTACATAGATAGCTGAGTCTGCAGGAAAGTAAGGACCATCCCCAGGGCCACACAATGAGAAGCGAGCTAAGAGCTAAGGGGTCTTCCCAGGCGTGGTGTGAGGCTGCCCTGGGGCAGGAGATGCCCCCCGTAACCTAGGGCGTGCCTGGAATGCAAAGGGAAAAAACACCACTAAATAGGATCTCACTGATCGCACCCTTAGATATGATGGAAACATCAAACTGCTCTCTGTTTCTAAACGCTCACCCTCCATCTCTGCACACATCTCACTGTAGACGGGTAACAATTAGAGCTTTAGAGTCCATGCAGGGAGGGAAAGATGAAGCCTTGGCCACATGAGGCTGGGAACAGGAACTGAGAACACCGCAAAGCCAGGGCCACAAAGGGACACAGCCTCAGTGAGAAGATGAAGTAGGAGAGCGTCTGTCAAGCAGCCCAGAGAAGACGTGGAAGCCTGTCTTTTTTTGCTGTGGGTACGTGTGGCCAGAGTATATAAAGTATCTCCCCTGAGAATTCACAACCACGGAGCTGCCCTCACACCGATCTGGGGCTCAAATTCACCCTCCCCGAGGGGTTCAAGCACCTCTACGAGGAGAAATGAACACAAAAAGTGCTCCCGGAGTTGCGGTCATCCCGGGAGACCCAGTAACAGCAAGTGAAAAAAACTTTGAAGAGACTTGCCTCCCACCGAGGCCGCACAAAAGGCCCACAAGTCTGGTTTTCCGAAGAGCGCCCAGAGCCCGACACGTCCCAACAGCCGGACGCAAACCGGCCACTATGGTGAGGGGCAGCGGACCTAACCAGCAGCAGTCTGAGACGCACCCCCCCCGCAAGAACTTCAGGAAACAGAACTATCCGACAGACTATAGCTAAGGATGTACACCTCAATTCTCATGCCATATAGATTTTTAAAATTGAAGTATAGCTCATTTACAATATTGTGTTAGTTTCAGGTGAACAGTGAAGTGATTCGGTTATACATATATATATATTTCCAATTCTTTTCCATTATGGGTTATTATGAGATATTGAATATAGTTCCCTGTGCTCTGCAGTAAATCCTTGCTGTTTGTCTATGTTATATAGAGTGGTGTGTATCTCTTAATCCCATACTCTGAATTTATCTTTCCCCTCCCTCTCCCCCTTCATAACCATAAGTTTTTTTTCTATGTCTGTGAGTCTGTTTCTGTTTGTAAATAAGCTCACTTACATTATTTTTCAGATTTCACACATAAGTGATATCATTCATATGTTATTTGTCTTTCTCTGGTCATGACATATTTTTTTGTTTTCAGATCAAAACAAGTTCCAGTTTTAATCAAACTACTGATGAAAAGACATACACTATTAGCTCACTTACATACTAATTTACTTATTTACATGCGTGTTTTTACACTGATTTGTACACGATGGTCTGGAACAAGCATCTGTATCCACCATCTCACTAGCTCCCAGGTGACTTCTAACTGACGGCCAGAAAATTGCTCAGGTTCTCAGAATGTGAGCTGGGAAGGTTTTGCAAATGCGCTAAGTTAATGATTTGCTTAAAATCTAGATTCCTTGATGGAATGTAAACTCTATGAAAGTAGGGAGGCAGGGAGGGAGAAATGTACAGGCTCCCCATGAGAGGAGGCTTGGAAGTTCTGTCACAGAGAACGAGAGATAGTTCTAGAAGAAAAGAAAGGGGGTAAAGTAGTTCTCAAATTCCAGTTTGAGAACCATATACAAAGACATTCACACAAATACTTACACATTGTTAATGTCCAACATTTACTATGTTAAGAATGTCATCTTCTGAGGCTATGAAGCCAATTCACCTAGTATCACACAATCTTGCTGCTAATACACAAAGAAGACATTCATGGAAGAGCTAAGAACATCAAACAAATAGAAATCTTGTATGCATTTCCAGGTATAAACATTTAGGAGTTGCAGATTAAACTGGGATGGCGTTATTCATTCATTGATCATGTGTATAATAGGGCCTTACTGGGACTTGAAGAGCTGATGAAGCAGAGAGGGACATAATAAATACATACATGTATTGCTGGGGTTCAGGAAATAAACACTGGGTGAGCGCACAGAAACTTAACAAGAAAATACTTATACTTAAGGTGGAGGGTGTGGTTGGAGAATTGAAGCCATATAACTTGAAGAAAGGTTTTTTAGGGAATAAATTTGCTTTAAAAAGCAAAACAACAGTCCAAATAAATTCCCTTTGATAGAAAACTGGCTAAAAAAATTATGGCTATGAAAAAAGAACGAGGAGACTTCCTCACACTGATATGAAAAGATTTCTAATACACACTGTTAAGTTTTTAAAAAAAGCAGTGTTTTAGTCTGCTACCTTTTAGACGAGAAAAGGAAAGAAATAAGAAAATATATTTGTCTTGTTTAGTATCTGAGTAGAGAAACGATGGAAAACTACATAGGTAACAAACAAAAGCGGTTACCTGTTTGGAAGAGGGGAACAGAGAACAAACATGAGATCAGCTAGGTTCAGTGACACTGCTGAAACCCTGAAGTGTACTCCTTTGACAAAAACTGCACGTTGCCAAAATTGCCCTTGAAAATCCCTTAGGAAGTTAACACACAGGATGCAGACATACTGTTTCTCACGGTCCAAACTGCCAGTTTTGCTACCAGCTTTTGAACAGACTGTTTTCTTCTGTTAAGCAGCAACAGAGTTGTTGGCTGGCATTTGGGGCCATGTCATACAAAAAGTACAAGTCTTCAAATCCGAGGACCACACACAGTGAGACCAGGTGCCCCAAGACCCACAGGTGAACAGAGCCATGCCACCCACCCTGCCCTCACTCAGGGCACAGCACAGAAACACCTACGCTATTCAAACTGCTACTTTTCTCACTCTATTGTTTTTTGGAGACAGTACACATACCCTAGTCGAATTCAGGACTGTTACATATGCATATAATGTGACTGGAGACTACAGAAACAGAGAGGAGGACGCTGGGCTGAGTGACAGCAGGAAAAATCCCAGGAGACCCCGGAAATGGATTGAGGTGAATGGGATGGAGAGACTGGTATAGAACAGAAAGTAATTCAAATGACCTCAGTTTTCAAGTTGAAAACTTCCAAGGACGACGGTGTCCCTACCATCCACTTGTTAACACAGCTGGCAGTGCTCTGCATTCAAAGTTCCTCACTTTTACCTGGATAGCAGGTTAGCAACAGTTACCTCCACTGTCTAAACATTTACCACTCCCCTGTCTGACCATTCACTGAAGAACCAGGACAGCTCGCAAGCAGAGGTCAGTCCCAGGACCGAGTCCTGTTCATCGTTACCCACTCTCAGCATCTCAGCTCTGCAGACACTCACCTGGATTCTGTGCCTCAACTGTTGAAACTTCTCTTTCACTTTAGTATTCAGCTCAGTAAGTGCACTTAACGGTCCTGAACAATCTCGAATATCCTAGGAGACATTGAAGAGATGAGGGGGCCTTTCTCAAGACAATGAAATAAAATGATACCACCTGTGCAGTGAGCGGCAGCGTGGCCGACTGACTGTAATTCATCCTGATCTTTGCTGTTTACCTCTGCAACACAAGCAAAAACATGATAATTTACATTTTCCCCATCCCTCTTTAGATTAATTCTGAGCAAGTAATATAAAAGCAAAGAGAGAAACACAACTCTCTCTTGACTTCTTAGTTTCTGGAGTTTAACAAAATGCCACCGAGCCATTATGAAGACTTACAGTGGCTTGTACGTCTGACGAGAATGAACATCCAAGAGGTGGATGATCTTCCCAACACAAAAAATCAGGGGGCTAAATCCCTGGCATCATATGACAAGATTAACTTCTTCAACTCAATCTAATTTTACAAACCGTCTTTTATAAATCACACAGTTTATAGACATGGTCAAAGGCAGAGTCGGAATTTGTTTCTGAACATTCAGAATTACCGGGGCCAGGTTTCAAAGCAGGCCATGGAGCCAGATTATGTGGATTCAAATTCTGGTTGCAACAATTTATTAGCTGTGTAACCTTGAAAAAGTTACTTGAGTTGTCTGTGCCTGTTTCCTCATCACACCATTACCTACTTCACAGACCAGGATGTATTTAAAGGGCTTAATAGAGGAGCTGGAACACGGTGAGAGTGCACTAAATCTAGCTATCATGAGAACCCGAATGTTACGGAGTGCAAAAAGAGGCTTAAGCAATTTTGATTATATGAAAAGGCAATTTCATTTGTATAAATCCTAAATTTATTTTTCTAGAATTGGCCCAGATGTTTTATAGCTTATACATGGGAAATGTGAGGTTCAAGCAGTTTAAATGTTTGCATCAAGTTCCCTCACTTGTCTGGATTACTCATCAAATCACACGTCCTTGCACCATGTACCAATTTAGTTTATTTTACATCTGCTTTCCGTGGAAAGCTTTACTTTCCTTCACTTTTTACCACAGCTAGTTGCAAACTGAGTTTACATCTAATGTTTAGTAACATTTGTTAAAAATGGAAACGATTTGCCTAAAATGATTTGTTTAAAACTCCTGGGTTTTTTGTTTTGTGTTTTTTGATTTTTTGCTAAACTCAAGGAATCATTTACATTCCTAACTCTTGCCTATGCCAACGGGTCTACTGCTTTATTATCTCCTACCCTTAAATGGCTTAAGGCCAAGGACATAATTACCCAATCTGTTAAACGAAGGAGTAGACTCTGTAAACAGTTTTTTCTCTAGGTTGACTTTCCCTGTCCGGATCCCAGTTTTGCCATTATCTGCCTTTTGGTCCACGCCTTGGCACTTTAGTCGATTTCTTCATTTACAAAATCATAACTACGGTCAGGTGAGGTTCATTTCACCGGGCGCTACCCGTGCCAGGTGGCCTTTGGTGCCACGGGGCATCTGCTCCAAGGAGCGGGCCAGCAGGGGGCGGGGCTCATGGCCTCCAGAATGCTACCAAGTGATGGAGAGGACGGTGTCAGGAGGCGGGGCCCAGCAGGGTGGCAGGTGTGTCGTCAGGCGGTCGGGGGCGGGGAGAGGCGACGCCAGGGGTGGGTGGGGTAGGGACCAAGCGGAGCCCTAAAGGGGAAGCGTGGTCAGAGGCGGGGGTGGAGGGTGTCTCGGAAGAGGGCGAACCAAAGGCAGCGAGATGGATCAGGGCCAAGGGGATGGGACCAAAGCGGGTCGGTAAGGGGGTAACCGGCCATGGGGCGGGGCCAGCGACCTCGGAGACTAGACCAAGCGGGGAAAGCTCGCAAGTGAGGCCGCAGAGCTCAAGCTGGCAGAGCTTGGGTTTAAGGCTGCTGGACCCCGGCGGGGGTCCCGGGAATTAGTACCTGGATAAGCGCCTTCACCTCCAGGTCGAATTTGACAATCTCCTGGTTGCAGATCCGGACGTGGACATCCTGGGGAGCTGCCATGTTGGGGTTGCCGGCTACGGGCAGCCGCGGCGGCCAAGTTCCAACGCGTTTTCGCACCGCCTTCTTTCCCGGCCGGATCTCGCGGCGGCGCCCCCTAGAGCCCGGCCCGCGGCGAGCGGGGGCGCAGGCGCCGCGCCACGGGGACTTTCCCTGACACGTGGGAGAAATCGGTCCGCCTCTCAGTGTGGACCTAGTAAGACCGAGAGGGAGAGAGGAAGGAATTACAAAGAACGGTTTAGCAGTGGCCTCTCCCCATCTTCCGCGTATCAGCCAGTCGAGTGACTGCGTATTTTTTGCAGAGAAGGGAGGGGGAAAAACACTGGAAGTGTCAGTGGGGATGTCCCTGGAAGGTAGAATTAACAATTTTTTTTAGATTTCTTTAAACTTTCTTGTATTTTTCTTGTATGTTCTACAGTGAATATAAATTATGCCGTGAAAGGGGGAAAGATGACAGCTGTTGTTGTTATTACTTTTTTTAATGTATGGAATTCAGGGCAGGTCTCTGGGGCACCTCTGACGGTCCAGCCCAGGGTCCGAGGGATCTTTCTGAAACGCACGACTGATCCTTACCTCCCAGTTTATACAACCCTTTTCTGGCTCCCGGCGGTTCCTTTTTGTGTACAGTTGGATTTATTAAATTTGCCTCGCTGGAGCAGTTTTGATGGATTAATGTAGATGGAAATAATTAAGAGCACACCCTCCACAGATGGAGTATTTAGTAAGAAAAATAAAATCAGAGAGCCTGTAAGTTTCTTAGCTGGTCCTCAAGGGAATCAGCCTTGCCTCCTTCTGGGATTCTTCAAGCTCTTTTTGGATCTGTAGCCTTGGAATGTGCTGTTCCCTCTTTTTTTTTTTTTAATTTTATTTATATATATTTTAATGGAGGTACTGGGGATTGAACCGAGCACCTCATGCATGCTAAGTAGGCATTCTACCACTGAGCTGTATGGTCCCCCTAACTGTTCCCTCTTCTTAAAATGCTTTTCCCCACTTGCCCCCACCACATTCACTTTTGTTCACTTCATCAAACAGATTGTGAGGACCTGAGTGCCAGCTGTTTCTCTTAATCCTCACAACCACCTTTGAAATAGGAAATAACCCAGCTTCACAGGTGGGGAGCTGGCTAAGAGTAGATCAAAACACAACATCCTTGCCCCAAGGTTACCCAACTTGAAATTGGCAGAGCTTTAACTGAAAGCTACATCCTCCCTCAAGAACCAAATACGGCCCCTTGGGTAGTGTTGAAGAAGCAGGGCTAAATGCTCCCCGCCTACCACTCCACACACCCCGCCTTAAGGTGTTTATCACCCCACTGCTCCTAATAGAGAGGCTGTGTATTGCAGGCTTGGGCATCTGACTTGCTTGAATCCTGCTTGACATCTACTGCACATCTCTGTGATTCAGCCTCCTCAGAGGCTAACTGGTGGTAATCACAGCGTTGGCTGGAGGATTAAATGAGGGAATATATAAAAAGCATCCAGCACAATGTAGCAATGTGGTACATGGTAAGCACACAATACGCGTTGGCTGCTAATATTACTGACATTTTTGGAGCACTTCCCTTGTGCCAGGCACTTTGGACTAAGTCCCTTATATGTATCATTCTAACCAGTTAACTGTCACAACAACCCTATGAGGTAGAATTATCCACTTTTTACCCATGGAGAAACAGGGACAGAGAGAATAATGACTTGCCCAGCACAGATAGAATTGCTAGGTCAACGGATACATGCATTTTCAAATTCTGATACACGCTACTTAATTGCTCTTCACAGAGGTTGTATCAGTTTACACTCCCACCAGCAACGTGGTACAAATGCCTGCTTTCTCACGGCCTCACCCACGCAGTGTGTTAACAGTGGGATTCGCCAATCTGATTAAGTGAAAAGTGCCGTCTGGTAATTTGCATTCCTCCTACCATGAACGAGATTGAGACTCATTCGTATTTACTCTCTGCTTGCTCTTCTGCTGGGTTGTCAGTCTTTTTCGTATCAGCTCCAAGGAGCTCTTTACATATTAGGAGCATTTGCCTTTAGAGATGAAGTCTATACTCTTAGTCTATAGAATTTTGACTTGACTTCTGGTTATTTTTGGCCTTAAAAAAGGTTTTATTTGAAATTTAAAAATTTTTGTTTCGCATAGAATTTGTCAGTCTTCATTTATGACTCCTAGATTTGAGATCCCAGTTAGGCCGTCCCTACCCATAGACGTTGAAAGGGATTGGCCACATTTCCTTCCAGTGTTTGTAATGTGGTTGGTTTTTTTTTTTTTTAATATTTAGATCTTTACCCATTTTGAAATATATGTTGGCTTGTGGTGTGAAGTATAGAACCAACTTTACGTTTTCCAGAGGGTTACCCAATTGTTCCAACATTATCTTCTCAATAATCCATCTTTTTCTCACTGGTTTCAGATGCAACATTTACCACATAAATTCTTACATTTGAATCTACTCCTAGACTTTCCATTCTATTCTGTTGGTCTTTTCAGTCATGCATCAAATGACACTGTTTTAATATCATAGTTTTATGTGTTTTAATATGTTATGATTGAACACTCCATTTTTTCCCCATGTGAACTTTGGGTTTTTTTTTTTATAATTGTATTGCTGTCTTATTGGGATGCTATTAAATTGTTTAACTTAGGAGGACTGACAGCATTATGCCCTTGACTGCTCCTGTTCAAGAACTTGGTTTATCTTTCCATTTGTTCAAGTCTTCTGTGTCCTTCATAGCATTTTTTTTAAATAGTAATGACCAATGTTTTATTAGAAAATATTTATCTTGGATAAAGCAGTTTAAGAAGGGAAATTGTATTATTCCATTTCATATTAAAATATATTCCTCCCAAATAAGTCTTCATAGTATTTTAATGTTTTCTTTAGACCTTGTACATTTTCTGTTAAGTCCATTCCTGGCGAATTTTTAAGATTAAAAACCTAAAGAAACTGAGATTGACATTTTTCAGGTCACTCGAACGTTTTGGATCCTCAGATAGAAGCTCCCCATTTAAGTGTCACAGGGAAGAAGCCCCAAGTCTGTAGCAGTAGATCTGCCTGTGTGACCTTGGGCCCCTTTCCCATCATGCTTCTTGCTGGAAATTCCTCTGCAACTAACAGTCGCCAGTTGCATCTCTGTGTGACAATTAAAGAAGAAAATGTAGCTCCCCTTTTCTCCACCCTCCAACATATTCCCTTCTAATAGGAAAGACTCAGTTCTAAGCTCTTCAGCTGGAGGCCGTACTTGGGGGATAGACATGCAACTTGGTGACCCACACTACCAGGCACCGACTACTGGCAGTGCTGTTTTGCCTACATCTACTAGGTTTTGGCTTTAGTTCTCTCTGGTTTTCAGATTCTAAGCTCATTATCTTCCTCCTACACAGACACCCATCTAAATACTGCCTGTGACTTGGCCTGGCCCTCGCGGAGGAGTATGGATCGTCTGAGTGCTGCACGCAGACTGCGCTTTGAACTGGAGCTGTGTCGTCTCAGTGGGGTCTGGGGCGAGTCCCTGCATCTGAGTCTAGTCTGACTCCTTTGTAAGATGGGCATGACCTCCCACTTCACGGGGCCACGCAGAGCAGCAGGTGAGTTCCCTGATGGGAAAGCACCTAGCCAGGGCTTCCTGAATGCCACCCTAGCCTTCTGGGACTTTCTAATGCCTTCTTCCAATTTGATCCTTTCAGCTGGGATATTAAAAGTATTTCCAACTAGTGGTTTTCTCTCTGGCTAAAGTGCTGTCCTGGTTTCCAAATTACCGTGGGTGAGAGACAACTGAACAACTCAGCTCACTGGATGCTGCCTACGAAGGTTTAGTTTCCTAAGAGCTATGCTGACCTGGCTCACCCAGCTCCTTAAAGCTCCCAGACCCCAACGGAGGTCACGTCCTGAAGCTCCAACAGCCATGAGAGGCCAGGTCTACTTTGCTTCCTGACAGCCTTGCTGTCACTCAAATGAAGCAGAAGGGGCTTCTTCAAGGGACCAGGGATGTCATGAACAAAGTCTCTCAATTCTCTAACATATCCCGCCTCTGTCCTCGCAAATACACCTTTGTGCTAATGCACCTAGAACCCTTTGTAACAGCTCGTGTTGCTCTGCGGTCCTGTTCACAGGTGGCCTCCCTCAGCCTACTCCAGAGTTCCTGGAAATCTCTTCAATCTCCTTCTAGCCCAGTACCTCTAGCCCAAGTCTTGGCAGAGTAAGTGCTAAACAAATGTTTGTTGGCCGAAGGAACACACTGCTAGCCCCGATTTAAGGGCTCACTGGACATACCCAGCCTCATTAGGGGACTTACTTAGAATTATGAAACACACAAACACATACAAAGGCTTAAGGCAGGAGAGACTCTAGATCCTTTATTTCCCTCAGAGAAATCAACTTGGCCAAAGAATCAAGGAGAAGAAATAAAGATAAACTAAACTGTGCTCTAAACTATGAGGAATGTAAAGTTTTTATCAACATATAATTCTACATAATAGCTAAATTTCACTCAAGTATTGAAAAATCAGCCCAAAGTGTCAAAAAAAAAAAAGTTAGCTCTTTGTACACGACACCAGGAGGGGGGCAGCGCGGTCAAGAGTTCAGCACTGTCTTTAGTTTGGAATCTGTCTGCGGTGGGCTACTTCGAAGAGGAGTAGGTGGTCACCTTGGAAAGCAACAGAAAAGCAAGAGGGAAAGGAAGGATGAACACACGAGACGAACAATTCAGAACCTTTTCTTTTCATCTTTTTTTTTATTTTAAATTACAAAGGATGTTGCATACACTGATGAATCTGTATCTGACTAGAAGTGCCGAGGGGTTGGAAGGTGACAGAAAACAAAGGCAACGTTTGAATTGCCTTTTCTTCTGAAAAGAAAAACTGCACAACTATTAACCAACATTTAATAGAATAATTTTTAAACAGCTCATGCGTCAACAAGATAAAATTCTTTCTAGACAAAAGACAAGACTGAATCCAATAAAAAGTTTCATAGCTCCAGTTGGGGGAGGGAGGGGAACAGAACTACAGAATATTCATGGTAGCGTTACAAACAGGAGCCTACGCAGCTATGCAGAAGAGGTCGCCACATTGGTATGAACAAATGCTTTGAATTCTTGCCTTTCCACTCTTCTCTTATGACTTCTTATGTGCGGTCAGCCCTAGTATCACTGTTAACCACAAATGCTAAGTTCTAGGACAAATCCTAGGGAGAGAAGGTTAAAAAAAAAAAAAGAAAAGCAGGCAGTGGAATACAGTGTCATAAAAATGTGGTGAAAAGGCAGATACAGTACACACATACACATTTCTGTTATTTGGTTCTGAAAAAACAAAGGGCGAAGGGCAAGACACAGTAATCAGTCCCGCTCCCATCCACCCAGAATTTAATTAACTACACCATTGTGTTTACATGGTTATGAAAGAGGCGAACCTGGTTCACCCGAACTTGGCACACTGAAATACCTAACTCCGATGTTCTTCACTGGTCACCAAGTCTTCAGTTCCAAAATACTATTCGGAAGTAGTTTTAAGGTTCTATTCCCTCACCACTACCCCCAAATCTCTCTTTTCTAAAAGAAAACGGCAATTTGGCATAATTCATTTCTTAGGTGTAATTTCTACAATTTCAGTCAGTTACTAAGCACGAGGATTATGCTTCAACACATAACCCCACTTGCCTACGGAAGTGTAAAACTTTCAGTAGTACAGTTTCATCATCTTTCCCCAACATGCTTATTCCTTAAAACGAAACAACCATTCCTACAGTTGACATTCATTGTTACATCCCAATGTGTTTGAAATATTAAAAAAAAATGGAGTCATCTTCTCATAATGCCCTTATTGAGATTACAAAGATTACAAAAGAATCCACAAGTGTTACGGCACTGTGTGAGACTTATTTGTCATGATCCAAGGGAAGAACAAGACTGCAGGACTGTGCGAAGTTGTGGAAGTGGCCTCAGTTCCATGGGAAATGGTATTCCACAACAGACTTCACTAGAAGAACAACTGAAACCTTTTACTTTAACACTGAAAGCATAATTCAATGCATTCTCAAAATTCAAGTTTCAAGATTTGGAGAGATGCTAACATTCTGTTACATAATTAACTAGAAAATACTTGAACAGAATTTTAGGAAGACTATATAAAGAAAGGGAACATAAGTTTTTGTTAATTCCTGCTGAAGGCAACTTGAATTCGTTTCTTAGAAAGTTGACTAAATCTTAGCAGCTAAAATATTTTTAAATGTATGGAATAAAGAAAAGCACATCCATTCTTGACATTTTGGTGAATAAACTAACAGCTTTATTAATGAAGGCAAACATCAGATAATTGTATGAATATTATATATAAAAAAGAAATTCAAACTAACAGCATTGTATTTCAAAAGTACTGTACTTCTGTTTTCTTTTAAAGAGACTTGTCATCTGTTTTATAAAACAAACAAAACGGGTACTCTTCTCCTAAAAAATTCTGGAAAAAATGAAATAGTCAAATTTCAAGCTGATGAATGGAACACACCTTTCTTTAAATGCAGACTATTGCTAAGGAGCAAATAAAGTCAAGCATCAGAAAGAAGATGTATGACAAATCCAAGAAAGTTAGGAAAGAGGGATGTAGTGAAACCACTGCTCATCTTCCCCCCTCATATTCAAAGACCATTCAAAACTGGTCTTTCATACAAATATAAAATAACAGTAAAGAGAGGGAATCTGAAACCATACCCATCTGAAATCCTTCATGATGTTTTTATAATAGTTCTGATTCTCTTACCAAAAAGGTCAAAGTGAAAGATTTAGGAAGTGGGAGGGAATGAAGATGGTTGGTTTTAAATGTACAAGTAAGGCACAATATAAAGCCACATCATAATCTGTCATGAAGGGTCTAGGCGAGGACAAGCATCATACATGGTACAGGAGAACAAGCAGTCATACCGACTGACACAGTGTGGCACCCAATTCAAAACTCAGACGAGATCTTAACGAGAACAACTGGACAGCATGCTTTCATATGGAGACAAACTCTATAAAGAATCCAGTGTATCTGAAACGAGGAAGAATGTTTTTTCTTTTTCGTTTTTTTTTTTTTTCAAATCATAGTAGTACTAGAAGTCAAAGTTGACAACTACTTTTGGAACAATGGGTTTGTTTGAGGTGAATTCACAATGCCTTCACTTAAAGTAAGCCTCTGGACTTCATTATGAGCTATCTGTATACCATGTATGAACACAGAAAACCTTTAGAGAGCTCTTCTCTAATGATCTTCACCCAAGAACACATGCCACAATTTTCAAAAACAGAACACGTACAATTGTTGGGGTTTTTACGTTACCCTTATAAGATCTGTTTGTGTGATACACTAAACGTATATATTTTAATGACAATAGAGGAAGCAGATTATTACTGGCATTAAAGTACAACCATTTCTAGACGGTTTTAAATGCCACAGAGTCCCCTGGTTAAAATGTAAAGCTGCACAGCTTGCCTATATCATCTTTATGATAAAGTTAAAACAGCAAGAGGATTTAACTTTCACTCTACATTTTACTGCCAGGTTTTATTTAGATCAAGTATCGCTGCAGCATTCTGACCAGCCCAGATTTAGCAGCAAATGGCAGGAATCATATAAAATGCAATTTTTTTTAACAAAGTGCTTTTCTAAGATATACATACATATATAAATAGGTACAAAATAAAGTGTCAACATTAAAAAGCTCAACTATTTAAAAGCTTTTAACTATTTAACTTAAGTAGTACATATAAAACACTGAAATGCAAGGATATGGAATCTACTAAACAGATTCAAAGTCTTTTTTTGAAATGCAAGACCAAAAAATCAAATTCTGGTTTGCAGACAGGAAAAAGGTATCAAAAACCAGAATTCCTAACAGAGCAGCTAGAAAGGGGCAATTTTATAAACCTCATCAGCTGAATCTCTTATCATAAAGTGATTTTCACCTGATTGCAAAACTGCCATATTTGGGATCATGTTTCAATTTCCCAGACATACTCTGTCAAAACTTCATATACTTCCAAGTTACAAACCTGTGCTTTGCCTTCTCCCACCTAAAAAGGAAAACCTTTAAACAGTCAACTTACATTCTATTAAACTGCTGGATCTGAGCTTATAACATCTGTTTAGTGTGAGTGCACTAACCAGGTACTTCTCCACCGAGCACGCAGGGAAATCCTGTGCATCACAGTTCAGCTAAGGTGTTAAGACAATCCTTCTCGGAGTTTCTTTTTCATAATGTCAAAGAAGCACGAAAGCAACACTGCTCAGTTGTTACTGTGTGTTTTAGCATCAAACCTTTAAAAGCTACAGCTTCATGTGCTATCACTTATAAATGGGCAAGGGTGATAGGGAGGGAGAAGGAAAAAAAAAAGGAAATACACTGTATAGACAGAATGTAATTACAAATAAATTCTCCAAGGGATAATGGAGAAACAGTTGGAGAAATAGATACTTTCCCAGCAGCTAGCTCTGGAATATTTGGTATTTTTCTGGCTAAATAGGATTTTTTTTTAAGTATAATTTTTAAGCCACCGGTTTTCAGAGTTCAAAACACAAGATTTGAAAATAAAACAGTAAGAGAGACAGGATGGAAATATCTGTAGGGAAGGTTTATAATGCTGCCTTGACATAAGAAATTTCTCATCAAGAGGTAAAGCTTTAACACAGTTAAAACACTGACTAATGAAGCTGTTTTATGTGAGCAAAAAAGAGCACCTAAAAACTAAATGTGTTAATATTTCTCAGTTCTAGAAACTATAGAAGAGGAATAAGTCACATGTTAAGTTTGAAGAAGCTAGTTTGAAAATACCTGTACAAAAATATAAAAATCTATAAATTGTTTTTGTTTTTGTTTTAAGCTTGTGTTGATCTTTGAAAATATTACATGCACAATAATACATCAATTGGAAAAGTGGCAACTAAAGAATTAGATATTTTTAGCTTTTTTCTTTCTTTACATATATATACATAATACAATAAAAATAATCTGTATTTTGGTTGTTTGGTGGAATTATACTACAATAAGCTAAATAAACTTTTTAATTTTCAAGGTCAAAAACTATTTTACCAATAGCTTACTAAAATGAAATATATTAAAATTTCCTACAATAAGTGCAGAAATAAAAAGACTTACAGACACCTAAATGGTCACCAACTTATCTACTATGGAAGCGAACTAGAGGAACAGCAAAATAATATTTGTATGTGTGGATGCTCCTTCTGTAGATAATTGGACCCAAACAGAAATAAAATTCACAGTTCAGTAAGATCCCTAACCCTGACCTTTTCGTTTTTCTTTTTTTTTTCTCCTTTTTTTTTTTCATACATTCATACAGTATCATGTAAGCTGTGCAAAACTTTACTTAGACTGGCAGTTTGCCATATCAGTTGCATTTGTCTTTGGTACAAAAAATAAAACAATCGCAATAATGTGCAAGTATTTGTCTTCTTCCGGTCAAGTACCGAAATATGAGTTTTCTAGAGCCATCTTTTTTTTGTTTTTTTTGTTTTGTTTTTTATACAATACACAGACTCTGTGGCATATATCTACATTTCAACATAGTCCTATATACATTCAAAAAATTTGAAAAAGAGTTGGAACAAAAAAACATTTAAACCCCATAATTTTCCATCTATATATCTTGTTTTTCCTCATTAGGATTTTCATCATACAAAATATTACCAGTTTTATAGTTTCCCCAAAATACAAGGCACAAAGAATATGCTTTTTTTTTCTTACTTGCACAGACATTATATATATTTATATATATATTTATATAGACCATATTGAGCTCGGAAAATGAACATCTAATATGGCACATGGGCGTGAGTGCTGGGTTGTGCCATGTACAAGTGAGATTAATGGTTGTGGAAAATTAGAACAAAAAGCAGTAATTCTAAAAACAATCTAAATTGAATGTTTAAAAAAATGCTTCCTCAATTTTTTTGTGTGATTCAGAGCATAAACCTGCCACAATATTTGGCATTTACTATGATCTTCGCTCTTCCAAAATGCTTTGCTCTAACGGACTCTGCAATCTGTATCTAAACATCTCCTAATGTGTGAGTTTCAATTCTGATACCAGTAGCAGTTTTAACCATGGTTTATGCTCTGAAAATGTAATAATCAAGTATTTTGGATCATGCTTCACTTATGCTACTTAGTTCTTAAAACAATGTAACCTAATTGTAAATGTTTACATAATGCTAAGCTGACATGCAAAACAGAATGAAAATTTACAATGAATAACATGACAAACACAGACATTTCTGACCAGTGGTCCAATGAGGCTGACTACACTTTTGATGTTGGTATCCTTAGTCCTACAAGGCCTCCAGTGGGATTGCCTTCTGCCGTCTTCTCCAACACTTGGTTAACAAATTCTGAGGTTTGCCCAGCAACTGGGAGACCTAAGAAAAGAATAAAAGGCACACTTAGACACATATGAAGGTGAGGGTCAGGGGGAACCCTCTCTCAGGACTGGTCCCAGATGAGTGCTTGGCTGCTTGCTACTGAGCCCAGAAAATAATTCTACCCACTGAGTTAGGGCCTACAATTTTAAGATTAGAAGGGTTAAACCAAGGATAACCATGAAGAATGGTTAATCAACATTTTACAGCAGGGTAGAGACAAGTAATAATAGTCCAAACCCAAGCCCCAGGCCTGCCGACAGGGACTGGTCCCTAAGCCCACTACGCATGTATTCCCCTGTTCTCTCAGCGAGTGTCTTCCAGCCGCTCCAACCTCACTGCATCTCATGGACGGGCTTCACCCACATGACTGAAAACATAGATCTGAAGGATGTTTTCAGTCACTTTCATAGTGATTGGATAAATTTTATGTCCCCTTTTCCTTATTTTAAAGAAGAGTGAATGAATCAGCCAAGTTGGAAGAGAAGAGGAAGGAAAGGTGGGAGACACTGCAGGTATGTTGGGTTTTTTCCATCTTCCTTATCTTCTACAGCTGAGGTCAAAAATATTTGATTTATTGATTTTAAGTAACACAGGTATAAGTGTTCCAAAAGTAATAAAAATAGTAAGTGATTAAAAGGATATGGAAGCAGAAAAATACTATTTAGTCATTGCTCATAAGAAGCCAAAAGATACTGTAAAAAATAGAGAACTGACACCACCTCAACCCTGTAGTCAAATTCTGTGTGACAGTAATGGGACAAACTGATAATAGATGCTTCTTAATCGATGGAATGAGAAGGATATATAACCTGCAATGTATTTTTGCCAAGAAAATGTAACTGCATCGAATCACGAGGAAACAAATATAGATAGTGGGGCATTTTACAAGGTCAACTACCTGGATTTTTTCACGGGAAAAAACAGGCTGGGAGACTCATCTAGATTAAAGGAGACAGAAAAAAAAAAAAGACAACTAAATGTAATGCATGATCCTTAACTGGATCAAAAACAAAAAGGTTATAAAGGACATTACTGAGACAACTGGGGAAATTCAAATATGGACTCCACATAGGTATTGTATCAATGTGAAGCAGGAAGTGATATGAGTCTTATGTCTAAGTAAGAAAATGTCCCGTTCTTGAGAAATCCACGCTGAAGCAGTAGTTAGGGAGGAAGAGTCACATGTTTACAAGTTACCTTCAAATATTTAGGGGAAAAATGTAGACAGAGGCAGAAATAAAGCAAATGCAGCAAAATATTAACAACCGGTGAATCTAGGTGAATGATACACAGATGTTCATTGTACTGTTTCTTTCTACTTTTCTTGTAGGATTGATATCGTAAATGAAGAGTTGAGGGAAAAAATTAAGTATACATGTTATGTTACAGTTAAAGAGTGAACCTGCAAGACAAAAATGCAGGGCCTGCAAATTATCAGGGACACATACAAAAATGAAACTGTAATAATGGATCACACAGGGAATGACATAAAAAGGCAAGAAAGCCATGTGAACAAACCCTAACAGATCTTCTGATGACAGAACTAAAACCCAACATACATCAATAAATAAAAATGAGCTACTTGAGGAGTGTGGCCTTAGTGGGGGTGTGGTCTCTTGGCGGCGAGTGGACTCTTCTGAGTGGGTGGGTCCATAATGGGGCGGGTCCAGACGTGGAAATGTTAGCCCTCTCCCTTCTGCCCGGTAGCATGAGGCATCGTACTCTAGCCTCCGTCCCTGCCCTGTGGGCCTCCATCCCCGTCCACGCTCTGAGCTGCACCTGGACCTGATTCTGGCTTCTGGACAGTCTTTCCCGTAGATGGAGCAAAGCCCTGCGCACGGGAGTGGCGTGCTGGCGGACCAGGTATGGACACTGCCTCAGACTGAGGAACAGCTCTACTGCACTGTGTACCGAGGGGACAAGGGCCAGGTTGGCAAACCCACACCAGAAGAGCTAAAGGCCATGCGACAGTACTTCCAGCTGGTTGTCAGCCTGGCTCAACTGTATCACCATTGGAGTTCCATGGACCCTCACTTTCAAGAGGTGGCTCAGAAATTCCAAGGTGTGAGACTCATGCAACAGGACCCCATCGAATGCCTTTTCTCCTTCATCTGTTTCTCCTACAACAACATTGCCCGCATCACTGGCACGGTGGAGCGGCTCTGCCAGGCCTTCGGACCTCGGCTCATCCAGCTTGATGTCGTCACCTACTGTGGCTTCCCCAGGCTGCAGGTCCTGGCTGGGCTGGAAGTGGAAGCTCAGCTCAGAAAGTTGGGCCTGGGGTACCGTGCCCGTTATGTGAGTGCCAGTGCCCAAGCCATCCCGGAAGAATGGGGCGGACTTCCCTGGCTGCAGCAGCTGTGCAAGGCCCCTTACAAGGAGGCCCACAAGGCCCTCTGCACCCTGACAGGGGTAGGCACCAAGGTGGCCGACTGCATCTGCTTGATGGCCCTAGACAAGCCCCAGGCTGTGCCTGTGGACATCCACATGTGGCAGATCGCCCAGCGTGACTACAGCTGGCACCCCACTACCAACCAAGCCAAGGGTCCGAGCCCCCAAGCCAACAAGGAACTGAGAAACCTTTTCCGGAGCCTGTGGGGACCTTATGCTGGCTGGGGCCAAGCAGCGCTGTTCAGTGCTGACCTGCACCAAGCCCACCGAGCTCAGGAGCCACCAGCAAAGTGCAGAAAGAGATACATGGGGCTGGAAGGCTAGGTGGGAGCACTGGACACAGGGATTCCCCAAACACCCCCCTCAATTCCCCACTTCTCTCCCCCATCTAGTCTTGTTGGAAAGGGGGCTCAGGAGTCAGGCACCCTCAAATCAAGCAGTTGGTCAACAATATAGGGTGTGGTTTGTCAGGGGAAACAGAGCTACCTGTGGTTTTAACCTCTTCTATTACAAGAAGGAACAATAAAACAGAAACATTTGTATGGAAAAAAAAATGAGCTAAATTCACCTATTAAAGAAGAACTTCTAGACTGGCTAACAAAGAAAATCCAACTATAAGTTATACATAAATATCTAAGAGTGAATTTTATGGCATGTGATTAAAATTAAATTAAAATTTTAATCTAAGATCTTTTAAAAAGAGATGTATCTAATAAAAGTAATTTAGAAAGATTGCAAATAAAAGACTAACAAGCAAAGGAATACCTAGCAAATACAAATAATAAGCTGCATTCATGACTGTAATATCAGACAAGACCGAATTCAGGGAAAAAACTGTAAACAAAAGATGTGTGCTTCTTGATGATAAAGACTGCAATCTACAATGAAGACCTAGTCGTAAAAATCATACTCAAACATCCAGCATTCAAAAACCAAAACACAAAATATGAGAAGAAATTGAAACACATGAGTGGGGGCCTTTCTCAGTACTACAGAGTAAATGAACAACTCTTACAAAAATCAAAAGGAAAAGAAGATTTAATTAAGATTAGCAAATTAACATATATTGGAGTTTTAATATAAAACAGAAAATATATCTTCTTTACAAATGCCCACAAGGTATTTAAAATTATAATCATATAATAGGTAGCTAAAAAAATCTCAATAAATCACAAAAGAACATAATAATAAAACCAGAAGATAATATTCCCTGTCTTCTGGAAAATTTTAAATCTCTCTCAAAAATTCCTTGGGTCAAAGAGTAAATCAAACCTAAAATTTCAAAGTATTCAGAAAACAATTAAAATATGATTCATCGGAATCTGTGAGATACAACTAAGCAGTGCTTGGAAGAAATGTCAAAGATTTTTAATTATATTAGTGAGTGAGAAGGAATAAAAAGAAATGAATTAAACATCTAACTGAAGAAATTAAAAGAACTGATATATTCAAGAGCTAGTTCTTTGGAGGAGAGGGAGTAGAATAACCTGAAACCAATCATTTCAAGAAAAAAAGGTGAACATGATAGATATAAAAAAAGAAATGAAAAATGTAGCGCTAACCACCGATACAAAGGAAATTAAGAAACAAAGATTGTTTTGCTCAATTTTAATAAATCTGACAGCCTGGAGGAAGTGGGTAGTCTTCTGCGATATACAAATTATCAAAACTGATTCCAGAAGAACTTGTAATCTGACAGACAAATTATCATAGAGGACATAAAGAAAGTTTTCAAAGAGTGAATCACAAAACCACACTGGGCCAGACAGTTTCAAAAGAGTATTCTACAACCTTTCAGGAAAAGGAGCTCCAACATATTTAATCTGCTCCAAGGTGGGGAGGGTACAGCTCAGTGGTAGAGTACATGCTTAGCATGCATGAGGTCCTGGGTTCAATCCCCAGCACCTCCATTAAATAAATAAATAAACATAATTATCCCCCCCCCAATTTTTTTCAATAAAAATTAAAAATAAACTGCCCCAGAGGGGAATTCTGGGAAGATAGTCATATTGCAACATGGATTTTTAATCTCCTCAACTCCTCACATAAAAACAGAGCAATCAAATAAAAAAACCATGGAAAACTTTAACAAGTGACAAGTTATCTCCATGAACCTCAAAATTCAAGAAGACAGGAATGAACTACCAAAGGCACTGAGCCGCCTGGCATTCACATTATTACTACTTGTGTGGGACGAGTCAAAAGGAAGTAGTGGACCTGAGAACCTGGCCACCTGAAGTGGCCAGCAGGTTAATCGCTGGGAGGGACGAGAGGACAACTGGAGGGCAGCCGAGGCTGTGAGAGCCCGTCTAAACGAACAATGAGTATAAGGTGAGTGTGGGGCCCACAGTCAGATGTGAAGGGGCTGGAGCAGTCCAGCATCTGTGAACTCAGAAAACATGGCCAGCCAGGACTCCCTCGTAGGACACAGGCCAGCACTGTTGAGAATTAAAATAGAGTGGCCTAGTGACATTCAAATGCACCCAAGAAGTCCCCTCACACCTTCTGCCTTTGCACTTCGCCCTGACCCCTGATAAAGGCACCTGCCCACAGCTTCCTTTGTTCTCTCCCTGTTTCCTCCTGACCTGATGGGTTGCGCCTGCTCCCTTAGTGCTCCCCTCGTGTGGCCCCCTCGCGGCATGTGGTGACTCTGTCTCTCTAGGATGAACTTTCTTTTCCTGCTCCTCTCCTGTGTCCCCTCTTTTGGCTGGACCAGAATGACCATCTCATGAACGCATACGAGACATTTTTTTACGTTTCCTGAAAACACGGGACACTCTGTTAAGTTTGAAGTTAGAAAAACTATCTTGAAGCAAACTTTCTTTTTAAAGTTCAGAAAAACTCATTTCACATACAAATGATTAACAGAAAAGCAACAAGGTCAAAATCCCATAAAAAAGGAGTAAGAAAAAAAGGGAATAAGAGACTCCTGCAACCAATGAGAGCATGCCTGGAAGACATGACCACAAAATGGGTGAAAACCATACCCACTGTTATTTCAAAATTAACTAAAGACATTAAGCAAATGCTTTAAGACATAAGAAACACAAATCAGAAATATAAAAATTCAGGAAAGAATTAGAAATAAAGCCCCATGTTAATTATAACATTATAGTAGCCAAGACATGGAAACAACCTATATGTCCATCAATAGATGAATGGATAAAAAAATTGTGGTGTACAAACACAGACACAGACACACACCCCACTGGAATATCATTCAGCCATAAAAAAGAATGAAATCTTGCCATCTCTGACAACATGCATGGACACGGAAGGCATGATGTTACGTGAAATACATCAGACAGAATAAGATAAATACCGTATGATGTCACTTATATGTGGAATCTAAAAATAAACAAACCAAAAACCACACAAAAAAACAACAAAACCCCCTCAAGCTCACTGATACAGAAAACAGACTGGTGGCTGCCTGAGGCAGGAGTAGGGATTGGGCAAAATGGATGAAAGGTGGTCAAAATATACCAATTTCCAGTTATAGGATGAATAAGTCATAGAGATGTAATGTGCAGCATGGTGACTACAGTTAATAATATGGTACTGTATATCCAAAAGTAGCTAGTAGGGAGGATCTCAAAAAACATCACAAGAAAAAATATTTTGCAACTACATATATTGATGAATGTTAGCTGGACTTGTGGTACACATCATTTTGCTAAAAAGATCTAAAATTACATTCAGAAAGAGCACAGAGCATACATGTGAATATCAACCTAAAATGACCAACTCCAAGACACGGTCTAGTAAAATGACTGGGATTTAAAGAAAAACAATCCTGTTGACATCTGGGCAAAAATGGCAAATGACATAATGGGAAAAAAATTAGGCAATTATTAGCCTTTCAATAGCAATACTTTCTGCCAGAAGAAAAATGCAGAAACATATTTAAAATACTCCAGGCAAGAAAATGTGAGTCAAAGACTGTACCTGGTAAAACTGACAACCAGGTATATAGGGAAAAACACAAGCTTATCAATATATAAGACCTCTAAATTAATAAAAAAAGGTAGGAAGAATTTTTTCTTGTAACATTAAATCCCTCCGTCTACCTAACAAAAGAAAACTGAAAATGATTTTAAAGAATAAGAAAGGAAACAGAAATGCTATGAAAGAAGATATAAAACACTAAAATAGTATCAATTCATTTGAAGTAAAAGTCAAGCAAATTCATCATTACTATTCCCTGTTTTGCTTAGTATTTGGGTGTGGAATTAATCTACACGGAAGTTAAGAAGGAAGTGGTTGTTTAGGAAAATATTAGCATATTTTACATTCAGTATGAACACAATGCTGATAAGAGAAACTAATATATAATTTCAAAGACCATGAGAAACTTACTAAATGAATGGGAGCATTCAATATGTATTTTCAATTAAACAAAATGCAATCATTTTGGTAGCTATGAGTAGTCTCTCTGTAAAAACAGAAATAAAATATTCTCACTCACTCCACTCTATTTAGCATCTTGAGTTCTTTATTGCAGTTGCCACAATGTTATTTGTTTTTGTTTTTCTGTTTGTTGTCTTTCATTGGTTTAGATTACAAACTTGGTAAGAAGAGCAGCAACCAAGTCTCAGCGTATTAACCCTGTATCCCCCCAAAGCCTGGCACACAGTAGGCGCTGAAAAAATTTTGTGGAATGAATGAGTTTATAATAACTGGAAGTCAAAAAATTGTCTTAACGAATTCCAAGATATTTACCATTTAAAAAAATTAAATTATAGTGTTGGCACCCTAAAATTAAAGTAAGTAACTAACTAATGATGGAAAAGTAAACTCTGCTTCTTTTAAGTTACCTAATTCAATACACAGTCAGCATCATCAGGAAAAATGAACTGGAAGAAAATGCTCAGGTAACTAAAGTTTACCACTCTACACAATGACTATGTCAGAACTGGTATTTAAGAGACAGTCCTAGAATAAATACTGTTAAACAAAGAATATATAATATAGCTGAACCAATTTCATGATGCTTCAGGGTTTTCATGGATTGTGCTATGCCGTAAAGCCCCTGGGATGCTACTGATCATGGGGTGATTTGCTCCTACGACAGCTGAGCTCCTGGGCCTCGGGGGTTCTCATGTCTTTGTGTGCATCAGCTCCCTCTATCCTCCCCGTCAGGCATCGCTCTGCCTGCCTTCAGCATGCACGCCTCGCTGTTCCTCCCCCATGTTATACAATCTGTTCAGGGATGGAAAACCAGATGATCACGTTTGTTAGAATCCTATAAATGGGTAGGAAACTCCACCGAAGGATAAACTGCAGGCTTGACAAGCTCAGGGATCTTTATTTTCCCCACAGAAGGTTAAAGTTGCTAGAAGTTTATCTTTCCTAAGTGTTAAAACCATTCAGTGATGAAGTCTGAGTAATAAATTGTGCTAACCAACAGGACACGTGTACAAATGCTAAATCTCAAGAGACAAAAACTACTTGTAGAGGAGAGTGACCACCATGAGAGCACTTGAGTTTTTCCTTAAAACAATTTGTATCCCTTTGAATCATGTATCTTACATTACATGTTATTATTTGTTATTAATTTATCCAATATTCTTCTTACCAAGAGTATCTTTAATGAGGATTTCAAGCTTCTGTCCCATGTTGGGTCCTCTTTCCTCTCTTGGATTCTGTACTCGGTTTACAATCTCTTGCTTGATGGAGTTGATTACAAATAATAAATTATCTGTAAGACAGAACAAGACACTTGGAACATGTCACTAACAGAAAAATTTACTTTTACTAGGTAATAATAGATATTCAATTAAAAGAATTTATAATACATTCAATGTATTCAATACATTGAAGAATATGTAAGAAAACACTAAGCAGTATGGTTATAAACCTTCTCTCTTACACAAGAGACTAATTTCAAATGATGTGCCACTTTTGATAACACGTTGTGGACACATATCAGTGTCCACTACCCTGTAAGCAATTTGCCCTACTTGTCTTCACAGTTTTAAGGCCTATGACAGTGCCTGGTATATCGAATCAGAGGGTCTTAGTAAATGTTTATTAAATAAATCAAACAGAGTCCTTCAAAGACAAAGCTTGAAAAATAAATTTCCCCACCTTAAGAAGCTTTAAAAAAAAAGAACAAAGCTAACCAAAAATATATAAGGAGGGAAATAATAAAGATAAGAGCAGAAATCAATAAAACAGAACATAAACACACACAGTAGAGAAAGTTAACAAAGCAAAAAGCTGGTTCTTTGAAAATATGGAAATTGATACCCTCTGCTACCCTCATCCCCATCCCCAGCTATATTGCTCAATCACCTAGACCTAAAATGAAAAAGAGGTTATCACCTCAGAATCTAGAACCATTAAAAAGATAATATGAAAATGCTATGTCAAGAAGTTCAACAACTTGAATGAAATGGACAAATTTATTGAAATGTAACTTAACAAAACTGACACAAGAAGAATTGGAAAATCTGAATAGCCCATTTCTAGTAAAGAAATTTCTAGTTTTTGAATTTATCAAAAAATATTCCCAAAAGAAAACCCAGAGGATTTTAATGGAAAATTCTATCAAATGTACAATAAAGAGATAAAGTCAATCTTGGCAAACATTTTCAAAAATGAAGAAAGATGATAGTCTAATTCATTCTCTAAGGCCTGTATCCCCAAATACCTAACCTGACAAAGAAAGAAAATTACAGACCAATATCCCTTTTGAATACACACATAAAAATAATTGACAAAATATTAGCGACAGAATCCAACTTAAAATACTGGAATAGAATCTCACAGAATATTTGCAAAAGACTCTAATATAAAAAGGAAAATACATCATAAACAAATAGAGTTTACTCCAAGAACAGAAGGTTGGTTTAATCAAAAATCAGTTAATGTAATTCACCACATTAACAGGGGGATATGTGATATAAAACCAAGAATAAGGGAGAACAAAGTGTTCCAATAAATGCGCACACACACAGAAAGTAAATGACAGTATTCAACATCCATTCATGATAAATCAAACTAGAAAAATAAGGGAACTTACTCAAAATGACACAGAGCATCTCATCTACAAAAAAGGCTACAGCCAACACCAACTTAAAGGTGAAAGCTTCCCCTCTGAGATTGCAAACATAGCAATCACCACTTCTATTTAATGTCCTAGACATTGCAAGAAATAGAATTAAAAGGCATAATGATCAAGAATGAAGGAAAAAGCCCAACTCTATTTGCAGGCGATGACTGCTTAAACAGAAAATCCCAGGGCATCTACATACCTACTACTGGAACTAATAAACTTAGCAAGATATATATTAGCAACAAAGAGTTTGAAATTCAAAAATGAGTCCATTTACAGCAGTACCAAAAAATATAAGATACCCAGGAATAAATCTAACAAAGGATAAAAGATGTTCAAGCACTCTACACTGAAAACTATAAAAGAAGACACAATGAAATTAAAGAAGACTTAATTAGATGTAAAGAGATAGCAAGTTTATGGATTGAAAGCCTCCATTCTACTAACACGGTAAATTCTCTCCAAATTGATTTACAAATTCAAAGCAATTCCAATCAAAACTTCAGGAAACTTTTTTTTTGGTAAAAAGTTGTAAACTGATTTCAAAATGTACATGGTCATGCAAAGGCCCTAGAATAGCCAAAACAACTTTGAAAGGGAAGAACAAAATTGGAAGACTAACAAGGACTAACACTATCAGACTTAAAAGATTTACTATAAAATTACAGTAACATACTGTGTATTCACATAAAGGCAGACAAACAGAATACAGAGTCCAGAAGTAGACCCATACATATAGGGTCAACTGATTTTACAAAGATACAAAAACAATTCAATGGGAAAAGGAAAGTCCTTTCAATAAATGGTGCTTGATGAACTGGATAGTCACATGGGGAAAAAAAAAATCAACTCTTAGCTTTTACACCACACATAAAAATTAACCTGAAAACGATCACACACCTAACTGTTAATTAAAAAATTTTGCTCTTTGGAAGATGTCAGTGAGAAAACAAAAAGGCAATCCAAAGACTAGAATAAAGTATTTTCTATATATATATATATATATATATATATCACAAAAAGAACTTGTATCTAAAGAACTTTTAGAAGACAAGGGCTTTAAATGGCTAAACATTTTATTTAACAGATGCTTCACACACACAAAATATATGAATAGCCAATAAATTTGGTAAAGATGTTCAACATCATTAATCAAAGAAATGCAAATTAAGACCACAATGAGATACCACCACACACCCATTAGGTTAATTAAAATTAAGAAGGTTGACCCTACTAACTGCTGGCAAGGATGTAAACCTACCAGAATCCTCCTACACTGTTTCTGAGAATGTAAAATGGTACAGACACTTCGGAAAACAGTTTGGCAATTTCTTATAAAGTTACTCCTATGTATATAACCAAGAGAGATTAAAACATATGTCCACCTAAACATTTGTACAAGAATATTCACTGTGGCACTGTTACTGCAAAAGCTAGAAACCACTGAAGTATCCATCAACAGAAGAATGGATAAACAAACTGTGGTATATCTATTATAATGAAATACTACTCAGCAATGAAAAGGATTTAACTATTGATACAGGCAAAAACATGGAGGAACTTTAAAATAATTATGCAGAGTGATAGTAGCCAGGCAAAAAAAGAGAACATATTGTAGGATTCTGTTAATACAAAATTTTAGAAAATGTAAACTAATCTATCATGACAAAAAGCAGATTGTGGCTATCTGAGGATAGAAGGGAGGGAGAGGATTAGCTTACAAAGGGGCACTAGGAAACTTTTGGAGGTGATAAAAATGTTCAAATGATCTTGACTGGTTTCACATGTATATACACATGTCCAAATTAATCAAATAATACTTTTTAAATATGTAGTTACTATACTTCAATTACATCTTAGTAAAGTTGTGAGGGGGAGCTCATTTCCAGTTTCAACACACAGGATTCCTATGGTCTGAAATAACTCTCTACCACTTTACAGACTGCTTTGCAACAGTGATTTGTTATTCCTCATCTATTAATACTGAGAAGAGACCAATCTAGACTGATACTGAAGAGGAAAGTGAGAAATAATTGGGAGGAAAGCAGTTTAAAATGACATGTAGGGACAATATATATAAAATGTGTCACTAAACAAGGAAAGCGCAACTGACTCCCTAAATCACATGAAGCAAGAAATTTATGCTTCTTTTCAATGAATAACTGAGAGAGAACACCATTTTCTCAAATATAAGTAAGGACCTTTACAGGCAGTCTGGATTTATGAGAAGCAATGAGGTTCCCCCATCCTCAACAGGTAAAATAACCTGGTTACCTTTAAAAAGAAGGAAAAAAAACCCACTATAAAATCGAAACTGAAACAGAACAGAAGAGCTCTTCTCAATCCGGGCAGCACCCATGCCGGGACACTGGGGGCCGGCAGGGCAGAGGAGTAGGGCTCTATTTAACACCATCAAAAACCCCTGGGTGAGGAAGTGGAGGCATCTGGCTCAGAAAGTGAGGACAAACACTCAACCTGTAACAGATCCCTCCTGCTTTGATTTTATGTTCATCCAAGAATTTTCTAGTTTTAATTTTCTCACATAGCTTGCTTAGGGACAAAATACGCTGATCAGGGTGAAGGTCCAGTCCTCTTAGCAGTTTTACTTCTCATTCTGAGTCAACAAACCTACATGTGACTCACAGGGCAGCTTCTGGTGGGTAGGAGGAGTCAACAGGAGGAGGAGGTTTGGCAGGACAGGACAGGACAGGGTGAGTAGAACAGTACTGGGTCCCTGAAGCTAGTGTTTGGAATGGTGCTAGCTAATAACAAATTAGAAAGGATAAGAATGACAGAGTACATTTTTCATAAAGCATATTTTATTCTATTCTGAGTTTACGCCTGTCTCAATGTTTTAGAGCTAAAATGTCCTTTCTTGTATGAAATTACAGGGGTCATGGATGATGTTCTTTTTAATCTCCTTACCTGGCAAAATATAAACCTGGCCATCCTATGGGTCCCAAGTCCCCAAATCTTTTTCAAATGTCACTGATTTGTGAATCACAAATTCTAGAAACCATTAGGTCAATAGATAGACAGTGGATAAAACTGTTCCACAAAACAGTAACGGAGTGACTCACAGCTACTGAGAGGAATCAAGGACACTGTTCCCTTGAGAGACGTATCAGAAACTCTGGGAAGAATTTTCAAACTACATGTGGCAAACCACACAGGATTATCTCATTGGTTCGGAGACGTCTTCTAAACCAATAGTCAAGGCTGTTCTTTCCCAAGACTGGAGAAGAGAAGCTAGTAAGACAGAAGGGGAAGGTCGTCTCCCTCTGTGCTGACTAACTAAGAAGAAAATGCTACCCTTTAAAGACAGGCCCTTCCCTACATGTAAATATCAGAGGCTTTAAGTTAGCTTTGGAAACAAGAAAATTTAAGTCAGCCATCAAAAACTCAATTTGAGATTGAACATATTCAGAAATACACACCGTCCTGGCCCTTACCAACTCCCCAGTTGTTCTCCACCCCAGAGTGGAGAACATGTGTGTGTGGGCGTGCATGTACATACATACAAATGCAAAAATATATGGCCACACAGGTGTACATCTTTATGGATAGATAGATATATTAACTGAACCACACAAACAGATGCCTACATGTGTCCAGAGAAAAAGAGACCCAGAGGCTCCTAGTGGCCCATCACCTCTCCCTGCAGTGTGAGTCACTGGGCCCTGAAATATGAATGCCCAAGACATTGCAATTGTTGTACAGATATACTCACAGAGTGTAAGGTCAAAATGCTTCAGCAGCAAGAAAGAATAATAGGAAAATGGGTAGACTGCCACTCCAACAAACCAACTCTTATTTTACTTAATTCATATACCTTGATAAGAGTTCCTGTGTAGCCATTAATAAATAAAACCATCAGTTCATTTCACAGGTTGTAAACGTCACAGTTGGAAATCCCCTTTCTGTCCTCACAAATGGAAACAAGATCATCAAGATAAAGGATTAAGAAAAACTGCACAATGTTAATTGAGCACTTGTGTGCCAGACATCATGCTGGACTTAAGAAAAGCTCTGGAAACAAATAATCATTGCTCATTTAGCCACTGTTTCACTTTTGGACACAACTTAGCCCAAGAGCTACACAGGGAAGAGTACAATTTTAGAGGCAAAGGAATATACGGCCTTTTATGTTACCAGGCTTAAGAAAGAGCAACAGAGCAAGGGGGGAAGGAGGGGGTTGCTTATTAAAAGCAGAGCTTTCCAGCCCTCTGGTATGCTGCAGAAGTGTTCCACATGTGTGAGACAATGATCCTCTCAGCCAGGAGCAGCCTACTCTGTTATATTAGAGGATGCCTTAGAGATGACAGTTTTCCGCACGTGCCGTGATGTGAAAGACCGGAAGCAATGATCTAAGCCAAGAGTTCCCAAACATGTGCTAGGATGGCTGCGTAAGAGTAATCTGGGGAAATGGTAAAAATATGGATTCCCAGGTTCCACTTGCATAGATTACAATTCAGAGGATCTGGGGAGAAGCCTAGGAGTCCACATTTTAACATGTATGCACAGATGATTCTAATGGGCAATCAAATTTATAAAACATGTATCTAAACTATCCACTGAAAGGTTAAAATATACATTAGCCAATAAAATTGGCTAGCCCAGCAACATAACTGTAAAGCAGAAGCCAGAGAGTACCATGGTCACAACAGAATGAGCTCTTTAGGACAGAGATGAGATCTGGCTTGAGGAGCCACAGATACAGACACACTAACAGGAGGATGTGAACGACTGAGAGCGAGCGTGTAGCTTACTGAGTGGACGAACAAAAGAGGCCGAAAACTGGGCAGGATACATGGAAAGCAAAAAACAAAACCAAAGAAAAAGAGAATGGTCACCAAGGTAAAAGGAAGTTTATCAAATTCTTAAAAGTGTAAGTTTACCATATTCTGTGTTGAGGCCCCATAACTTCACTTTATTAGCTTCATACTGTGCTTTTTTCTTTAACCGACAAGCCCTGTGAAAGGAAGGAGCAATCAGTTCAGCCTTTTTCAAGTGAACATTCAAAATATACTTCTTTTTGCTGCTGTCAGACATCTTCTAACAGCAACCAAAAATCACTGCCTACTGATGTTTATCTCAAGGGACTCAGTTATTCCAAAACATACAATATAATCATTTACCCAAACTTATTTCTTTAAATTTTAGCATACATTCAAAAATAAAGCTGCGGCCAGTACACTGAAGTAATAAACAAACAAAAACTGACAATACCCAGTGCTATAGAAGATGTGGAGTAAGCGGAACCTTCATATGTTGCTGGTGGGGATGTAAAATATAGTACATTCGGCTACTTTGGAAAATAGTAGATATTTCTGAAAATTTATTTCATTCCTTTGGAAATAGCTACTCTTGCTTTTTCTTATAAAGGTAAACATACACTCCTGGCTATTTCCGCAAGAGAAATGAAAACTTACGTTTCCATAAACACCTGTAAGTGAATGTTCATGGTGACCTTATTCCTAACCGCCAAAAACTGAAAATCACTCAAATACCCTTCAGCTGGTGAGCGGATGCATGGCAGCATGTCACTCTAAAGGACTACTACTATCAATAAAAAGGAACAAGCTATTTTTTCACACAGCAACATGGATGAATCCCAAATTCACTGTGTGTGAAATCAAAGCCAGACTCAAAAGGCTACATATGGTATGATTCCATTTATATGGCATTCCAGAAAAGTCGAAACTGAAGGAACAGAAAACAGATTAATGGTTGCAATGGGTGAGGAGTGAGAGAAGGAGTTCACTTTTACAAAGAGGCATAAGAAAAAATTTTAAGGTGATAAAAATGTTCAGTATCTTGATTGCGGTCATGCTTACATGATTGGATATGTTTGTCAAAACTCACAGAAGTGTACACTAAAAGGGATGAATTCTACCATAAGTTAAGTCATACCTCCATTTAAAAAAAAACACCCTGACTTACTTCAAAACAAACAAAAAATAAAGCTATGATAAAAATTTTCATTGTTATACTGTAAGGCTCTTGAGTTCATTCACCTCTCCTCTTTAAAAACTTCCTCCATGAAGCATAAATACCGTCTTTTACTTTCAAAGGAAAAATTGTAATACTCTCATTGCACTATTTATAAAAGTATATTTCTCAATAAATGGCCGAGGGTCATCTCTACAAAAGCTCACTGGAAGTCGAACCCCACCTCCTAGACTTCAATCGCATGAATGAACAGGATGAGCATTTACCTGGAAGCCAGCTTATTTTTTTCCTTCCTTGACCTTGGCCGCGCCGTTAAGGGAAGCTCACTAACTGGAGTCAGGTCACTGATCACCTTATTCAGCTTCCGTAGTTCATTGCCTATCTGGAGAAGTTTTTTAGGATTTGGAGTCAGGTCTTCTACATCCGTTCTCCGTGACTTCTTTACAGCGTACTTCCCTATAGATGGTTTAAAAGAAGCTTAAGTGAGATCATCCTATTTTTATTTAACAAGAGGTACATTTTCTACAGCCACATTTTAAAACCCCATTTCTCCCCTCCCCCCTTTCTTTTTCAGAAGTCTCAGCATGTGAACAACCTATGCTAGGGGGCTGCCCTCCTCTCAGACTTCCCAGCTTGTGAAACGGGAATAACACTGCACGACTCCAGCCTGTTCCCAGCCCTTCTCCACCTCAAGGTTTCTAGTCCCAGCATGACAGGTTCTTAATTATCTGCATGGCAGTAATAAGCATTTCAAACTCCAGGACTGGAGTGCAAGTTCACCTGCACACAAAAATCAGGGCTAGGGCACAGGATGTGGTCAGCAGAGAGTTTGAAAATTATATCCAAACCAAGACATTTTGCTATGACTGAAAATTTGTCAGACATGTATATTCCTGTGTTGGACTTAAAAGTCCAACAAGCAAAGATTGCCTTTTTGGAAACCACTTCTTCAATTAGTTTGATAAATAGCATTACAGAAGACTCAGGAAGTCTCTCCCTATGACTGCAGGTATTACAGTACCCTGAACAACTTCCCTAGCACTCACCACATGCTACCTGGACCTATTTATTGGATCTGTCTTTTCATTTCTGGTAGAAAATTGATCTAAAGTCAAAAGCTAGGTCTTTATTCACTGTAAAGACAGTACAGACCTGAGTGCCAGTGGAGAGGGAAAATGACACACAAATATACTTCTGATACAATTTCTATGTCAAAAACGCTTAGCTAAGTCTGTAGCATGAGTGACTACTGAACTGTTTATTGAGCTCCAAGCTTATGAGTGCCCTCCCTCTTCTCATACAGACATTGGAATAACATTTCTGCAGAAGAAATTCTACTTAACTACATCCTTCTGGGTGCACAGTTCAAAATGCAGCCTACCTAAGATTATAAGCCCCTCCTGACTCCTAATACTCAGTTCTTTCTGCTCCATTCCTTTTCTCCACAATTATTCTTCCTCTCCTTTCCTTTTGCTCCTCTTTCTCCCCACCACCGTTTTGATTCCACTCTCCCGTTCACATTTAGGCCTGGAGAGTGGGCACGAGTGGAGGACAGAGATGCTGGAGCCCCAAGATGCTCTCCCTCCCCAACCCTTCTTGTTTACAGCAGCTGAGACAGGTGAGGGATCAGCAGTCCCCTGGTCATTTCCTGGGTAGGATATGTAGACTAACAAGTGACTAGAAATTGCTTTTACACAAGCTTTTCCCCCTGTTTAGGTGATGGCTCTCAACACGGATAAAAGCTATTTGTGAGTGAAGCGCAGTCACAGCAGACACAGCAGCTCCACACTGTTCTACCCTCCAGCCCGCTCGGAAGGGCTGAACACCTGCAGACAGTGGATGATGATTAAGCATTGCGGTTTAGTACCTCTATTTAAAAGTGATGTGAAATGTCAGGGACAGATGGTTACTAAGACTTATCATGGTGACCACTTCATAGTGTATTCACATGTCAGATCACGATGTAGTACACCTGAAACTAACATAATATTGTACGTCAACTGTATTTCAAAAAGAAGAAAGTAGAGAGAGAGGTAGGGAGGGAGGGAGGGAGGGACACAACATATGTGATCGCAATCCCCTCTTACCATGGTGTAAGCCGTTTTTCTGATACATATTACTGGGCAAGGTGTCTCGGTTCCATTCAGATGGCCTTAGCATCCTCTCTTGCTGTGATGGTGTGAGCTGTTCACTATACTCCCAGAAGTACCTTCTTTTACCTCTCTTCCGAGAGGATATCGAAGTCATCTCCTTCAAGTCTTCTACAGAATCATTCTCATAGCCTTGAAAAAAAAAAAAGCAGCCCCTCCCAATTTCTTAAGTTCCATAAATTTCAATGAACCAGTCAAGACACACAAAAATAACCCTTCTATTTGCCACCTGACACATTTCCTTTCATCTGAAAACATTATTAGCATGTCAAAGATAAAAAACCAAACCTATAAAGTAACTTTTAATATGGAAATCTCTAGCTCACAAAATATTTAGAGATTAATAAACAGAGATAACTACACTGTTTATCTTGCTTGGGTTTCTTTTTTTAGTGTAAGATACTTTTCTGTATCTTCACATAAGATTGAGAGAGTAATGAAATATAGCCACAGGAATATCCAAAGTACCATTAGATAATGGTACTTACACACTATACTGTGATTTTAAATGTCTTCCGTCTAATATTTATGCACTGAAGCACTGCCAGACAGAGAGCTGTCTGCATTTCTGGGACGGCTTCCCACTAGGCGGAACTCTGTGAGGCAGCAGTGGTTTTCTTCCCACTTCCCACCCTTACTGCTTTTGTAAAAGGACAAAAATGACAGCTCTCACACAGGTTATTCAAATAAAAACTTATATGCCTATTTGAACTAATATTTTATTGGAAGTAATTTGCATTTACTTCACTTTTTAATAAGTTATTTTCCCTACTAGTAGGTACTTGCACAAAATTCTTAATTCTGAGCTGCTAGAACTACTGGTTACACCCAATACAGGATGAGCTGTAAATCTGAAATACCCTTAGAGCATGCCCGTCTTAGAGGTATACTCCACATGATTAGTGCTGGATACCTGGGGCAGTGGAGATGGGCTGTGCATAGGATGTGCACAGCCCTAAACCTCAGGTGGCCAGGAAAAACTGGACGGCAATGGCCAAGCAAAATGATCACTCTCCCTCCTAAAAGCATGACTCCTCTGTAACTAACACTAAGAAAGTGATGACATCTGCACATTTTGGGAAAAACATAGGAGTTTAGAATTTTACCAGGTTTTCTTCAGATTAAAAATTAATTCGGAACATGATTCCATCTATACAACATTCTGGAAAAGGCAGAACTATAGGGACAAAGTGGTTGCCAGGAGTTGGGGGTGGAGGGAGGGGTTGCCTATAAAGAACACGAGGGACATCTCGGGGTAATCCAACTATTCCATATCTTGATTATGGTGGCAGTGGTTACATGACTGCATGTACTTGTCAAAACTCAAAAGTAGTACACTTAATAAGGGGTAAATTTTACTGTGTGAAAATTTTACCTCAATAAGCATAACCTTTGAAAAAAGGATAGCAGAATGATTTTAAGGCAACAGTCAAATAAGCTTTTGTAACACTGCTGGCTTAACAGCATTATAATGCTCATGTAGTAATTCAGAACACGGCATGCAGTGTGACAGAGAACCTTAGATTCTTTTTTAAGAAATGATGCACAAGTGGAGTGACACAATCATTTCTAGAAACCTGATTTTTAAAAATTTTGTTAGATACATGAAGTGGTAACTTTGGCCTATTTACTTGTGTTAATGTTTCATTTTAAAGGATTTTATCTCGGGGGGAGGGTATAGCTCAGTGGTAGAGTGCATGCTAAGCATGCACTCGGGTTCTGGGTTCAATCCCCAATACCTCCATCAAAAAAAAAAAAAACCTAATTACCTCCCTCAACAAAATAAATAAATAAATAATTGAAAGGATTTTACCTTAGTCTAGTTATCAACCTAACTTTGGAAAAGGTACAAAGACCACATGGTGCCATCAGAAATGGACTTTTTTCAAAAGACCCTTGCTCCACAAGGCCAAGTTAAAATTACTGGCCCACCAAGATTACCCTAGTATGGCTGGGAACACCTCAACACAGGGAGATACACCAACCAAAACACTCTCATCTTCCTATCAGGGTCGAGAACCGGTGTTCCACATCTAAGTCTACATCAGCCCGAAGTATCAGGGAAACTTCCTTACACACAGCTTCCTCAGGCAACCCTCTCCTGTGCTTATCCGGTTTAATGGTCTAAGTGGATTTTTTTCCTGACATGTATTCCACGTTAAATTCAGAGTCATTAAGATTTGGATTTCTTCTGTACCATCCAAATTAGTTACCAGTTTTGTTTACTGAATGAATTTCAGTCTTTTTCCAAAAAAGTATTTAAGGGACATCAGTTTTCTTTGACCTAATATTTTAACATTCTCTAATAGCATACACCATAAATTCATAATCTCATACACATACAATGGATTTGGTAAAAGTCATCCACTGTTCAATAGCGACTACTGTGATCAAGTAGATGCAGAAAAATTACATTCCCAGATCATTGGTCTTGCATTAAAGGTAATTAAATATTTTTCAAAGTATGTTCTGAGGAACAATATTACTATAAGACATGCCTTCAATCCCAAGTGAGTTCCGTGGTCAAATAAGTTTTAAGAAACTCTCATCCTGCATGTTTCTCTTGCCAAGTCACAATATACGTAAGATCAGAAGATGGAGAAAAACCTGACAGTAAATAAACCCACTCCTCTCTAAGCTCCATGAAGATAAGGACCATGACTATTTTGCTCATCTCTGCATAGCCAGTAATCTAACACACACAGTGCCAAACACAAAAATAGGAAGCCCCTTCAATTTCTTTTAAGAATCAGTGGTCTGTTTAATGTAACACTTCCTATGACGCTTTTCCCTTTTCTTTTCATTTGGTGGATTACCATGTTCATCTAACTTATTTCTCCCTGACACAATTACCAAATGGTATTCCAAAAGGCTGTATTTACTGCCTAAAATTCTGATCACATATCTTTGGTTAGTCTAGACTACTGCCATTAAGCCGGTAAAGTCAATCATGAAAATGTCTAGTAGGTATTACAAAATAAACTCTCGTTCTGAGGGCCTAATTCTTAGCCTTATAACCATGTAATTCCATGACCCCAAACAGTTGTAGCCTGTCCACAGAATAGGCTCTATTAAAACCTGGGAGCAAGTCCAGAATAGGGACTGAAACTCCATTTTACACCTTTCCTGGAGCTTTGTAGGCTCAGGCACTGTTGTAGCCAACTGCCAAGAAACAGCATCAAGGGAGCGAGTCATCACAAAAGGGCCTTTGTGAACCGCCTGCTGCGAATTAAACCAACCAGCCCACTCTAAAACTAGCACTCTGAAGAAACTATAACTATCCCCACTTTCCTGCTTCAAAGAATTTCTTCTTGCTTCTCACTTGCAATAATTCACGCTTGTATTCCTAAAGTCGCTTCTTTAGCTCTTTCTTCCAAGAAGGGAAATTTTCATTAGCAAATGTGAATAAGCCCCCAAAATACCACAAAATATTGATTTGTGGCTAAAGCATATCATTCACGAAAATTTGTGAGAGGTGTCCAGGCAATACTAACCGAAGAGCTTTTTACTTCAAGTCAACTGGAAGTGAAGTGAATTAAATGCCATCCAAATGCATTAAACAGTGCCAAGAGAAGAGCTCTCTTTACCCTGCTGAGCACCAGGTAATGCATCTCTGCTTTAAAGCAGTGTCGCTTGCTTAATACCAGTGAGCTCACAAATCAGGCTTCTCCTACAAGCGACAGGGCAAGAGACTATGGCATGACAGGACATCACCAGCTGTAACACTGGTTCCCCCTCCCCATGAGAGTCAAAAGGCTGAGAAAATGGAAATGAGGATCAGCTTATAAAGTAGTCTCTCCTCATGGGCCTACTCATCTCTCAACATTTAGCCAAGTGAAACCAAGTCAAAAGATCAAGGATGAACTTAAACTGGAGTTAAAAGTCAAAGAAAAGCAAAACTACAACCAGAGATGGAATCAACAGCATAGTCCTTGCCTGTCTTGGTTGGTGACGAGGGGATTTATTGACTTCCTTGGATTTATATATTCCTTTAAGCATCAGTTGGTAAAGGTGTTTCTTCCCCATTCTTTCCATTTCCAAGTCATCACCCTAGTTATTACTCCTTTTCTCACCATTCCCCTCCTTCCTACCCTAATTCTAAATACGGGACTCAAAACAACTCTCAAAGCAGATGTTATTAATCTGTTGAGAGAAAAGTTTTCCTGCTAAGTAGAAAAGACAACTGTTCTACTAGACTATACTGAGTCCTAAAGCAAACCAAGGAAAGGGCATAAGCTCTTTTCTTCCACAGCGAAGTACCTCCTCCTTACTTGAAATTCCACCCAACTCAAACAACTCAGTTGTATCAAATGCATAAATCTAAGCATTTGTGAACAGAAAGATTTCACTCAGAGGAAAGTCTCTCGGCAATAGTAAGCTTCACCGGCTACAGTCTAGCTACTATGGCTGAAAAACCTTCCTGAAAATTAAATGTCAGCGTTTGTATAGCCGGAAATTCCAACAACGAAAGAGCTCTCCGACAATTCATAACTTTGTTTTCCTAATAACTTGGTCTTTTATGTAGAAGTTATAGTATCAACATTATTTTTCATGAAAAAAAACTTCTGCTTAAATTTGAAGATCTCCACTTCTTTGTGCATTTTAAACTGTGTGCCACTTGGCAATACCATTTTCATAAATAAACTGTACAAGCCAATGATGGCAAGAGCCCAACCATGTACTTGTTGGAGTGAACCAGTTCCCCAAAGGTTTCATTTTCTTCCTCCCTTTTATTTATATGCGCTATATATAAATACAGCAGAGGCTCCTTCATGCTCATTAAATTATAGCATGTATTTTTCTTACATGGAAAAATACTGCAAACGAAAGATGCAGCAGACACAAAGCAATGGCTCTCTTTTACATTATTCATTAAGTAGGTTTTGTTGGTTATAGGCATGAGTAATACAAACCATCATTGCTTCGTTCACCATTCCAGGGACTCCTAACTTACCTCAACTATAACAGAGGGACACATGCAGAAACAGAAAAAATTTTAAACCGATCAATTTTGGCATCTTTGCCCAGCTGCTCGACAGAGTGACAAATCAGGTCACTTAGCATAAGATAAATTAAGAAGCCTTCGAGGAATCAGCATATGAACCACTCATGAGCAAAAGTGATTATCTGAGAGCTGTTTGAATAGATAAAAGCAATTACATGTCCAAGAGAAGACAGTAAGTCATTTAATCCCCAAACTAAGACAAAGAAAGCATCCACAGCAAAACTTCCTATTTCAAGAGAGCAGGAAAAAGTCCGTTTGGTAATTAAGCCTCCCAACACTACAATACCTGGTTCAGAGAAGGTGTCACTGATATCATCATCCTTGTCATCTTCATAATCCTCTTCCTCTTCTTCCTCCTCCTCGTTTTCAGAAAGTTCGTGCTCGCTGCCAAACCCTTCGTCATGGTCCTCATCATCAACGTCCTCCTCGTCCTCCTCGTCTTCTTCAGGACTGCATTTGGTCGGCTGTTCACCCAGGTTGTCGGAGACAAAAAGGGAGTAATTGTGCTCTTCTTTTTTCTGGGATGAATCTGAGACCGATGTGCTGGCAGAAAGGCTGCTACTTTCTCCTGCTGCAATTGACCCAGGCCCCTCCTGGGGCAGGGGGCTGAGTAATAGTTCCTGGGTTTCTTTAAAAGGCAAAGCTGGAGTGGCATGGCCCTGCAAAGGCTCCGTCCCTTTCTTCTCCGGTCTCTTGGCTACAACGCCACAGTAGCAGGTATTCTCCTTCGCTGCGTCCGCGGGAACCTGGCTCAGAAGGGGCCGGCTCTGCGGCACTGGGTTGATCTTTACTTTTGCCTTTTTCACATAGTCTTTACATTCAACATGAAAGTTCACTTTTTCATTATGATACATGTTGGTCTTCACCATGATTTGTGTGCTTGAAGTGGGTTTACTTGCTTTTTGGACACAGTCTGACAAAGGGACCTCAGCCTGAAGAGTCTTAGAAGAACACACAGGGGCAGCTGCTCTGCTTGCGAGCTTTTTACCAGGGAATGAAGAGGGCAAGGGATTTTGTTTGACACTGAAAAGTGAATCGGGGTAGTAAAGGGAGTCAGAAACAGACTGAGAGTCCTCACTATTAAGCTGGGCCAAAGTTGGGGTTTTACTTATGACCTCTTCATCTTGGTAAGGGCTAGAAAAGTCATCAAGGCCCAAGTAATCCACTTCTTTTGTTCCCCAGATGTCACAGCTGGTTAGTTTGGTGTACTTTGTTAAGTCTTCACAGTATGTATCCCACTGTTCCCAGTTTGAGGTTAAAGCACCCTCATTATCCAAGACATCTGTGAAAGACTCCAGATTTTCAATGTCTTTGCAGTCCTCCAAAGAAAGGAAGTTGTCTCTAGGATTCTGTTGGTAGTTCATCTCTCTATCCTGAGAAAGGTTGAAAAAAATAATCACAGACCATACTTTGGGAAAGAATTATTTACCTCCATCCTCACTTCCATATATCAAATTGATACATCAGTACTCAACCTCTGGTCTGTTTTATTTTAAGATAAAGACTACTTACATGACACTCTACCATTCCATTTAATATCATTTACTCGGGCAGGGGGGGAAAAAAGAGGGAAAATACGTCCCCTGAGCAGCTTAGGTACAGTCAAGGGCTCTTGAACTTCACTATAAACACTCCGCCTGAAAAAAGTTTACATTTCCTGACCTTTGAAAGATTTGAGAATCTTCTTAGAAACAAGATTCACTTATACAGCAGATAATGAAGACCTTATCTTCCTCACAGAAGAATCTGTCTTCGTAAGTGAAAACTTAAATGTAGAGGTAAGGAGCAATCCAAAGAGAGGTAGAACGCAGCCACAGAAAGATAAGATCTTTGGTAAGACCTGTAACAACTCTCGGGCATGGGGAATAAAACACTCCTCATGAGCATGACACACCTCGTGAGGAGAGGTATGATTTTTAAAACATCAGTAGGATTACGCAGCCATTAAAAAGAATGCAGTTAAGCTGTAATGTACTAAGATGAAAGGCTGCTTACCATGTTTTTACGTTAAAAAGATTAAAGTTACAGAATACTGTATCTATGATATGTCATCCAAGTTAAAATATTCATAGAAAAACTCTTGTTAGTGGTAATTACTTTTGGGGAGAAGGTTTGGTGGGTGGAGGCTCAGCAAGGAAATGAGAAAATTTTCAGTTTTCCAGTTTGTTTTCGTTCTGTTTTGGTTTTTCTATTTGTTTGTTTGAGGGGGTTTGTTTTGTTTTTGCTTGTGTACGTCTCTGTGTTTTGACAGCTTTACTGAAGTTTGGTTTACCCACCACAAAATTTATCTATATTAAGTGTACAATTCAATAATTTTTCGTAAATTAGCAGATTTGTGTTAGTTTCCCAGTTTTTATACACTTCAGTGTTGCTTAAGTTGTACGTAATTAAATTTATTTAAAAAGTGTTTTTCTTAGGAATCTTAAGTATCTATTTACCTCAAGAAAAAATGATATGTATATTCAGATACTGCTTGGAATTGCTATTTTTGTCTCACAGTCTCTGTGTCATATGACTTGCTCAATATTATCATTCCTAAATAATCCCAGCTGAAAAATCCTTTAGCAATTAGGCATATTAAAAAGACAGCTTCCCATCCTCATTATCAAAAACTGGACTTAAGGATATTTAGGTAACCCTTCCTCTTACTATTTTCAGTGGGTTCATACATACTTCTAAAGTACTAAGCTGATAGTGACAAGAATAAAATTTGACCTAAATACATCCTTTTTTCTTTTCAGGTATTTATAAATAAAGAAACTATACCACAATGTTTTTGCCCAAAATCAATTAAAGTAGAATCCAAGAAAATGTTACTTACCAGTTCATACATGAAATCTGGATCTGAACTGTTTGCTAAGAGATCTGTGCTCATCAGAGTCTGTTCTGAAAAGGTGTGGCTTCGAAAGGCATCCCCAAAAGGCGGATCCATTCCGCTTACACTAGGCTACAACAGAGTGATTTTAATTTGGGGAAGTTAGAGATTGCTTCAGGATCAATTTATTACACGTAAGCCCCACAACCACACCAACTCTAAATAATTATTTTCAGAACGATTTTGTTTTCTCCTTCTTTTTAGTACCTTTAAAATATTTAACTAATGTTAAACTATGGACTTATGTTAGAAAAATAACGAAATGCACTAAAAATAGGAAAAGGAATAGAGCGACAATTGTTAAATAATCTCACTTCTAAAAACTAGAGCTTATTTATCCACCAGAGCAGCACACAGTACCTAAGGAGTGCTTTTACTTATTAGCTATATAACATTTCTTCAAATCCATCTCTGTCAATACTCTCTGTTCTAACTCCATAGAGTGCAGAATCCCCTGCCATTTCCTGGGGTCTGCAGAGGTAGCAAGACAGTCTTACTCTATACTCCTAAAAGAGTTCAGTGTCTTATTTCCCAAAACAAGTGGAAGACAATTTGGGCATCCCTAGTCCAACAAATGCCTCCAGGAACGAGAAGCATGCAAATATCTAACACTCTCCTGGGTGAGACCAGTAACTTGGGCATGAACCCAGTAGCCTGAGTCTTGATCCCTGAAAAGGGTACAATTTCTATGATAAAAAAGAAAGGGGAAAAAAAGACTCGGCACCCAAAGTTAACGCTCCTTCTTTTCTCTTCATGCCCCACTTCCTTTTCAGTATTGATACAAATCATTCCAGAGTGAAGTTGGGCTAAGACTCCTAAACTGGCCCAAACAAGTCAAAGTCCTCACTTTGCAATCTAACTTGGACAAAGGAAGAAGACGCGAAAGAATAAAAATTCCCTCTTTGCCTTTATGTTCTTCTTTTGCAAGTTTCCATCAAAACTTTAAAAATTTTATGAGTCTACTTCCTTACATTGCTCTATTCATATACCTCCCAGCCACCACAGACTGACCTTTTCACACACTCTTTTACCAGATTTTCCTTTATTGGTACTTCCCATCTCATTCTTTTCTTTCTCTAATTTTCTGCAAATTCAAGTATTCAATAAATAGTAAATAAAACCTTGAATGGGAAAGAACTCAAAATGGGTATCTGTAGTCGACTTAGTACAGAGGTAGGGGGGAGGCAAGCCACTGATCTTTTTAATATCAGTGAGCAAATCCCCTTTCTTTGCCTCTGCTGCCCACTTCTGAGCATGTGGACCATCTCAGCAAGTCACTGATTTCCTGTGTTCAAGGCATAGTTCTGCCTGGCCTCAGATAAAGTCCCCTTTAGAGTCCCTGCCCTCTCATTATTTCTAGGTCCTTCCCCAGCACAAAAAGGGGAGGGATAAGTGCTAACCAATGGAGGGGGAAGGGAAGAAGTTTGGATGTGCAGAGTAGGGACTAACAGGACTTCATTTATTGTTTCAGGGATTGCCTCAAACCAGAACTGATCAATTCAAAGTAGTTACCATAATATAAACAGATATAGTCATTTTTAGACATGTTTTGTAGGAGGTGTATACGTGTGTGTGTGTACGTGTGTGTGTGTATGAAAGAGAGAGAGAGACTGAAGCCCCTCACCATTTCTTCTTAACTGAATTCAGTGGGCGTAAATGGAAAAGAACAATGGGGAAACAGGAAGAAGAGAGAGAAATGGGCTCTCTGTGGCACATTCATTTTCAGGGCAGTTGGTTTAGCCCCATAAAGCCAGCACATCTGCCGACCTTCTAACCAACTTTTCCTTCACATTGTTCCCTGTGTCAAGCTCGTTAAATTTCAAAGCTGTAGCAAAGGAAGAAATAAAAACGAAAGGAAGGACATGTATTCAAAACTAGCTGAGATCACAGGCAAACGTCTTTTAAAAGATAGTGTATCAGGTTGTGTTAAGATTCAGAGAGCTTACAGAACCAATGGTACTGACTTTCTGCAGTGGAAAAATATAAAACTTTGCACCTACTCTGTATCATTTACCTGAGGCATTTCCAAGCCCAGATCCTGTGAGTCCGATCCCAAACTTCTTTTTTTTCTTGTTTGTAAATTCCTTTCCAGCTTTACTTTTAATTTCAAGATCAAAGATGATTTTCACAATAAACAACAGGTTTCCCAGAATGCCTTCAATTCAACTGCTTGGATCACTGCGGGTTGTTTTTTGTTTTTTCTTTTTACTAATTCTGTGTGAATCTGTCAAACAACACAAAGTAACTTCACTGAGCACCACTATAAACAAGTTGACCTTTCAAAAATGACATTAACAAAGAACACTTTAAAGGAGTAAGTACTGTGGTTGTAACATCAAGAATGTAAGAGAACCAACTATTCTGAAATTCACCATCTCTCCCTATATTTGTACCTACAATAAGGTTGGTCAATAACCAATTGGCAACACTGAAAAAAAAAAAAACTGACAAGATTAACATTGACCCATCTTTCCTGTGATGTAAAGATGTATTATACTTAACGTTAAAATCAAGCTCTAATTTTACATAAGAAACATGACTCAACAATTCCATCTATTGTATAATCAATACTGCTAAGTGAATATACATTTTATATACCTCAAAAATCTACAAGAAGAGAAACGAAAACATAATCAACAACAGAATGTAACATATCCTCCACATGAAATAAAATCACATTTGTAAAGGTATACACAACAATATTCTTTGAGCTATAACTGAAAGCTGTCCTTGAAGTAAGAATTCTTCCAGCAAGATTTTAACATGTGTATGTTGAGGGGGGAAACAAGGATAAGGACTACTTTGCAGGGTGGTTTCAAGGGTTAAATTAAACAATGATCGCAAACATGTGGCACAGTGTCTAGACTGATGTAGAAACTGACATGCTAGTTCCCCTTCCCTCCTCTGTGAACACCTGAATCAAGAAGAACTAAACAGATATACCCATTTCATCATCTCTTCCTAGATTAGTGGTCCTCAAAGTGCGATCCCAGGACCAGCAGCACCAGCATCAACCTAGAAATTTGTCAGAAGTGCAGTTCTTGGGCTCCTGCCTTCACCGACTAAAGCAGAAACTCTGGGAGTGGGCCCAGTAATGTGTTTTAACAAGCCCTCGGGGTGTTTCTGATCCTCCCTAAAATTTGAGAACCTCTGCTTTAAACTGAACTCCTTGCTCTCATTCAGTCTAGATGCAGCATTATTTCTTTGATTGATGTAAAGAGCCAATTCAAGCTGAGCTGCCTCTGTAGCTAACATATATATATTCTCTGGGCTAGAGAGTTAGAGTGGTACATTATATTGATTTCAGAGACCTCTTGCTGAACAAATAAGAGATAGTCAACAAGGACTCAGTAACTGTTCTAGTCAATTAGATTAAAAAATTGACTCTTCTTTGCATTTTCCACATCTTTGCTGGGCTCTTCCATATGGTGGGCTGTCATTCCCAGCACACTGTTCTAGCCTAGAAAACACCCTCAAGTGCCCAGCCTGGGCCTAGAAACAATGAACTATGCGTCTCGATCCTGTGCTACAGGTTAAGTGGGTTGATTCTTGCTCCTGGCAAAGGCCAGTTCTGGCTCAGTACCTCAGCTTCATGCCTGGGACCTACCCCTGATACGTAGTCTCAGTCCTAACTCTTCATTTGATTTCTATGAGAAACAAAGTCAGCTGTCTTTTCCAGACCTCTTACTTAGACCCACCCCCAAAAGCATATTATTCAAGTGATGCATTCAACAAAGTGGACCAGTGTCATCCTGGTCTTTAACCTGGTCTATAACCTGGATCTGGGAGAAAAGTTTGATACTCTCTAAAATCTGAAACTTACCCTTTCTAGCAACAGGGTTGAAGACCCAAGAAGGTGGTTGAGTTCTGTTCAACATTCATTTATTGGCATCTACTGCAGACACCGCGTATCAACAGCTTGGTTTATCACGGAAACACTGGACAAAAAAGGCTAAGCTCTAGTCCCAGCTCTCATTTACAAACTATACAACACTGAGAAGGTCCATCTTTCTAAGACTCATTTTTCTCATCTCTAGAAAGAAAATGATACTACTCCTTCCTGGCTACCAAATTTTCTAAGCCATAAAACTTCCATACAAATACAAATATATTTGTTTAAAACGTTATTTAAATACTTGGCATCAAAACAAACTTGTCAATGCAGTTAGCAAAAAAGAGCACTTGTTGGGGAGAAAGGAGACCTGGATTCCAGTCTTCAATTCATAATTAAAACTAAACAGCCTTAAGAATCAGAGCAAGTTAATTAAACGTATGCCCAGCCCTCAGACTGAAGAATTGTAATTATTCTCCCTTAACTATGTAATAGAGATGTTATGAGAATTGAATGAGATATTAAATTAGGATTCAGTAATAAAATAAACCTGAAAGGTGATCATTATCAGTAGGTATATTCTTCCAATGTTTTCTTTTGTCCCACAGCTAGTGTAGCTCAGAAACTCAACATCTGTGACAGCTGCTGGCAGCAAGGTTGAATATTTTAAAGATACCAATTCCCAAAGACAGGGCATCCACCACGTGCAGGGTTGAGCTTGTCCCCCTGGGACAAAGGCCCTTAGTTGCTTCTCCAGCCTCTCAGGTAGCAGCAAACAGGGCCGGGAGAGGGCTGATTCTACCACAAGCAGTAGGACCTCTTTTCAATGATAAATACACTCACCCAGTCTCTACAACTAATGACTCAAGGTCATGACACCAACTACCCTCATCCCCAACATTTTGCACCCATTTTCCAGAAATGCTTGGTACTGTTCCAAACATTTATTGTGAAACAACCAAGAAGAGCAAAATTCCCCACCAAAAAGTGGAAGGAAAAAAAATAGAATAAGGACTTCTGTGGCAATTACCATTACATAGACTCTTCCATGACACACTGCTCCCAAACCACCTCCTGCACCAGGGAGCTGTGCGCACTAATGCTCCGCTGGCTGAGGAACACTGAGGAGGAAGGTTTAACAGCTTGGTTTTCGGGATGCCTTCACACTTCCGTGGGCTCAAGAATATCTGTATTTTACTCAAAGTTTTGATATTAAAGTAGATAAAAAGGAGTGATCTAATTTCCTAGTGTGTGGCCTGAGGAATGTCTGCTCCTGGGAATGTTAAATGGTTACTCAACCAAAGGGCTGTGAGATCAGGAAAACACCACATTAAACCAAACTGTTATAATGCTGCTGTCACACAGGACTTCTTGGGAACTTTCAGATGCCAGGTGCCAATGTTCATTATAAATCACCAAAGTGAACGGAACACATGCCATTTTTCAAACTTATTTGATCATAAAATCCTCCACTCTGCCCTCAAGCTGACCTCAAGGACTGGCGTTTATTTGGAAAGCGAAACAACAATAGCCGCCACAGCTCGCGGAGAGGCTGCGTCCGCTCCCCCAGTCACTCCTTACTCACGGCGCGGGCTCACCGCTCCCAGGACGGTCCTGTGACTCTTTCAAGGGAGAGAAGACTGTGGCCCATCAGAAATAATAATCACTGACAGCTTTTCTGTACCTGGGCCCATTCAGAACTATTCAGCAGCAGCTCGTAGGCTCAGGAAGATGCCCCAGTAACACAGAACTGGTTCTCTGAAGCAAGGGGACGGACATACGACTGATTTTTATCAGCAGCAATGGGACCACGTGAAGACAGCTACCGCTTCAATCCCTTTCACAGCCCTTTCCACCAGGTCCTACCCCAGGCTTTTTTAGTTCTCCGTCTGAAAATATGTTGGGGCTTACAATGCACATTAGGCAAGGCAAAAGGTAAAGATGATAGGTAAGGTCAAAGGACTCCTCACAGAAGCTCATCCCGTGGACTGCTCAAACCATGAATCCAAACTTTAAAAGCCAAACCCAAGGGCTGACTGGTGTGGCGCAGGCAGCTCACACACATCCAGGAGCTCCTAAATTGTACCCCTTCTGAGTCTGAGGATTTCAGCTGATCCCTCAGAGTTCACGTACAAAAAAAAAAGTTGACATCAAGAAAAATATAAACCAATTTATAAGTGAAAATGTCTCATGAGTAAGTAGACGCTGTACACGATGGCTGGCACCTCTGCAGCTCCCCTCTGTGTGGCACTGGCTCATGCCACTGCTCCCTTTCACTATCTTAAGGAAACTGGTTCCTCACAATGGTAAACAGCACTTCTGAGTCATCCAACATTCATCAGAGTAGATGTTAAAAAAAATTCTGACACACCCGACAGGATGGCTATCATCCAAATAACGGAAAATAACAAGTGTTGGCGAGGATATGGAAAAATCGGAAACCCTGGGCATTTCTGGTGGGAATATAAAATGTTACCGCTGAGAAACAGTTTAGCAGTTTCTCAGAAAGTTAAACATAGAATTATCATATGACTTAGCAATTCCACTTTCAGATATATACCAAAAGAATCAAAAGCAGAGGCTCAAACAGATACGCGTACACCCATGTTCAAAGTAGCATTATTCACAATAGCCAGAAAGTGGAAACAACTCTAGTGGCCACAGATAAATGAAAGGATAAACAAAATGTGGCATATACATACAATGAAACATTATTCAGTCATAAAAAGGAATGAAATTCTGATACATGCTACAACACGGATGAACCTTGAAAATACTATGGTATGCTACGTGAAATAAACCAGACACAAAAGATAATTTACTATATGATTCTACTCACATGAATATAAGAATAGGAATAGGAAATTCATGGAGACAAGAGTTAGAACAGAGGTTAGCAGAGGCTGAGAGTTATTATTTACTAGGTTCAGAGCTTCTGTTTGGGGTGATGAAAATATTCTGGATAAAGACAGTGGTGATGGTTACACAAAACTGTCAATGTACTTAATGCCATTGCATTGTATGCTTAATATGGTTTAAGTGGCAAAATTTGTTTATTTTACCATAAAGAACATTTTTTTCAAAAAATGTTTGCATTAAGAAAGGCCAACACATTTATACTGTTACATAATTCATGTATCATGGTTTATTTTGATCTTTCCTAATCTTTGCTAGTTCATGTTCATCATTTATTTCATGTAGGCAGAGTTCTTGGGTTCTTTCTCTGTAGGTGGCAACTGGTTTGACCCCTAGTTTAAATAATTCATTTCTTCTGAGGTTTAATCCCCAAAGATGAAAGAAAGGGAAGAGAGGGGAGGAAGGAGGGAGGGACAGTCACACATTCCATCCAAACTGCTATACTTCAAATGTCCCACTCAACAATTCCTTTCCTTCTGAAAACTACTTAATAAGAGTTGCACAAAGCAGTCCTTCAAATGCTTACTAAATCCAGCCACTACCTGTTCCATGTTACAGCGGAAATCAGAGATCCTTGAATCTCCACACCATTGAGGAAGCAGAGGCTAACTATACAAGAACACAATGGATGGAGGGAAGGTAGGGCCATGTTCTCCCTTTCATCATGTAACATAAATCCTGTGAACATGACTGCAGATGAACTGCCATTCTCTACCCTTCAACAGCAGTTCTCTAGACTCCAAAATATGGAAAACAGGCAAATAAATTTCAAACTAAATGGTTATCCTAGTATGATGTTAATCCAGTCTGGATAAGATCCTTCTGCCATGACACCTTGTGAACTCTTTATTCCTGGGTCAACACAAGAGTCTCCTTTTATCCTTATGTTCAGAGTTTAAAACATAAAAGGTAAATTAGATTGGCCACATAATTTAAATTAAATGAAACAATTTAAGCCACACTGAGGAGCTAAGAAACTACTAAATCTCAAAAATGATCTCTCCTTGGAAAGCTATCTTAGAGGAGGACACAAGACCTCTCAAGAGAATTTCATTTGATTCCTTTTCAAAGGCTTTGGCCCAATGTTAATCTTTGGGCTACAGAGCCAACACACGGGAGCTTAGTTAAACTCCTTTGGGAGCCGATAAGAAAGACCATCAAAGCAGGTTTCTGAATCAGTGCGAGGTGAATGGGAAGAGGTTTTATTTCTGCCAACCATTGACTATAAGATACCAGGGCTTTCTGCAGTCTTGACGCCTGCCAGTGAAGAAGTTCAGAGCAAGAATAAGAGCATGGGACAGTTTTAGATAGAACCAAAAAAATGCATTTCTAACCCTAGCCACTCTTGATTACCACTGGCAACAAATATTGTTTATATTTGGTGTAACTGTTTACAGATTACAAAGCACATTGCTATACCATGTCATTTAATAAAACAATTTGGTAAAGTGTTAGTATTAGCATTATTACTATCCCCTACCCTCTGTCCAACCACTTTTATATTAATTTAAAAAGTTCAGCAAGGATGAGAGTTGTCCAAGGTCTCTTAGTAAATGAATGCCTCTGTGTAAACCTATCATCAGAGAGACCATCTCTGCTCTCACTGCCTCAAAGATCATCTCAAAAGGACTCCCAAATCTCATGTTCATCCTAAACACGTCAGTGCACCATCCCTGCCACCTGAGATCAAGGTATTCCCATGTTCATTCCCTTTCCATGACCTCAGACATGACATGCCACCTCTTCACCCAAACTCTCCTATTCTGTTTACAGTACCATCACTCTCAGACATCTAGCATGTAAGACTCATCTCAGCCTTGACTCCTTTCTTCCTCTTCCCCATTTGCTTTGTTATTAAATCATGCAAGTCTCTTTATCAAAGATATGACAACTTACCTTGTATACAGCATGCATATACCTGTCTTGACTTTGACTTCCCACTTCCTCAGCCCTTGCTTGGGCCTCACCATTCTACATTTATCACTCCAATATCTGCTCTACAGACCGTCCTGTCTCCAGTCTGTCCCCCTCTCCAGTTCTAGTGCCTATTATAAAGTTATTCTCCCTAATCACCACATCATATCAGCACTATGGTTCGTAAGTTTTAAAATACTCAAACACAAGGAAGACTATCTTTCCAATCCCATCTTCCATTACTCCTTGACAAACAAAACATCAGTATTAGTTTGATTTTACAATTTCCCCCAGACCTTTGAGGTCCTTACAGTCCCACTTCACTCCACTAAGGATCTCCAGCAGTAAGACTGGCTTTTCATGCCTTTGTTCACAAGGTTTTCCTTTTCCTCCTCCCAACCCCTTGCCTCTAGTACCACAGACTGTACAATCTTTGGGAACGACCATTCTATCTCATGTCTATTTCACTACAGTGCCAAAAGCAGCACTTTGCCCAGCACAGACATGCAGACAAGAGGTGACTGACAACAAATAAGAAATTCCCAAAGACCACAGGTCCTTCTGGATAAGGAGTCAGAGTCAGATGTGCGATGTTCTTTATAAAGAGGACATTACAAAGAAGTCAGTCATTCAATATATATTTATTATCTTTTACGTGCTCCAAAGTAGCTTGTAGGAGCTTGTGAATTTGAGTCTTGAACCACTGTAGTATAGTATAATAAAAATATTTAAAATTGTACTCCTGAATTTTCTTTTAAATTTCTTGGAAGAGTGCTGTTCAAATTTCAGTCAATTTGAAAGACCTGAAATAATTTTTGTCTAGTGAGGAGAGCATAGAGGAAAGGGTAAGATTAAAATTTGTTTAAACTAATTGAATTGAGGCACTGGACTGATACATGTTCCAGTATTCTCTCTTTTGCTCTCACATATTTCTAATCAAAACAAAATATTGTATGCAGGTTAAACACTGGAGTTTTAAAGAATCATTTTGTTTTCTGAGCTGATCTGCAGAAATTTACAAAATGTAAAAAGGGAACAGTACAATTAAAGGTAGGAACATAAAAACAAGACGGTGCTGCAGGTGAGAACACACTTGAGCCATCCAGCAGGATTCCAGGGAAACATTCATCACAGGACACTCTGGACACACCCTGATGACATCAGTGTTCTTGTTATCAGGGATCTGGGTACTTCCTCAAAATTTATCTTCTCCTCCCTTTTTCCTCAGATTTGGCATTTTTCAAAAGTAGCATAAATACATACTAGAGAAATTTTGAAATTTCCTTCCAATTCCTTCCTACTGTGTGAAATGGGCTACATATACACCACTGACACAGGACTCCAGAGGTACAGAGGTTATGGTGCAGGCTACAGAGAAGCTGTAAATACAGTTTGCAGTCATTTCTTTCAACATTGAGAAAGGCGGGCTGCCTCTGACTCCAATGCTCCTAAAAGGCTTGCTCTATGAGAAGCAAACTCTAGATTCAAGATAAAAGGTTCTGCTTTAAAACTGAATATTTCGCATTTCATTCCAGATTCTCACTTGCCATCTTTTACGTACAAATACTAGAACTCCCCCTTACTTTGCAGGGATATTGCGGTTCGCGATAATATGTAAAGAATCCAGCCCTGGCACAAAACAGACAATAAATGGTGACTATTTTTGTTTTCAGATTCCTTTCTTAGTATAAGATGTTCCTGGGATGTGGCTGCTATTGAATGTATAAACCCGAACTCAACTCAGAGTCCTAGATTGTCTGAATTCCACACTTAATTATCACAAAAACCCAACTGCCTGGAACTAGGGTGAATGAAAAATACGCAGGCAACACAGGTCATTTAACACCCTTGCCCTGGCTTTATGAGGGTGAAACATCCATTATGCTGGTTTAATCAGCAAAAGAATCTTCGGATTCACAAAGTAATTCAAAAACTGCAAACTAGTCACCTCTATACACAGTAAAGAATTGGCAGATAAGTTACAAGGAGAAAGGGCTTCTTTTGAGAGATTATTGCTCTTATTGTTCAAACAATTACATACAATTTATCTTTTTTCAAAATAGTTATTTACACTGGCTTCACCATAGATTCTGAGCAACTCAAGGGAGCAGATTTATACAGAATTTCTCTTTGTATTCATTAATACCTTAACACAGTTTCTAATAAATACACACACACACATTAATCTATATCATACTTGTCTCAACAGGGCTCAGAATAAATCAAACAAAGGAGGCAGACTATCCCAACTGCTGGGAAAACATAGCTTGGAATAGAATCAGCAGCTATCAAAGAAGTACGAAGAGTAACACGAACCTGGTCCCACCCTTCCATTATACACTCATAATTCTTATATCCCTCTAATCAGAGAAATGAATAAAATTCATTTACAATAATTCACTAGTTTTTAATTTGGGAGTTTGGACAACCAGCAAGCTATTATGCTAAGTTATAAAACACAGGAAACAAGGTCCTAATAAGTTCACTCTACCTGATGTATTTACATTTTAAAACAGGAGACAAAAAACTGAAGATTTAAAGCAAAGGTCTCAAACTGCACTGCAGCCACAAACTGATATCTACATATATGGGTTCTGTTCAGCCCACACATCAGTGTTTTTAAAAAATTAAATTTGGGGAGGGGGTAATAACTCAGTGGTAGAGTGCATGCTTAACATGTCCTGAGTTCAATCCCCAGTGCCTCCTTAAAAAATAAAAAATTTAAATTTAACTGCCAGCACTTAACTTGGAAATTTAATATAAAATTTCTGAATCCTGTTATCAAATGCCACTCTCCTGGGAGGAAAAAACCCAGACCTAACCACACTGGGTACGTATTCCTGGCAAGATCACCTGACCTGAAGTGAGAGTTACCCCCTTGAAACTGGCCTGTGATCTCCAGCTTGCTCCAATCTCCACCCAGTCCCATCTTACAGATGGGGAATCTGAAAGATTCTCGAAACCACAGAGCTAGCAAGAACCTTCTTTGTGACTATAGCTAACTCTAGGACTTTTATTCCTAACCATTTTGCAACTCGACCTCCAAATTAAAGGTAGTGTTAAAATAGGTATTTAAAAGAACTGTACATGATTATAGCAGCTTTATTCACAACAGCCTAAAATCTGGAAGCAACCCAAATACCCATCGACTGGTAAATGGATAGACAAATTGCAGTATGTCCACACAACAAGTACTCAACTGATACTTGAAATGACATGAGCAAGTCTCAAAAGCATTAGGTTAAGTAAAAGCAGTCAGACTCAAAAGACGACACATTCTATCACTGCATTTACATGAAATTCCAGAAAAGAAAAAACTCCAGTGACAGAAAGGACATCAGTAATCGGGGCCGGCGTGAAGCGGGGCACGAATGAACTCCTGTGGTGATGGAAATGCTCCCTATCGTGACTCTAGAGGTGATTAAATGACTGCATACATTTATTAAAACTCAAAACTGGGTGAATTTTACGGAAACTATACCTCAATAAAGCTGGTTTTTAAAAGAGGTGTTTAGAAAATACTGTAAAACTAGAGGGAAGAGTACTGCTACCTCTCCCTGGGGAAGTTCAGGAGAAGGTGAGACCTGCACTGGGTCTCGCCACGAGAAGTCTAAGGCGCGTAAGAAGTAGACAGCACAGGACGTGAGTAGCGGTTTTCGGCACTGCAGCCTATGAGAAGTGGCATCTCTGAACACAAAGGGAAATGCTTCAAAAACAAGAAATTTCATATGGATTCATGGATAATTAGTACCTGGGCAGGCATCAAAAACAAGCTGGTCTTACAAGATTTCCCAAGAAGGAATCATCTCAGACACATATTGCAGATCATATGCTAAATAAGCAGTGTTTAAGAATTTGTTTCGTTTTTAAGTAAAACAAAAGGAAAAAGATAAGTCAAAAAAAAAAAAAAAGGAATAGAAACCCAAAGGGAGTAAAGGAGGGGATGAAATTAAGGAGATGAAACAAAGGCAAGGGACATACTGGGTCAGAATCAAAGGTACCTTGGCACCCACAGATTAGAAGAGAGAAGAAAGGTGAGTCAGACCTTGATGACAGACTAAAAGAAAAACTAAAAGCAAGAGGGAAAGACACCAACCAATCAAAGGCAGAGCTACAGAGAAAAGAGGACAGAGACCGGACAGTATAAAGCAGGCCCAGGAGGATGAGATGACGAGGGAACGCAAAGAAGTTCTTTCCTCCTAAACCTCACAAAGCAGTCGCTTCCTCTTCCAACTATGCGTCTGCCTTAGGTGAAGTCCTCACACCAACGCCACCCCACCCACCTTGTACACCTTTTATATTTCCTTGACTTCTTTCCCTAGTCTTCAAAGGCCAGTCAAAGGTCACCTTTTCTGGGAAGCTTCTCCAACTTTTCCTGGCAGAGTTAGTAGCCCTTCTTTCATATTTTCAGAACATTATTCTAAATAATGTTGAACTACAACATCCGTCTCTTCTACTATGGGCAACTCCGGCGGAAGATTCAGTTGTAAGGATGAAAACCCTTACTAAAAAGCAGTTCAAAAAACTATAAAGCCCACCTCGTGTCACACAGCCAGGTAGATGCTTGAAGCCTTGCTGTTTAATGGGCATGGTGATCTTTCAAACAAGAGTAAATCCACCCTACCCCTAGTTTCTCCCCATACCATCAAGAACGTTTTTGGTTTTTTTTTTTTTTTCAAGAACGTTCTAAGTTTTGTTTTCGTAATGTTTTACATTTCTCACTGAATGGCAAACACAAAATAGAGAAGGCCAGGAATGGTGTGTAGCAATCAAAGAAGAAACTTCCTCTACAAATAAAAGGAGCAGCTTAAACTCGCCAAGACGGAACATGATCTAGAAGAAAATAAGTGTACAAGAATTTGAAGAAAACGGAAGGACAAAAAAATCAGCCACCTCATGAGGTTTTCATGGGAAACTTGTCAAAGTCAACAATACTCAAAGATAAATAAGTGAAAACATGACTTTGTAACAAAAGATGTAAAAGTGGTTTTGGCGTTAAAAGGACAGCATGACAGGATGATCAGAGTTGCTGGGAACTAGTGGGGAGATGAGCAGTTTGGAAAGCTGTCAAGGGAGGAGAGCTTCAATACAGATTTTTGGAAGAAAGGTCATGAACTGGTGAAAGGGCACAGAAGGCTGGGCTGGCCATGGAATGGGATGGTACTGCAGTCACAAAGTACCAATGCAGCCCCTGCATCAAACTCCCTCCACGTCCAGCCCTCCCCAGCGGGGTGAATCAGACTTATTTGCAAGAATGATTTTACAGTGCTTCCCCGCAAAAGGGACTCTGCTATACAGATGAATAATTACCCCAAACCTCTAAGAAATAAGAGGTTTCACTCACATTGGCCAGAAACCCAGAGACCAAGTGTGCCAAGAGCTAATGACAAATCCAAAGGACAAAGCACAAGGTTTTTTTTTGTTGATGTTTTTTCAGTTTTCAGGGTGTGTGTGTGTGTGTGTGTGTGTGTGTGTGTGCGCGCGCGCGCAAGTGCGTGTGCCTGGAAGGAACAGTCAACAACTCTAACTAATGGAATGCATCTGAAAAAATTAACAGAAGAATTCAAGCGATTTTTAGACATCATCAAAATAGCCTCTCTATAAACTTTCCTACAAGAAAGAGTCAATTTTAAAATGACGACTTGTTATATGCGCAGATAGTGATTGACTACTCCATTCCAGCTAAGCCCAACCTCTCTCCTAATGGTAGACTGCCTTGTTGCCTTCCAGATACGCAGTTTTTAGCAATTCACTCATTTTAAAAAGTAGTTCAGAAGCACTAAAAGGTGTGAGGCACTGGGGATACAGAAATAAGAGGCAGACTCTGACCTCAAGTTGCTCACAGTTAAATGGGTAGAGAAATACTGCAGAGTTGGGAAGTTCTAATAAACTGAGAGAAAGAAAACTGAATCCAGATTTGAGAGGTGGTTTCAAGCAGCTATTAGCGTATTCAAGGACTTTTAGCATATTCAAAGTACAAGAGCTTGAAAATACAGTAACTGACAATTTCCCAATATCCCTCTGTGAGATGGAAACAATCATTAACACCTACCATCAACAAATTAATAAACTGAATTACTGAGTCGCCAAGGCAAACACAGGTTAACCAGAACAAGAAACAAGATTATAGGCTACATGATGCTTTTCAATATATAGTCTCCTTCCTAAAGTTTCATGCTCACAGTTGAAATCCAGTTCAAGTCAACAAGATTGGCACAAAAAAAAAATTACATAAAAACAAAACAAAAAGCCACATAGGAAAAAATTACGTTTCTGCCTGTAATATTTTTAGTTATGGCATCTCTGCTTCAGTGAGCACTTAGCACCACTTGACATTTTCCAAGGAAGAGGAGGGGTAGCAACCTATGTTTTCAGGGTCTACTTTGAAAAAGCACCCTACCCTATACAGGCAATTCTACAGAGATCTCAGGCAACAGTACAATCAATGTGGCTCCCTAATTAACTGTATGATATATATGAGTATAAGAGCTAAGTGTGACAAAGTTCTCTTCAAACAGCTGTACCCAGTTTTGTTAGGAGTGATATGCTAAATGCACTTTTAAACCTCAACAGGGTCATACTCTTGAATATATTAAGGCTCTTTGATATATCTTAAAGCTAAAGGTTTTTCAACCAGAAAGCATCGCTAAAATAAACAGAACTTTTAAAGATCTTTTCAGGAAAACATCTCCTTGCAAGTGAAATAAAAATATAGAATACAATATTGCCATGTGCTCTTATTCTAAAAATTCTCAAGACAGGTGATATGTACATTTTGCAAGTGCTCAAATATTACATTTACATATGCCGCAATATCTTAACATCTAAGTACTTAAAACCCAGTGACTGATGTCTTGGAACACGAGTTGACAAACAAACTACGGCCTTCAACTATAGCCTGTTCTTGTAAATAAAGTTTTTTTGGATCTTAATTCCAAACATACTGCCTATGGCTGTTTTCATGCCACAATTCGCAGAGCTGAACAGTTCTGACAAACACTATACAGCCCACAAAACCTAAGTTTTTACTACTTGACCCTGTCCAGAAAGTCCGTCAACCCCTATCTTGGAATCATCAGAACCAACGATCCGACATATTTATGTCCAGCCTAAGAGTTTATCTACCCTGAAAGATGAATTACTGAATATGGTGAAAGACAATTCTTTGCCCAAACGGATCCAAGTGCATGGAAAGAAACCTCTGCTGATTCATTCAAACTCATGTCGTTGTCAACCTTGACTAAACTTTAAAAGCAAATGGTGAATTCAGTGATCTCAATCTTTCAAAACTGTGCTACATGAATAGAATTAACTAGCAAATTCATCATACATTCACTGTCACTTGTGTTTAGTTCCCCACCACCAGCCACCATACTAATTATGCCTTTATGCCTTACACTGGCATCCAAAAACCCACACTCATTCAACTACTAAACTAGGTAGGACATAGTATTTGTAAAAGTTTGTCTTCACCTACCATGACAGACAGACAAGAAAATGGGATGGTAAATGGAGGCGTCAAATCTCTTCTTCTGGATGTATTTAGCCTCTTATGTGCTTAACAGTCTAAAAATTCCAAAGATGCTTTATCAGTCACATAAAAGAATTACATCCAAATAAGTCCTGTTGGATCTATCTGCCATTCTTAGAATAAGAGAGAAAAAAAGCTAATATTTTTATTTGCCATAAAAATTATATTTAAGAACCGAACTCTACCAAATAATTAGGGATTATATTTTTATATATCATTCTTAACAGACCTGAGACAACCATATCAAATCAATACAGAAATCGATAAATCATTTATTTACCAACTACTTTTCTCCAGTTAACAAAAAAGGAGATAAAGCAAATTCCTAAATAAATACAATTAACTCTTGAATAGCCCCTGCATTACATACCTAAGGCATGTTCCTAACCCTAAGTCTTAACCAAAGATGCATCAACAGCCTGGTACCCTTGACAATACCAATGCCATCAGTCACAGGTTGTAAGGTGACAATAAAATAAAACTAAACTAAGCATTTAATACGGCCGACATGATGCCAAAATAATCATGAAACAAATAAAAGTAAGATAAGTGATTTTCTAATTACTCATACCATCTCTTCCTTCATTTTTGGTGTTTCTCTTAGCTACTTCGGATTAAAAGGAAAATGGGAGAAAATATTTTAAAGTACAATCAGGTGACAACCAGTTTACCACAGATTACACGATTTACACAGAAGTCTTATTTTCTGCTTTTTTAAAAGAAATAAGTCAAATCTTGATCCTATTTCTCACCTGCAGGGTATTCGCAAGACAAAGTCCTAAAGAACCTTCATACCTAAATAATTTTCTCAAGGTTCAGCTTTCTCATGAAGCTGATTTACTTGAGGTACCAATTTATGTAAGCAGGAGGCGCAAATTACTACTAAGACTAGGGCAAGCACCAGGGGCCTGATCTTTAGAAGGTATCCTGATGAAAAAATGGAGACCCCGTCCAGCCCTTAACTTTCTCGGCTTTTCTAGTCCTGGTTTTCTCTGGGCAAAATCCAGAAAAGCAGAACTTCCTCCTCACTGCCTGCTTCTATCGGAGGCCTGGTGCAGAAATTCAGACCGCTAGTTATCCAAGTACCTTCTTAAGGTAGTCTTAAGGCTCAAGCTCGCTCATAAACAGCAATAAAGGTTTTGCTTTCTTGAGTTAAAGGAGGGCAATTACAGGGTTTGGCGGCCGGGTTTGTCAGGAAGCGTAGGGCCGGGAAAGAGGGAGAATCCGGAGACTGAGCTCCATCTAGTCCCAAGAACCACCCCCAAGGGGCGGCTAGACTGCCCTCGGTACTTCCCTGCCTCCTCTGCTCGGGTAGGGAGAGCGGTGGGTCGGGGTCGGGCTCGCCTGAGCTACTTCCTGGTCCGATCGGACTCGCCTTCGGACACCCGAAGCGCCCCCGGCCCGGCTCCCTTGCCCTTTGCCCTGTCTCCTCCCCTCTCAGTGACCCACCACCACTGTTCCCCTCCCATCTAACATGGCCGCCCCACCCGGCCCACCCCCAGCACAGCCTAACCAATTGCGGGTCCTCGGCACCGCATCTCCACGCCCATTGGCACGGTAGCCTCCGTCCGCCTGCCCCATTGGATGGCACGCCCTGCCACTCGGTGCCGAGGGCTCCGCCCCCATGCCGCTTCAAGCTGCTTTGAGAAGACATATAAACAAATCCCGGGAGGGAGGCCCGTCTCGCCTGTCTATGGGGCGGAGACGGGAAAGGGGAGCGGCCACCCCCGAGACACCCCTGCCTGGACCCCCCCACCCCAAGCCCGCGCCTCCCTGTCTCCTGCCAGCCTGGTTCCAACCTTCGTGGCCCCAGCCCTTCCTCACACGCCCCTCTCTCTCCTCCTCCCCCGCCAGCCTCGCCTCCCCTCCCTTCCCCGGCCCCTCCCACCCGCTCGCTTCTCTGACAGGCCGGTTGCCGGCAGCCACGGCCCCGGGCTCGAAGACAGCCGTGAAGGGCCGGGCAGCCTGGCAGGGAGGACGCCAGGCACTGCCTATCCCTGGCCTAGCCTGCCGCCAGCCCGTGGGTCCCTCTATTGCCGCCCCGCGCTTTTATATAATCGTCCCGGGCCGGGGGTGGGGGAGGGGAGCCGGAGCCCCCGTGACCGGCAGGCGGCAGCCTGCTGCCCGCGCGCCCCCAGACTCGGCCCTGGTCCCGGCCCCCGCCCCGCGCCGGCCCGGCCCAGAGCCCCGGCGCTGCCGCCTCCTAGGCCAGCGGCCCTCCTCCGCCCCCCGCCCGGCTAGTCTCCTAGCCCAAGCCCCTGCAGGCTCTGGGCGACAGGCAGCGGAGCTCACCTGTGGGTGTGGGGGCGGCTCAGGGGCTGGGTCCGGTTCCGCTGCAGGGGCCGCGGCCCCTCTCCATGCTGCCTCGGGTTTGTTTTGTTTATGTCCTTCCTGACGGGTTCCCGGAAATCGCGTGACTCGCCCCCCTCACGTGGGCCGCGGCAAGGAGGAGGAGGGAGGCGGGGGCCCGCCGGCCCCGGGCCAATCGCGAGGCGTTCTGCAGCCCGGCCAATCAGGAGCTCGGCCCGGCAGGGCACCCCTGTCACATGACGCCGGAGGGGCGGGATGCCGGGAAAACCAGGAAGAGGGGGCGGAGCGGGGGCTCGGCGCCTGCCACTGCACCGTGGGTGTGGGCTGTGTCTGGTACCCAGTTACACTCAAGTTTGTGAAGGATGATCATTTATAAAAGCTTTCGCATCCAGCGTTTATCTAACTCACAACTGCGCGATGAGGCCTGAAGTGCCCGTTATGCCCATTTTACAGTTTAAGTTCAGTGAAACTTGAAGGGACTAGGGATTGTATCCACTTTGTTTTATGAATGTCCTCCCCATCTGAACCTCTTAATTCACCGAGAAGCTGACCTTGCCTTCTGCCATTCGTTCATTCTTTCAATTAATATATTTTGCGCACGTATGCTCCAGACACTGGAATCAACCAGATTTCGTGCACCTTTATGAGAAAGAGCTGTACACAACCGTACAAAAAGAATGCTACCAGAAGAGCCTAGACAAACAAACCTTCATAACACACGGGAGAGGGAGGGAGGGAGGGAGGGAGGGAGAGAGATGACTAATCCTATTGATAATAACACGCAGTGGTAATATATGCCAGTTTTTCAGACAGGGAAGGTAAGACAGAGGGTGGTTAAGTTACTTGCTCAAGGTAAAGCAGCTTGTAAATGACCTAGCCGGGACTGGAACCCAGGTCTGTCACCACAGCCTGTGCTTCCACACTCATCTTTAAGGGCACAGAATTTATCTTCTGAGCACAGGTCAGAAATCTAATTTTAGTAAGTATAGGGAAAGGAGGATTGAGGAACAGAAATGCTTGCCCAGATTCCTTTAGGATGCCAGTTTTCTCTTAGGAGTAATTGCCTTTGGAAAGGTGGGTCCTCTTTGCACAGTTCTATGGAATTAGTACTGTCAGTGTCAAAACCATGAACTTTTGAGTTTTATAGATCTTAAACTTCAAAAGGACAAAGACTATCTGTGTTGTTTTTCCTCTGCCTTTCCTGCCTGCCGCATACTGGTTGAACAGCAACCTGGATTTGAATCCTTGCTCTACCCTGTGTGAACCAACACACATTACTTAAGCTTTGTGAGGCTCCTCTGTAAGTACCTCACTGGGTGGATGTGAGAATTGAGTGAAAAAATTCATATGAAGCGTTTACCATAGTGCTTTGAATACAGTGAGTACTTTATGAATGATAGATTGTTTCAAGGACATCATTTAAGAAGATCCACTGCAGACTAAAAAGCAAGTAAGGATAACTCTAGACTTTAGCAGTTTAGCAGCTACTAAAATAATACTTTGTACACGATGTTAAAAGGTAAGTATATGTAGATACCTGAAAGGAAAGTAAAAGTAAATCTCACCTCTGTATCCTTCAAAATGCCTTAAGGTCTCCATACGCAGTGAAGGAATGAGTATTTTGCCTACTGTACAGGAGGCAGCAGGGTTATAATCATTTTCTTCAGTCTAACATATCACATTCAATTTTTCCACATGAACTGCCGTTTAAAAAAGAAACCCCAATAGAAAAACTAGCTTGGGAAGTTTGAGCCAGGTTCCTCTCACTCATTCATGAGATTCACGCATTAAATCTCCACGGAATGCATATGACAGATGATCCTCTCTCGTAATACTATATTTGGGGAAACTCCAGCAGATGGTTGGTTGGCTTTTCCACTGTCACGCTGTCCTCTGAATATAGGCATTTTCACCTCCTCTACTGGGCAACAGTTCCTCGGGCTCAAGGAGTGCCCAGATTCTTCTGCTAGTGTGAGGCTGTGCCCATGGAAGGCACTTACTGGTGAATTATATTGTATTCCCGCCTTTGCATCTTCTGTTGCCTTGGAAAGGACAGACTTTTGGCTAACAGAGACCTTTCCATCAAAGTTTATTAATGACTATATCCTGTTCCGAAGTGAATGAAATCGCTGACTCCTAATTGATTTGTGTTTCTCTGGGTTTTATCCTGCCAGATTGTGCCACAGTCAAAGTTGGCAGGGAGTTAGGACTCTGGAATCGCACTGGTTTGAGTTTCAGAAGCCTCTTCTTGTTCTAGCCACAAAGTAATAACCAGCGGCCGTGTCCACTTCCAAAGTGCTGAACCTTGCTCCTGCAGAATCATTTGCATACTGGGATAGCCTGAGTCAGAAAAAACATGTTTTACACAAACACGAGACAATGGGGTAAGAAAAAAAATACAAGGACTCCACTGAATTCTTAAAAATAAAATTTTTATTGGATGATTGGGTAATATATATGCACTGTACAAAATTCAAAAGGTACACAAAGTCTTTGGTGAATATTGAATCTCTCTCCCCACCCTGTTCCCTGGTCACTCATTTCTCCTTCTCAGAGCCACCCACAGTTACTCTCTGTATCCTTCCAGAGATATTCTCTGTGTATGCAGACATTTCACCCACTTTAAACCTTGACGTTTTTGAAACACTGTTCTTGGAGCCAAGACCCCAGTTTAAGCTCTACCACCAACTATGAGATCCAGAGGGGCTAGACCTCGCGGGGTTATAGTTTCTTCACCAGAAGGGATCTGGACTAGAACTGGATGTTTTCTCCAATCCTTCTCACTTCAACATTGAGTTCTCCTGAAAGAATTAAAAGTTGCCACAGATCCTCCCTTTCCTTTTGACCTAAAGTTGGCACTGTGTGTGATTCTTCACTAGAGCACAGGCAGCCCTACCTGCTGATCACGGACACTTCTCTAAATGAGTGTTATCCTTACAAATATATGTTTTCTTTCCCGACCCCTCTGGACCTGTGTGATGTAAAGATTTCACAGCTTCAGAAGTGAGATTAATTAACTCAGCACTGGAAGATCTCCAGGAAAAGCTGTGTCCCTCTGATGCTTTTAAAAAGTGATTTTCTTCCTGAGAGAAGACCAGAGCATTGCTGAGGGGGAATCTAAGAAAGATATTAATTGATGGTTGGCAATTGGCACCCATCCCTCATTCATTTCCTCCTAAAAAATTTTCTCGCGGGGAAGAGGAAAGATCAGTTTCTGCCCATTGCCTTAGCCTCTCAACAGGATGCAGTGTTCTTATGTGACTGCTCTGAGCTTCGGTTTATTACTTCTCCCAGAAAGAGCCAAAGTTCAGTCCCAAATGCCCTTCCTTTTAGTCGATCATTTACTTATTCACCCCGAATCCTTGTTCTCCATACCCAGATCCACGTCTGCCACAGGATAGAAGCTTGGTAACTGCTTGTGGTCTGAATGCAGAGATTAACCTCCTAATCCGATTCATCCTTCATGGCTCAAGATCCCACATCCTATCTTTTTGAACCAATTCTTTTATTGTGGTTGGCTTTATTCCTTTGATAACTGTGTATGTTTAAAAAGCTAAAGCTCTAAACGTTCTTAGAAACAATGAACAGTACATATATGTAAATTTTTTAAATGTGCAGTATATTGTGTATATGTATTTACACGCAATATATTGTATATGTGCAAATTGTAACAATTCTACCTAATAAAACTGAAAAATGAAAAAAAGATCTCACATCTTTTATCAAGTCTATTTCTACCATGTCTATTTCTGCCCTCATTAATCTCCTTTCTTCCACCACCCAGCTGAGCACTGGCTGTACTTACTGCTTTGTATTATTTGTATCACTTGTGTTGATATTATTTCTTCAGTTAGATCAAGTGGCACAAACACTGATACATCCTTGAATTATGGAGAATGCAAGGCACATCATTAGACAGCATATTCAAGCTTACTTAGTAATGGATAAGAGGAGAGAAAGAGAGAAACTGATATTTGCTTGGGCGCCAAATGGGAGACAGTCTTTGCCCTGGAGGAACTCAGACCCTGATGAAAGATGTGGGAAATCGACAATACAGTAGAGCTTCTAAGAGAGGAAGCCCTGACTGGTTGTTAAGAACATGATATATTCATGATTCAGGGCCACTTTCTTGCTGATTGGGGCAAGTAACTAATCTGTCTATTCCTTGATGTTTGTCGTCACCTGTCTCACAAATTGATTTTGAGGATTAAATGCAGGGCCTGATACATAATATGTGCTCAGCAGTGTTGGTCTCCCCCTCCTCCACCTTCGGGAGGTGGAGGAATGTGACTGGAAGTTTCTCAGAAGAGAAGTGGCAGCAGAGGGAAAGCCACAAGAGAAGGCAGCAAGCAACTCAGACTGTTTTCTGATTGCAGTATCTTCCGAGGTAGCATTCCTGTCAAAACTTCTGTCTGTTTCACTCAGACTGAAAGTGTCTAGGACATCTAATAGTTCCTGCGGGTTTTTGTTTTTTGTTTTTTTGTTAGTGCTGAGCTGAACATACTAGTATCAGCAACTCTAACTGATAGTGAACTGGGAAGCCAGGCAGTGAGAACAATCTAGTGTTTGTTGTAGGAAAGACTCCCAAAGGACAGGTACAATAAGACATTCTTGTTGGTGAGGCTAGAAGTAGGGCGATAAAAACAGAAAGTGCAGAAAGTGGAGGAACAGATTGATAAGAAGCAGGAACCAAGACCTGCAGCCAGATAATAGTTTGTTGAACTACAAATAGAGGCACATTCCAAAAGACCCAAGCTGGTGTGAAACTGTGAAGCTGGGTTTCTGAACACAAGAAGAAAACAGTCCAGCGAGTTCGCTAAAGGAAGGGAAAAATTAAAAGTTCAGAGAATTGAGGGGGAAGTTGCGGGGGTGGGGGGGGGCGGGTGGTTCCTGTGTCTCCAAGTTTTTTTTCCCCCAAAATTCACAAGGCCATGAATTTCCCTCATGCTACAGCAAAACCAGGGATGGTGCCCAGTCCTGAGGTTTTTCATCCTGTTTTCACAAGGTCCAGCCCAAGAGTGAGATGCATGAAACAAATGGGCGCGATATTCTGCCCCTGCATTCACTCCAGTCACAGTGAGACATGTTAACAAGCCTGAATGCCAAGTGTGGATTCTATCCTGTGTTAGGAGGGCAGTACCAGGAAGGAGTCTCGTTACTCCACTGCCATAAGTCAGTGCCCACCTAGGCTCCCGAAGGGCTGCCTGTCTTTCTATACAGACCCTGAGGGCACCTGCTCCCCGCAACCTGGGCGGTGCACCCATCACTCAGGCACAAGTCAGAGTTCTGGCTACAGGAGTCCTGGTGAGCTGGCCACAGCTCTTTCCTGGTGCCCCAACGACCAGTCAGCTCGGCATCAGGAGGATTCTTTGCCTACTTACCCAATCACCTCTTCCCAGTCTGGCAAAAGAGGAAGTCGCCTTTGGGGGAACTTGGGAGTGGCAATGGGAGTTGAAGTGGGATTAGAACAAAGTTGGGGGCAGTTCTCCTTGCCTCCTAATAAAGGAGGTAATAAAAGGTTTAGATTCCAGCAAACTCCATAGGAGAAGGGAGGTTTTCTTCTCCCCTCTGGTTGGGGAACAGAGGAGTAGGGAGTATTAGAAAGGAGGAAATACAATACTGTTCTTTGCCTTGGCTCAACCCAGTTACACTCTGGGGGAAGGGGAAGGCAACACATGTCAAGTCCTTAGGGTCTGGCACACAACACACCTAAGTAAAGAGTAGCTGTTACTGTTATTATTAAAAACAATCGCTCTGAACTTTCCTGGGGGTCTGATGAAAGCCAAAAACTTGCTCCCCAGAAAAACACACACAAGTATACACATATCTAATTTTGCAGGTGATTTCAGGGGGCGGGTGAGTATCTGTGTAATATCCCGATTAGGACCCACTGAGGTAGGAGGGGGACACTCCAGCCTGGAGCAACAGCTGTGTAACTTGCAGGTTTGAGTGCAAAATGAAAATGCAAGGATGCCTTGTTCGAAAATTATTGTGAAATTCATGACGAGAGCAGAACATTAAACCAAGTGTTGGGACCCTTCTACGCCTGGGGCCCCGTGTGACCGCACAGGTCTCATGTCCATGCAGCTGGTTCAAGGAGACCTTAGAGCTCAAGGTCAGACAGCTGTACCCTTGCTTTAAGCAAACTCAGTATCTAGAGAATGGAATTTATAACACGTGCACTTGAAGCGGGCCTCCCACAGGACTCTTGCTGTGCAACTTTGTGCAAGGTTGTAGAGATCAAACACTTGAACCAGCCAGAGATCCTGCCCAGTAAAGCTTCTGCAGCCCGGGGGAAGAGATCTATATATGATACAGCTGTGATGACAGGAATAAGCCATGGTTGCTGTGGGAACCCGGGGAGGGGTCACAAGTTAGGAGAGGAGGTAGGAGAGAGCCTCCAGGGCCTGACTGAGGTCAGAGGCATGATGAGAAGGGTGCTGGCTGTTCTAGGCAGAGGGAGGTGAGAGAGGGGACGAGGCTTTGCCCAGACCTGCACTCTCTGTGCATACTCGATGTTGTACCCGAAAATTCCATTTCTGACTCCAGTTTTCAGGAATGCCAGCAGAGAGCAGGAAGTGTGCATGCGCCCTCACTCGGGTGCGCAGGTGTGGGTGAGGGCTGCTACTTCACCGCAGGAACCTGGGAAACTGACCCTGGGGAAAAATGCCACAGAGCCTCAGTGGCAGCCCTGGACCCTGTGATCAGACGCCTCTGGAGTAAATCCCATTACCTCTAAGCGGCCTTGTGCCTCAATTGTTTCATCTGTAAAATAGGGACAATAATAGTACTTACCTAACACGGTTGTTGTGGGGATTAAATGAGGTAACGTATGTGAAGCATTTAGAACAATGTTTTGGTTATGCAACTGCTACCTAAGTGTTAGCTATTCTCATTAGCAATAGGACTGATAACGATGAAGGGAAAAAGCCACACACACACATACAGAAACCCACAAAACCCAGCAAAGAAAAAAAAAAAAAGCAGGCACAAAAGGACCAAAAGGGCTCCTAGATCTCAGAGATGGGAAGAGGCGTGGATGTGAGTGAGTGAGGAAGGGAAGGTTGGAGGCCCTGTAACCACACCTGCTGAAGGGGTAGGGAAACCTTTGGAATGAGAGGGTCTTTGATGTTTTGGGAAGGTAGACCTCTGGGTGGAATTGGTTAAGTCACACAACCTTTGCTGACCTCAGTTTCTCCAACTGTAAAATAGGAATGTGTCCACAGGGTAAAGCATGTGAAAATACTGGGTAAGCTGGAGGGTGGTGCTGACTGCCGTCTAAGCCACGGCATTTACCAGGATCTGCTGTATAGACTCCTCTTCTTCCTCTGCCTGCCCCTTAAGAGTGGGTGCTTCTCAGGTCTCCAGCCAAGACAGCATCTCTTCTCACTCTACATACTCTCTTCCTGGCCCCCATTCACACCCACTGCTTCAGTCATCTCCATGTTGGTGCCCTGCATCCCTGATTCCAACCTCATGCTCCTTCTCAACGTCCAGACCCATGTAACAACTGCCCACTGGCTATCTCCATGTGGACACCTCAGGCACCTGAAAACTCTCATTGTCCATGATTCATCACGGCCCCCATCTCAGTGAAAGGTTCTCCAGTCCACCCCGCAGGGAACCTGGGTATAATCCTCGACTCCTCCCCTCCAACATCCATCAGCTATCTTTATATGCTAATAAATACGGCCCCAGTTCAGCTACTTCTCTGACTTCATTTCATTTCCATTTCTCTAATACAGAAGACCTCTCTCCCTCTCCTAGACTCCTGCAACAACTTAATCACTCGTCAGCCTAGAACACCTCAACTATTCCTCTTTGCCTAGCTCTTACTCATTCTTTGGGTTTCCTCTTAAAGGTCACTTCCTTTAAAAAGCTTCCCCTACCATTAGTTAAGTGTTTCTAGTGCTCTTGCCCAGCAACCTGTACTTGCTAAGATACTGCACCTGCACCGGGGTCCACTGCTAAATTCTAAGCTCTAGGTCAGGGTCTGCTGCTCCTGTTTACCATCATCTCGAGCAGCTAACACCAGGACAAGGACCAGGAGCTGAAGATACCTGCTGAATGTGGTTGAAAACCTTACATGCTTTGCAAAGTCACATTTAGCTTCAGTGCTTATTTTTCAAAACAGCTGCTCCTCTTGCTCATTTTGGGGTGGCGCACAGCAGTACCACAATTTGGACAGTGTAAAGAAACTACGGAACCATGTCAAAATCCTGACAGCAGTTTAAATAGACTCCTGACTAGATTCACGTGGGTAGCGGTATTTGTCGCTGGGCATCCTTGCCTAGAATCTTCCTGTTTTGAGTTGGCCCGGGGGGTGAGGGAGAGTGGGGAGTTGGGGGAAAAGGGGCCAGTACATTTCACAAGGGGGCGGGGGTTTAACTGAAGCAGCAACACAGCCTGAATGAAAGACTTGCTCGGAGCAGTTGGGAGTTGAAGAACAGTGGGGCTTGTTCATAGCCATGTGGGACCCCAGAACATTAATACCCCAGGCGTCCACTTTTCTATGTGGGCAGAATCAAAATCAATGCTCCCTTTTCATTCCACCATGCCGTCACTGTGAGCACCTATACAAAAGTAGGCCGGCGTTTTATGAGCTGAATGCTCTGTACTCTGTCCTCCACAATGCAAACAGTTAATCAGAACTGCTGTGTGAACGCGCTCATTTTCATTGATTCAGAATAGCTTCAGTGTTTTAATAAATCTAGCTGACTTCACTTCCCTTGACCCTGAATTACTTAAAAAAAAATGTGTGTGTGTGTGTGTGTTATATAATGTTTGAAGGAAGTATTAACACTATTCTGACAATGTTCCCTCCCAAAACACCGTTTTCCCCCGATTATAAAATACATGCTTTGTGGAAAATTTGGAAAATACACAAGGCTGTAGAATAATCATTATCAACATTTTGGTCTATGTCCTATCAGGTTTTTTTTTCTATGCATGTAAGTTTAAAATCCTGTTTTTTTCCCCCCTCTTAACATAATATCCTATTATCTTTTGTTATTAAAGTAACTTGTTTCTTTTTGCTGAACTATTACATCATCATTGGAGAAAATGCTCAAAGGAAAAAGAAAATTAAAGTCACTTGCAATCACCAACCAGAGGCAATATTAATAGCTTTGTTGCTTGTCTTTTCAATCTCTTTTCTAGGCATATATTCTGAGAAAAGAAGTTACTAAAATGCATTGCAGTATTCCTCCATTTGGATGCAGCATGGCTTACATAAGCATCTCCTTTTGTTGAACATTACGTTTGCTGTCCATTAACTGTGCTATGATAGATATCTTCTACAACGGCATTTTACACTGTGCTTTTTTCCTTTGAAAACTATGGATTTTCTACCATTAATTTCATACATTCAATTCTTGCGAGAAAACTGAAATAAAAGGGCAGGGGGAAGAAAAATAACATCTCCGCTTTGAATACATCTGTTTCCCAAGCAGAAGAGAGCTCCAGCATAGAGGGATGGGGTGATGAAGCCATTCTAACATGCTTATGGGGGAAGGTATAGCTCAGTGGTGGAGTGTGTGCTTAGCTCGCACGAAGTCCTGGGTTCAATGCCCAGTTCCTCCATTAAAAAGAAAACAAAACAAAAAAACAAATAAATAAGTAGACCTAATTACCTCCCATCACCCAAAAAAGGCTTAGATGCATATTTTTAGAATACAACTTAAATATAGTTAATGAAGAAGCAAATGACTTCAAGTTTTTGGAAGATGAAATAATCTAGGGTGAAATCTTCCAAGAGTCAAAGCAACAATTTAAAATAATTTCTCAATTCTAAATTTGCCTCTGTATGGCAGAATACCTACCATTGCTAAAAATAACAACTGGCCAGAAGAAATAAACAAAAAGGTGCTACTTTTGAAGCAACACCAAAGGAAGATATAATAAAAAGTTGTTGGGTCAGTAATAAATGAAGGTATAGACATCATTCTATGTTTAAAGAAAATAACAAAAACAATGTTAAAAGAAACCAATGACCCTCGGACTGCATCTTCAAAAGCATGCCAGAAATACTGCCGTTCTGGTACACGAGCTGCCAGAACCTGGAAGGGCAGGAAGGATGTGGTCTAGATACTTATGTGATGATTGTTTCTGAGATCCAGCTCCCTGCTCAGAGCTCAGGCCTGGAGCCTGGGGTGTGCCTTTTATTTTTCTGTAACCCAAGTACAAATGACTAAACAAAAGGGAAACCATATGTTTAAAACAAAAAATCAATTGGTTGCCCCTCTGGGGCCTATCTTTTTAGAAAACTACTGTCGGTGGGTCCTAGGGATTTCGCCGTTTCTTTGAAAAATATCTTTTGTGTATTATCATAATTTACAAATCATCTTTACCACCATCTCACTTGGTAACAACCTGTGTAGCAGAAAAGTCGGGTATTATCCCCATTTTATAGATGAAAAAACTGAGGCTCAGATGTTAAATGACTTTCTCAAAGTTACATAGCTAGCAAATGATGGAATAATTGCAAACCTAGGGCTTCCCCTAGTCTAGTGATCATCCCAGGCCACACCATGTTCACCAACAGGCTTTGGAAGAGAGAGACACCTCCAGGATCCTTTTAAAGGGCTGGATGGAGCTTCTTGCAATCTGGGCCCTGGCAAGCACAGGAGAAAGGGCACTGACAAAGGAAACAGGATTCATAAGCATATCCATCTCAGATGCTGGGCTGTGTTGTAACAAAATGGTTCAGTTATTAGGGAGGTGACAGGAAAACATATGTCTGAGTTTACCTGTTAATTGCATTTAATATCCTAGAGAATTTCATAAGTGAGGAAACAGGCTCAAAGGTGAAGTGACTTCCTGGACAAAGGGAACTTACTGAGTTTCCCCCACAAAAGCCGACTTGATCTCATCATTCCCTCATTTCAACAACACTGATACAGCTCAGTGAGGACAGAGAGCCAGAGGACCTGGCTGCTAGGAGCTTGCAATCAGTCTTTCTGGGGGACTAATCTTTGATCTCCAGGCTGGCTGAGAAATGAGCTCCTTTTTTCTTCATAGCCTTTATGCTGAGGCTTCATTAGGAGTAAATACCAGGGGGGTTTGGAGAAAACCATCTAGGTTCAGGCCTGAGTTGCTGCCTTATTAGGGCCTTCACCTCCCAAGCAGGCTTACTGAGCAGGATTTTCAAAACCTCCCTGGCACATCACCAGGCCCTTCAGTGCTCATGGCCCTGTGTTCCCCACTGTTAGTGCTGTCAACACACAAAATTTCCTTACTCGTATCTGTAGGAAATCGGATCCCACCAAACGGTGAGCAGGTCCAAGTGCAAAAAGCAATGTAATCCCAATGTCTCACAGCAAACAAGGAGTGTGAAAATGGATCTGGACAAAGTGACAGAATAAGGCAGAACCTGGGGGCTTGGATCAGCAAGGACGTGACCTCTGCCGTGAGACCGGGAATGTGTCCAGCCATGACCATAAATGAGAAGAGCCTGAGGCTGCCCTCCATCATGGCTGCAAACACGCCGCAGCCTGGTCTGCTGCCCTGGACCTGTGGAGGCTGCCCATCAGGCAAAAGCAACTCTCAAGGGAAGCAACGTATTAGGCACACCATGCAGCTCAGCTTCAAACCCACGGGGGCCTGCTGGAAAGCAGTGGGGGCGGAGGGGGGTGGTGGTGGAAAGGTTTCAGGCCAACCTCCAGCGATGATGGGCAGTGGGTGACTGATCTGAATCTGGGTACACAGTCATACTCCCCTGACCACAGTCAGGGCTCAAAGACTGTGGCATCCTTTTATGTACCCATGGTAACCATCAGCATTGCTTTCTTCGATGACAAATAATGATTGAGGGTCAAATAAGTTGCTCTGATGAAATTCAGCTTGGTCACCCACAAAGGCAGAATTCTTCCCTCCCACCCGAGCCCCAGAGGTGGCTCCTGGCCAACGAAACTCTGAGAGGGGCAGGGGGCAAGTGAGAAGTGCCCCAGGGCGGAAACGAGAGAACGCGGATCCTACTCCCCTGTCCGCCCCAACCAGCTACGTTACACTGCGCACGGAGTTCTCCCTGTCTGGGCTCCGGTTCCTCGTCATAAAACGATGGAGTCAGCATATATCACTGTGGTCCCTTCGACACCAACTCTTCAGTGTTTTCTGGACTCCATGAAATTAGCTACAGAGGCCTGTTTGCTGGAAATGTAAAGTATGGAGTTGCCTCTTAGGAAAACTTTTAAGTTCAAAATGAAAGCCCAGGATGAAAAGAAAGAAATGAAAGCAGGAGAGTCACTTCAGCTTGAAACTCTCTTTGGTCGTAAGAATAGCAAAGCAATGAGTTCAGATAGACTGGGAGGAATAGAAAAGCACAAACTGCAAAACAGGAAATCCACTCTTGGCTGGCTGTCAAAGAACCATGAGCTGGTGAAAATTTAGATCCATTTTCATTTTTAATTTCTTAAAACTAATAAAGGCCTCAAATTAGTGAATTACTGAACTGCCCACTACCAAAACACAAATTTACCGTCCCTGTCCTCGGCTTTTTCATCGCCTGATTTTTCAGTCCTATTTCCGGCCGCGTGATGATACAAGAAACTGCTGGTTCCAGCTCATCCCTGTGGCTGGTCCTGCCCCTCTACATGCCCAGCATCATAACCATGTTTTTGCGGACAATGGTCAAACACGGCCTGGTGTTACAGTTCTGTGTGTACCAACCTTACCTCTCCAAATAGCACATCAGCTCTTGAACTTCCAGGGACCCGATTTCCACATCTTTGATTCCTCCAGTGGCTACAGCGAGCACTCAAATGTTTACTGGATTGATGAAGAAAAGTACTTACCAGACTATTCTGGTATCTTGAACCAAATGGCCAGTTTTATACATTCAAGCTAAGTTTGAACTACAAAATCATTTTTCCAAAAGGAATTATCTAGAGATAGGAAAGCTTAAAAAAAAATGAGCTTAACAAACACTGAAACCAGATTTCCATAGAAAGCAGAAAAATAATTTATTCCAAGAGATGGCAGAAATAAGAAATTCACCCTGAAAATATACTTTGGTATAAGTCTGCTGAGACAGATTTTCCCCTCTGAACATGTTTTCCCACTGACTGCCCCACTGGGGTCCTGTTGTCTTGTGACAGTTTTTAAACGCTTCGCTGATTCCCATGTTGTGAGCTGCACGAGCCATCTTCAAATCCACAGGATCCAAGGAGAGAGTAACGTGCTTCCCAGAAGAACAGCACTTTCCGTCTCAGAAGAGGACAGAAACATTTTGCGGAGGCAGCACAGTTTAGGTTAAATAGGCACGTCATTCATCAAAGTGTAAAAAAAGGTGATAGGAAAAAATACTGCGTTGTAGACTAAGATATTCAAGTGTGGTGTGAACGTTTAAGGCAGCGGATGGCCGAAAGGGGCGAGTCGAGGAAGGCGGTCTGGGTATGGAGGTGATTTTGCATCTAGAGGCACTGTCTTCGTGACCTGCAAAACAAAACCGTCCCAGTGACTGGGCCTCACGCCATCCGCAGGAGGGCGAAATGTTAGCATGGAGAAAGTCAACCAGTTCAATAATTTAAAATATACGGGTGCTCCCTAAATACTGGAATGAAACCGGGCTCAGTGAACGTGCAGGTTTGGGCAGGTTGTGCAGGGCTGTGACAGGAGGTCCGGGTACCAAGGACAATGCTAAACTGAGGATCCCAAGTCACGGTTTGACTGTGTCATGGAAAGCAGGAAGGGCGAAGCGACCGTACTGGGATCTGACGCGGTCACCTGGGTTTCAAGCACCTGCATGTGCACCTGCCCTCTTACAGCACGGAAGGGGGCTTCCCGCAGGCGGGCCAGCTTTCCTCTACGTCCTAAAAAGCAGGGTCCTCGGTCCTCGAGGTTGCTCATTGTTCTTGTCTCCCCCCAAGTATAGGTGACAGATGAGAATTTCTTTTTCTGGAAGCTTCAAGCTGCACCACCACCTTCGCAAAGTTAGCAAACACTTAAAATAGGTATCTTCACACAACATTGCGAATCGACTATACTCCAGTAAAAAAGAGAGAGAGAAAATAGAAATTAAATAGTGTCTTTCAGAGGGAAGCTCCACACAAGCCTTGAGTTGGTGGGTGAGAAAACAAGCTGGTCATGACCCACTATTTGCCAGAATGTTGAGGGTTAAGGGCAGCAGAGCGAGGGGGCTAGTTAAATTCGGATGAGGCATGGCTGACGCAGGCAGGTCTGAAAAGACTGAAGGTTGAAAAGCGTGGAGAGAGATCAGGTGGGCCCTTGAGGTTTTCCAAATCAGTGGGCACAACCAGCAGAACCCACAGGGCAGGGTGACAAAATGAGAGGTTTCCCACGGCCCCAGCAGCAGACATGAGGCCGCTGCTACGTCTTACTGGGGCAGGCTGGGCGGTCTGACTGCCCTTGACGGCAGAAAGCCCCAGACTGCCGGGGACTCACCAGGGCAGGGCACTGCAAACAAAATACCCGTCAGGTCACGATGTGATTAGAGGACTGTTTTCGCCGTGTACTAAGGAAAAGAACCAGAGCAGGCCAAGTCGGGGCAATTACCAGAGCTACCGGTTTCTTCCACAGCTCCACAAAAACTCTCTTCTAATCTAATGATCATTTTCTCTTCTCCTTAGGCCAGCAAAACAGTCCTCTGCACAGACCTGACTTCCAGGCAGATTATACATTTCACTTGAGAAGACTTGAAGCAGTGAATCCAGACGTTTTGTGTGTTAATTTCTTATGAAGAGCACACTGGTTAGATTTCCTTAGACTGTTCAGGCCTTTTTGGGCAAATGAATAATCACAAAGAGGGAAAATCGGTCTTCACTTTTGAAAAGTCACATAGAAACAGGGGGTAATTTTCACTCAAGCTCAGTGATACCAGTTTTAAGACATGTGAGTGAGTGTTATGTTAAACGGCACAGACTTGTGGTTCGATTTGAGTGAATTAAAGAAGCCCATACTCTAGTCATCTCTCTGATATGAAATGGACATTTACGGGGGGAGGTGGGCAACTCAACAAAAGGGTCCCTGTCATCTTCTCATTTTTTAAATAAGGGAATCACAAGGCTACTTTCAGATAAAACCGAGAATGAAGACAACATAAAAATATTAGGACTGGAATCAGGATATCTGTTCAGGGAAGGATGAGTGAATATATTTTTTAAAACACAGAAAAGGTCTCATTTTTATCTGTATTTTTTCACTTCAGATAAATTCACAAAATAATTCCTTCTTTACTATTATGCATAAGGTATGTATTTATTGTAGGAGATTAACTATAAGAGGTATTTAAGCAAACTAAAGGCATGAGTGTTTCAAAATCCAAGGCAATGCACCGAATGGATGGCAAAAACTGCCGAGCTAAATATACTGAGAAGAAATCACTGTGAAGCCCGGTGGCCAGGAAAGGAAGTACAGGGATTTGCAAGCTGGACACTCAAAGAGAAAGAAAATATATCAGAAAGAATTCCGAGAGAATGAGTGAGTGGAGACAAGAATGCAGAAGAATGTTCACGGAATAGTAAGTTTACCAATCTGCCCTCTGAATTAATGAATGCTGTGAGGTAGTGAGAAGCAGGAAAAGCTAAGTAAAGCTAATTAGGTCAAGAGCATGAAAACGGTAGAACCAATAGGTAACCATGGAGGAAAGCAGTGAAAAAGAGGCTGAGAAGGTGATCTGAGGGCAGAACTGGGAAGGCCTTGACCGCCAAGTCAGAGAGCAGGACAGAACCTACAGATGAGTCATTCTTATCTTTTGCGGCCCATGGGGACCTTCAGTGACCCGGACAGGCTGTGCTTACAACATGTTACATACAGCATTTCAAGGGGCATGTATCCATGAAAATCAGGGCCTTCAGGTTAAAAGAAAAAAAAAGTCCTGCTGTAGGCCATGGAAAAGGGGTGAAAATTCTGGGGCAAAAAGCAGTGATGTGTTTCGGGAGGTGCTACATCAGGAAGATGAACAGGGCGATGGTTTGCAGACACCCTGAGTGAAGAGACAGGCAGGCCTGATGAGAAACCACTGCAATCATTCAGAGCTGCGGCGACTGGGTCAGAAGTTGGGGTCCCCGTCAGAGGAACAGAAAGGAGGGGCAGACACAAGAGACATCCCAGGCTCCACTGGATTCAAGGAAGACGAGAAAGAAGCGATCGAACACGTCCTGACCCTAAGGGACACAGAAAACTAGGGCAGGTTCTTTAACCATGAAACACCTTGTACAGTTGAACTTTTCACAAGCCTGGCTTCACTGCAACCTCTCAGCAGATCATGAACCCCTTCAGAGCCCACAGCCTTCCCTGAAACCCTACGCACCTCGTGACACTCAAATATTTTTGGAACGCATAGAAAAACAGCTCCCTCGGGGCAGAGGCCTAATTACCAATACGCTGTTCCTCTCTGGTCCAGACTTTGTAATAAAGTAGAATGCCTGCCCTTTAGGACTGTGGCAGACCACACAGGCTTATCTAAACATACTACAATGATGTGGTTTATCAACTGACTTACAGCACACTGGTCTGAAGCCACTCCAAGGGGACTCTGTACAAGCATCAGACCCCCAAAGCTGCAGGAAAATGGGACATCGGAAAAACAGCAACCTTGATGTGATAGGTCCATTAGAACCTTAGGAATCGAGGCTCTAGAGGCAGACGAGGCTGGCAGGACGCAGAGATGGAGTGAGCACTGTTCTTAAAAGTACTGGGTAAGACTTCCGGCCAATAAACACAGTGTGCTGTAACTCAGCCTATCAACATATGAAAGAAAACCATGGCAATGAAAGTGTTTAAAGTAGCGAAAGGACTGGCTAGCTATTTAACTGTGTGGTTTGAACCAATTCAACTTCATGTGTATAAAATTACGCAAAAGCTTTCATGACTGTTCCTCATTTTTCTCTGCTGAATACCATGCCTGGCTTACACCTCCTACTTTCTAAATCTGGCCTCTTAAAGAATCATATACAGACCTGAACACTTTTCCTTACCAGGTGGAGACAGGCCTATATCTGGTCTCTGCACTCCTTTATCATTCCACGTTGTGTAGAAGTTCAAAGTTCTAAAGGGGATTTCATTTAGCTCATTCTTTGGATTTTACCACCAAGAGAAGTGAAGTCCTGTCTTAAAAGTTCTGTTTGCTCCAATGTTAGGCAGAGATTAGATCTCCTGATGTGATAACTCCAAAGGCCTACAATTACGGAACTACAATCACTGCCTCAAACATGGAATGAATGTGACATGTTTATAACTAGGGTTGCCTGGCTGTGCTCTATTTCCCAGTGTTTTGCTTTTAAAGGAACAACCTTTAATATAAAGGTTTTAAGCAGTGCTAGTCTGTGCTGTGGATCCAACTGCAAATGTTAGGAATTCATCAATCAGGTTATGGACACATGAAACTGAAAAGACTGGCCAAAGGAAACCTTCCGATTTCACACACGCAGTGTTATTCAGGGCCAAAGGGCCCAATTTACTTCTTGTAAGGGAAGGAAATAAGGCTCAGAGATGGTAAATGAAAGGCAATGTTAGAACCAGATCCCACTCTGAGGCCTAAAGTTCTCTGCTTTAAACTCCAAGCAACATCCATACCTAATACTCACTATAGTTAAGAAGAACGAGAGAAGACAGAACCTGATGAAAAAAAGGCAGGTTAAAAAAATACATGAATCGTATTTTTAAAAAATCTATATAAAAGGGAATCAAAATCCCTTTGGGCAAAGAAAGAACTCCAAGCGGGAAAAAAAAGCTGCCTATCTACCAGACTGGCAAACATCAGGCTTATGAGGAAAAGGCACTCACATATAATGTTGGTGGGAATGCAAAAATGGTGCAATTCCTATAGAACAGAATGCAGTAATATCAAGGAAAAGTATATATACTGTTAACCCAGAGATTCCATTTTCAAGGACTCTAACCCAAAGATCACTGGTAAAAATACAAAACCATCATATGCACAGGATGGCACCATGGCTTTATCAGTAATAGCAAAAGACTGGAAATAATCCGAAAGGGTATCAATGGCTATAAAAAGAATTGAGGACGATCTCTAAACACTGACATGAGCAATCTCTAGGATATATACTGTTCAGTGAGAAGAGCAAGGTACCGAATAGTACATGTAATATGGTATCTCTTCTGTAACAGCTGTGTGTGTAGCGGGGGATGGACACACACACACACACGTATATGTTTGCTGATCTTTGCACAGCGAAACAGTGGAAGGATATAGTCTTCTACGAATATATCTTAATGATAATCTTGACTCTGGAAATATTTTACATATCCAAAAAAAGTAGCAAAGAAAAAAGAAAAAAAATTACTAGAAAATTGAATACAAAATAAACCATCTTAATCTAACCGTGTATAAATTGATAACCAACAGAGGAAACAATTATTTCAGTTGACCTCCCAAAACAGCATTCTGTCCTTTATTTGTTCTAAGGACAATATAAAACAGCAAAGAAATCCTCAATTGCATTCGATAAACTTATAGTTAGTAGTTATATTGGTGGTATTTTGAAACTATCTTATATATGTAACAGGATAATCAAAGTAAGTAATTTCGTTACTGCCTTTAGGAGCCAAGTTTTCAGCATATGTGAATGATATGCAAGTATAAAACCAAAGAAGTCAAATAAAAACCCTGTAATGTTAAATCTGAATTAGAAACACTAACATGAACTCATGATAATTTTTTTTTTCTTTTTAAAAATCTATACTTCCTGCCTTTGTCTGCTGTAAAGGCTTGGCAGCAACAACACCTTGGCAGAAATGAATGCACCTGGCCATCTGATCATGGCTTTTAAACACCACTACCGCTGAAAAAAATCAGGGTCCACAGGGCTTGAGGACTGTCTAGTGAACCAGGGATCCTTTCAAGTGGGAGACTCAGAAAGCAGTTGGAGGAAAAGCTGATTCCACGTCTGGGACAAGAAACATACAAGAGAGGTCTGAACACCTTGATGTTGCCAGAAAGAAAACTATCAAAGACTAATATCAAAAGGACCCGGAAGCCAGTCTAGACAGAGACTCCCATAACGCCAAAGAAAGAACTGAACATAAAAAGGGTAACAAATGTGCAACTGATTAAAACTGGAAATGAAAGAAAACCTTATTGGATACCCTAGAAGTAACTTGGGCACCAACATCTTACTCTGAAAAAGTAAAAGAAAAAAAAATTAAGTATGTATTCTGCTTTTCTTGTATGACCTATGTTTCAAGGTTACAAGTAATGGTAGCTGGTGAGGAAAAGCTCATCTTTTAAAGAAATAGTTCATCTAATCAAATAGAGAGGTAATAATAGGATAGAAAATCACCGTCTGTGCAGTTTCTACTGAAATGCTTCATTCAGGCTAAGATCATTGATGGATAAATTCACTGGATAAAGGCGGACAGAGACCGTTACATCTGGAGGGACCAGGCTGTTGTTACCTGAACCCACTGATCACCTTGGCATCACTGAAGACAGACATCGTGTGTCTCCTGATATAAGGCAATACGAAGTTCACGGAACCACTTGAGAGCCCTCGCCAAAAAAGCTGAACCTGAATCTAGTCAAGCATTTAGCGGTCACCTCCACTTAACGAAATAATGGAGACAGGAACAAACGAAATGACAGGTTTGCTGACTCTCAGCCTGTGAATAAGTCTTTCCATTACACCACTCCTTACTGCTCCTTCGCTGATCCTCAGAACCAAATGAAACCTGCAATTTTAAGACCAATTTTCAAAAAGCATCTGTCTCTCTCTATCCAAAGCATTCAGAGAGGCCCTTCATGTAAAACCTGTCAGCCACTTAAAGTTGCAGAAGCTCGAAATACCAAGCATAAACAATCACGTACTTGATCTGTGTCTCCAAGACTGCATGCAAACCTACCTTTATTTAAACATCTGGGGAAGAGCACAATTTAAAATAAATCCTTTGGTATAGTGAATGGCCTAAGACCCACATCTATTTCTGCTAGTCAGATCGCGTTTACTTGCAAGAGCCTACCCTTGCAGAGGCCCGAGTTTTCCGAGGAAAAGTCAAGGCAAACTCCAGCTGACCGACGGACAACGCTCATGTGAAAGGTCAAGGGCATAGTCACCTCAACGACTGAGCACTGGCGAGCAGGTCTTCTTCCTCAAGGCCAATGATACTTGAGGTACCAGATGGTTTCATTTTTCAACTGTGGTCCAAAGAGAGGGTTGAGTTGGGCCAGAATTGCAATCAGCCAACTAAAAAATAATGGGGGAGGAAGGACAACAAAAAGTGGTGAAATCACGTTGGAACAGGACCATTTTTGATTAGGATGAAAAGAGTGCTTTAGTAAAACTTAAATCTATTCTGTTCAGACCAAACCTTCGATACACTTAAAGTTCATAAGACACATGGTGCTAACGGGACCATATTTTACAACAAAATGCTTCATAGAACACCCTGCCTTCGTTTGGATGCCTGACTGACAAAGCAGTGAGGCTTCACCACAGTATGTCTCTCTTCTCTCTTGTTATCTCAATTCCCTTTCCAAGTATCCAAGATTTCCTAAATTCATATGATATCTTCATCTCAGAGTGTTTTTGTCTAATCTCAGTTATCACCCTCACAACTTTCAGGCTCAGGAAAAATGGGTTTACTTTACTTTATCCATTTTCCAAAGGCTGGGACCCACAACCAATATGACACATCCATTTTTATTGGTACAGCCATTTCAGCCTGCTGTCTCCCAATTAGACGATGACACCGGAGCATCCCATCTGTAATCACTATCACCACTAAAATGTGTTACATACATTTTGGGCCCCAGTGGAGCTGAGAAAATGGACATTTAACTCCCCCTGCTTACTCAGAATCTAAGTAACAAGGTATTCCTCTGCATCACAGACCAATTACGGAGGAAGTACGATGGTGTACATACTGCCCCAGGGTTAGAAAAATAGCACATAGTCAAAACTGTCTTTAAAATTTTCTTATACAGCTCACCGAGGTCTGAATAAATGGTTCTATACCTGATCTAGGAATTCATAAGCCCACTGAAGTTGGAAAATCACTGAACTAAGACCAAAGCAGAGGAAAAAAAAAGTGAAATATTTGCAAATCATGTATCTGATAAGGGGTTAATAACCAAAATATATAAAGAACCCATGACTCAATAGAAGGACAGTGAGCAAACATCTAGCCATTCAAATCATTCCATGTTTTACTTTATTAAACAAATATTTAATGAGCACCGAACAGGCTCCAGGCCCCAGAGAGACAAAGGAGAAAATGAAATGTTACTTCCCTCACAAAGTTTATATAATATGTCAGGAAGGATGTAAAGTGGGGTGAAGGGACAGAAAAGATGGAGGTAATGGGGGTTCTACTTTGATGGGCTGGTCAGGAAGGCCTTTCCAAGGATGTGGGGCTTGAGTGGAGACCGGAATGAAGAACAACTGCCTTGAATTCCTATCCAAAATGTAGACATTCATCTCTAAATTAGAATTTAAACTGGAAATTGGAATGGCTCTTATTTGTGGGGGGGGGGGGTGTTAAACAAGCCCTGACTCCGTCAACTAGTGATCCTGGAGGATGGATTTCAGCCTGGGACCCTGATGCTGCTGTCCTCTCTGCAGGGGACGTAGGGAGTTGCTTTCTACGGAGAAGGAGATGTCCTGTTAACAGTAGTTTCCTCCTAAAATTTCAGGACTTTCAATTCCCCTATAAGAGGGGGAACTAGCCAAAGCCAACCCAGGTCATGGTCTTGTTGGATCTCTGTTCTTCCACTTGCTGTCATTTTTAGAACTCTTCCAATGAGAGGATCAAGAAGCTGAGTCTGATCACTAATGGTCAGACTGCTGGGGAAGCGACCAGCACCAGCACCAGACGCTTCACTTGCAGAAACAAAGCACCGGCCCTCCCCTCCCCACCGCACCCCAACGGAAGGTGGTTCTGTGACCGGAAACATGACACCTGAGGACACTGGGCCAACACAGCTACCTCTAGCTGACTCACTTTTATAAACAAGAAGTTAATTCAGATGAGATTCTCTGATCTGTCCTTGGAACTAGAGAATTCAACACAAACAAAATACCAAGACTTGTCACCGAGGTTTAACATCTACCTGAAAAAAGGAACGCCGAGGGCAGCACAGGCAGACGCGCTGAGAAGCGCTGTGACTGCAGTGAACACTAATGGTGCAGAGCGAGAGTCATGGAAAATTCCAGAGACCCAGGACCTCCCCAATCCCAGCAGGCAGTGGAAGCAGACTGTACAAACAGTCGTCCGTCCTCTCAGGACAGGCTGAAATCACTGGCCGGTGCTTAGAAATGCTAAACACAAAACATGTTAGAACCTCGCCTCTGTCTCTTTTCTTCACCCAAAATGCATACTACCCAGTAAAAACCCCATCTCCCCACACTTCGTATGATGTTGGATTGTGGTGCTTCTCAATCCTGACAGTACGTTATAATCACCCAGGCAGCTTGGAGCTTTAAAAAAAAAATGATGTTATATCTTACAAATGCTCTTTCTTTTAATTCTCCCACAATCTGGTCAAGGAAACTGAGGCAGAGAGAGGTGAAATGATTTACCTATGGTCATAACACTAATCAGGTGGCAGCACCTCCTGAACCCGAAATCAGGTCTGACTAATATTCCTGTCTCACAAGTTACCTTCTGAAATATGTTAACTGACAATATTTCAGAAGGCATCAATTCAGCTCAATCTAAACCGTCTGGGAGTCAGGGATACAGAGACTCCATCTGCTCACTCTTATGCCCATCATGAGCCTTTGGTACCAGAGGTAAAGAAGGAACATCCAGAAGCAAGAACGAAGTCCACTCTGCTTGCTCAGATCAGTATTCAGAAACTTTTTCGGATTTTATTTCACATACTATTTTTAATATTTCAAATCAAGCAAAACATCTCACTTAAAAAAAAAACAAACTAACAAACCACAGTACAAGAAAATTCCTTGGGAAACAGCCCAGGCCAGTTCATTTGAAATTCCAGGGAGGAATTTCCCCCCTCCAACCAGCTGAGCTCTGGACCCGCCCTTCTGACTACTGCCTGACTTCAGATTTTTCTTTAAAGCTGATAAACATAGTGGAAGGAGGAAAAAAACACCCTGAATTGATGGAAGTGGGTGGGGAAAGAGATCGTATTCCAGTGAATCTATTACTTCATGTATCCAAGAAGAGAGAACTAAATGTACCCTCCACATCTGCCTCCAGAACCCCTAGTCCCTTCTGAGATTATTCAGACAAATGAGGCAGCTATGGCGCCAGAACACCTTTCAGAGATCTGCAGAGCTGGAGTGGACCAGAGGTCAAGTCCGTGTTCCGCATTTTCACAATGAAGAAACCATGTCCTAGGGAGCTTAATACCCCATAGCGAATCAGTGATAGAGCCGGAAAGAGAACCCAGGACTTGTGAGTCTCATGGTACCAAGTTGCTCCCACAGGGTTATTAAGGATGAAACAGATCAGGCAGTTTGGGAGTTCCTCTTTCACGCCACAATCATTTCCCAATGCCAGGCTCCGTAAGTCTGGCTCTAAGGATGCCAAGGGGAATTGGCTGAGGGGCCATCCCCTAGGAGCTCATGACTTGTGAGGGACAAACCAAGGATGGTGGCGGAGTTCGCTGTGGGAGAGAGAGGCAGAGGGTGATTTCATCACAGACACTCCTGACCACTTCTCACGAGCTCAGCTCTTGGTTAGCTGAATTCTTCAAGCACAAAATATGCCCTTCCCACAGAAAAGGCGACACCCAGCTCTCTCAAATCTTGCTTTGTTCTTTTGTTCCGCATTCAGATATGAAAACAGGGAACAGAGGCATGGTTACTTCCTGGTGATACACAGGTCAAGGGGGTAATTGCTTAGCTTCCCTGTTGGAATAGGGAGGCCTGGGTAGGACTTCTTTTCTGATCTGCTGCCCCTCTAAAGGGCCATGACAAGAGTGACCTCTATCAGCGGGCTCCTTAAGAGACAGCAGAGAAGTGACTTGCCCTGTCTCTACCAAGATGACCCCTGTCAAATACCCTCACTCCAATTCAATGACGTAAATTCTTTCAACGCAGCAACATTATTAGACACTATTAGAAAACGTGGGATTCCGTATTAGACGAGATTGGATTTTAATTTCAGCTACATCAAATATTACAGTGACTCCAGGCAAGTGAGCTTACAACCCTGAGTCTCAGTTTCCCCTTTTGTAAAATGAAGATAATAATTCCTGCCTCACGATGTTAAGAATTAAAGGAATAATACATGAAAGTGCTCTGTGTAGTAGTTGACAAATGGATGTTTCATAAATACGAGTTATTCCTTCTCCTTCTCTGTGAGATCGCTAAAAATGTACTCAAGCCACAGAATGAAATACAACTGATTTTACTTTACAAAGGATTTTGTAAATGCAGCACTGAATCATTCTCATTTCCACCTCCTCTCCTGCCCCCACCCCACCTACAGAAGGCAGAATTCTAAGATGTTGCCCCCAAATTCCCATTCCCTTGCGTAGACACCCTGTATAAACAAGGGATGGTGGATATGATGAGACAGTCACTCCCATGATTAGATTATGGGATATAGCTGGCTTGACAGAGAAAATCAAATACTCTCTGATATTTGTTATACGTGGAATCTAAAAAATGCAACAAACTAGTGAATATAACAAAACAAACAGACTCACAGATATAGAGAACTAGTCATTACCAATGGGAAGGGGAAAGGGAGGGGGAGAGAAGAGGGAGATACAAACTATAATGTACAAAACAAATAAGCTACAAGGATACACTGCGCAACACAGGGAATACAGCCACTATTTTATAACCATAAATAGTGTATAACCTTTAAAAATTGCGAACCACTATGTTGTACACCTGAAACTTATATAATACTGTACATCAACTATACCTCAAAAAAAAAAAAAGATACAGTTGGCTTTAAGAAAGGGAGATTATCCTGGGTGGGCCTGACCTGATCAGGTGAGTGCCTACAAGGGCCAGGACTCTCCTTGATGAAAGCTATCTGGAGTGTATGTACTTATGACTTTATTGCCAATCAGCTTGGAAAGTACCCTTTAAAATGTGCTCCGTAACAAACAACGCAATTCTTTTTTTCTCCTTGAAAGTGGGCATGATGTTAAGCTTTTTCAGTAGAGGGAGCTGGAGGGACACTGCAGGCACAGGCCGGAAGCTGGGGGAGCGGGTGTGAGGGCATCTGGTAGAACCCGCACAGGCTCAGACCCGGAACACGGCCACTCTTGGATCTGGAAGGCTTGGCCTGGAGACAACCTTTCTGCAGCCCTCTCGATACAGAAACCAGAGCCCCTGCTTGGCCTACATGCTGTGGGGTCCTCCTGCTCGCAGTACACAGGGATTCCGGCTACACACCCAGGCCACTACGGCCCGCTTTCCTGCCTGTACTCCAGATGGTGGCCCATTGCCGGCAAGCCCAGACCAGCTCTGGCCTGGCCAAACTCATGAAGTTCTCTGCTCTCCGGTGGGCTGGACCACATCTTCTCCAACAAGGTCTGAGTCCCTTCCAAGTCGGTCCTTGCTTGGGTACCCCGCCTCAGCCTTCGGGTTCCATCTGCTGTTTTCTTGTAACTTACAGTTACTCTTTTGTCCTAGTGGATAATTATGTTACACCTCCCACATTCAACCTACCGTGTGGTGTTTATCTCCTCACTGGACCCAGACTGCTACAGGATGAGAAGGACTTGACACAAAGGAAGATTCTCTCTTGCTAGCTTTGGAAATGCAGGCACTACACGTGGGAGAGCAGCCTCAACTGACACCCAGCAAGGAAATGGGGCCTAAGCCCTACAAGCACGAGGAACTGAGGTCCGCCACAGCCATGGGAGCTCGGAAGAGGACCCCAGGTTCCAGATGAGAGGGTTATTTTCCACTAACCTGATGTCAGCCCTATCTCTACTACAGCCCTTTCAGTACTGTAGAAATATGCCCAATTTCTGCCTGCTCTGTACTTGATCTTTCCTTTCTTTTCTCTATTCTATACTAGGCCTTTCAATTCAAATTCTCTTATCTGCCAAATTATAAATGAAAAGATGATATGGTCAGAGTAAGAAAAATAAACTTTTTTATACAGCAGATAATAGTATGCTTGGTCAGGTCCCTAGATTTCCTTTCCACTGTCAACAGTCAGGACATCCAAACATTTCACATGTATCTGTGAGAAAGATGTAGGTAATTCTCAGACCACAAACCCAAGGGAAGGCAATAACCCAGAGAGGGAAGTAAAATGACTCCAGGTTGCTCTCCACAACCTGAGAGCATACACAAAACTAGAGGGATCTAAGCTTTGTTTTCAGACCTCACAGCGCATGAAAAATGATAGAGAAAACCCAGGGCCCATACAAGGTAGAGAGTCTAACCAAAGTTTCACCTCCCTCCTCCCAAATTTGAGACCTCAAAGGGTGCTGTCTCAGTGTAAGGGTAAAATCAAACAAAACCCCTTCAGACGGAAAGCGAGAAAAACCAACTGTCATAAATGTAAACACCAAGGAGAAAAACACTGCCACTGAGAACTGGTCTTCACGAAGCTTTGCCAACTCAAATTCATACTACATGGTTTCACAAAAGCGCATACCAAGATTTTACTTAATTGAATGCCACACTGGTGACGGCCACAGACACCTGGCAGGAGCGATGTAAATCCTCTCTGGAGGAGCCTACCTTCACACCAGGCCTCAGAGGACTCACGCATATAAAACTCTAGGGAAGATGAACAGATGGCAGATATAAATAAACACATACAGAACAGGGCGCCGAGAGTGAGAGGCAGCAGACACAGACCTGCAAGGGCTTCAGAAAAAGGAAAGATCAATATGGACTATACATAAACTGCCTACTACATTTTAAGAAATAAAGATACACTTAAAATACGTGCAGGAAGAAAGAAGGAAGGAAAGGGAGAGAGGGAGGGAAGGAGAAAAGGAGGGAAAACAAAACTGTAAAATCAGCAAAAAGAACTTCTACAGAAATGAAACACAGAATATATGAAAATAAAAAAAGTCTATACATGAGGTTCTGGTTCCAGTAATAGCACAGTAGCCTGCATCAGACTCATTCTCTAGGTAGTAATTATAAACTCCCAATAAAATACGAAAAACAATTCATAGAAGGTACAGGAGAGTATCCAAAGCAGGTAGAGACTGGAAAGGATTCAATCCTTGAAAGAAGGAAGCTCCACTGGAAACTTTAAAGAGCATCCTCCCTGAGGACACCGTCCAGACCACGTATGCGGCAGGATAAGTGAAGCCCAAGCAAAAACCCTGCAGTCTTCCTGGCTCGAGGAAGCCAAAGATGAAGTTCAGAGCTGCCAGAGCAGTTGGAAATTAAGAGGGGAAATCTCAAAAAGGAGGGTGCCACGAAGGGGGGCCCCAAAACCCGTGCATAAATTCCCCTTAACTCCTTGGCTCATCCCTGATCCATGCATGCAAATGCCAAGGCCTGGTGGGAAACACCCAGAAGGCTGAGAAGACAGAGCAGAGATTTTTGCTGCTGCGTACCACGGAGAAGGAGAACTGGGAGTCTGAAGTTAGAGGGGCCTGGTAAACACCTCAGACTTTCCAATGAAACCCCAGGAGGGCTGGACCTTAACGGACAAGGCCCTCTAAGGGCAAAACTGAAATAGATCTGCCCCGACAGAGTGTAAACCCAATCCTCCACGAGTTTAAGGTGATCAATTAATAATTTAATGGTTTGTTAGAACAAAATTTAACCTTTTTCAGAGGAACAAAGTAGAATCCAGCGTCACTATCACCTACAATATCTAGCATTTAGTAAAAAATACATGTGCAAAAAACCAACTAATGTAACAAACAATCAAGAACAAAGGAGTTAACCAAATGAGACCAAAATGACACAGGGGCAGTTAAACGGTAACATCTCTAAAGCAGCCATTATAGGGCCACCGTGGCCGAGCAGATGGCTATGTGCTGGGGGGAAGGAGCCAGAGTTCAGTCTGAGGAAAACCAAGGCCCAGAAAGGCAAATAAATCTTCCTGCTTCCCATCTTAGCTCAAGAACTAAAGGTGTTTACTGTTCTAAAAACAAAACAAACAAAAAGACAAACCACAAAACAATTATTATTTAAATATGATTAAGGACGTAAAAGAAAAATTGGCTATAAAGAATAAACAGATTGGGAATCTCAGAAAATAAATTAAAACTTTAAAAAAGAACCAAATGGAAATTCCAGAACTAAAAATCATAATATACAAACTGAAAAATATTTGGATGGGCTTACCAGAAGACTGGAGATGACTGAAGAAATAATGAACCTGATGAAAGAGCAACAGAACCTATCCAGCCTGAAGAAACAAGGGAAAAAATACTGAAAAAAATCAAACACGAACATAGGTATAACTGGAGTCTCAGAAGGAGAAAATGAATAGAGCAAAAAGAAAAAAAAAATAGAACACAGGCTGAACTTTTCTTAAATTGGGTGCAAAACATTAACTTAAAGATCCAATAGCAAACCCAATGAGAATCAATTCAAAGACAACAATCTACACACATCACAGTCAACCTATAAAAGCAAAGATAAAAAGAAAATCTTGGTAACATCCGGAGGAAAAAGAATGCATAAAGAATAATTATTCAAATTACAGCTGAGTCCTTAGCAGAAACAATAGAGGCCAGAAGATCATGGGAGAGCACCTTTAAAACTGTCTGAAAGAAGGAAAAAAAAAATCTTGTCAATCCAGAAAAAAAAATTCTTCAGAAACGAGAGTGAATAAAGACATTTTCAGATAAACGAAACTGAAGGAATCTGTTGTCAGTACAACCGTCCTATAACAAATACTAAAGGATGTTCTTCAGGCTGAAGGGATACCAGATAGAAACTCAAATCTCCAAAAAGAAACGAGGAACTCTTAAAAACTGTAAATATGTGGGCAAAAATAAAAGACTTTTTTCTCCTACTTTCTTCATAAGGCATATGATTCTTTAAAAATTGTAACACTGCAGCAAGGGTTTTACAACACATAAAGGTGTAACAAGAGCACAAGGATGGGGAGTAGACGGAATTGTAGTGTGGCAAGATTGGTACATTTTACCTGAAGTAGCTCGATATTAACTCTAAGTAGACTGTGAAGAGTTAATCTCTAGAGCAATATTAAAAAAGAAAAATATAGAAATACAGCTAAACGACCCTAGAGGAATTAAAACAGAAAACTCAGAATATTCAGTTAACCTAAAGTAAGGCATAAAAGGAAGAACAGAGGAACAAAAAAGAGTTGAGACAAACCAATAACAAAATAGTGGACTCAAACCTAGCTATATCAGTAGTTACATTAATGGTATACAGAATATCCATATGCCAAAAGGCAAAGACAGAACGGATAAAAAAGTCAGACCAAGCTCATACTGTCTCCAAAAAGGCACATTCTAAATACAGTGAGCACAGGAAAGGTGGCATGATTATTGATATCAGACAAAGTGAAATAGAGTTAAGGAGCAGTGCCAAAGATTAAGAGGGATATCTTATAATGATAAAAATGTCATTTCATCAAGAAGACATAATAACCACAAACACGCATGCTCTTAATAACAGAGCTTCAAAACGTATGAAGCAAAAAAGGAAAGAATTAAAAAGAAAAATAGAAAACTCTACAATCATAGCTAGGAGTTTTAACATCTTCTCTCAGTAATTAATAAAAGCAGACCCCCAAAAATCAATAAGGACATAAAAGAGTTGAATTACCCTGACTTGATGTTTATGGAACACTACAGACAACAACTGGTGAATACACATTCTTTTCAAATGCACATGGAATGGTCATAAAATAAGCCACAATCTCAAGACTGAAATTCTTACATAACACATCTTTGGACAAGATAACTAGAAAAGCATCAGGTATGTGGAAATTAAACACCACAATTAGAAAATGAAAACACAGCATCATCAAAATTCATAGGGTGTACCTAAAGCAATGTGTAAAGGGAACTATATAGTATTAAAGGTTTACATTTCAAAAGAAGAAAAGTTTAAATCAATGATCTAAGTTTCCACTTTGAGCAGCTAGAAAAAGAGCAAATTAAACTCAAAGTAAGGAGTAGGGGAAAAAAAAGAAATAAAAGAGAAGTGAAATAAATGGAGAGATATACCATATTCAGGATCAGAGGACTCAATGCCATTAGTGTGTAAGTCCTCTGTTCTTCGAGATTATTTTGGCTATTCTAAAATACCCATGTATTGTTCATTGTTGATTCTAAAATTTACATGGCTACATTAGTATAGCCAAAATAATCCTGAAGAACAAACAGAGGACTCACACTTTCTGATTTCAATATACAGGTGTAATATTGAAGACAGTGTGGTATTGTCATAAGGCTGGACAAACAGATCAATGAACAGAAGAGAGAGTCTGGAAACAGACTCACACATACAACCATTTTGAACAAACATATCAAAGCAATTTAATGGAGAAAGGGAAGTCTTTCAACAAATGATGCAGATAGACAACCAGATACTTGCATTGGGAAAACCAAACAAAATTAACAGTAACAAAAACAAGGCTTGACCCCCCTTCTTGAGTGCCTGTGGCCCTGGGAAGCAGCCATGCCTAACTGCCAAACCCTCTGTCAGGCTCTAGTCCAAGTCCTCGCTTAAGAAGAAAAACTACAAGAAGTTCAACTGGTCTCGTATCTTTGTTTACCTCAATTTTTGCCAGAAAAAATTTCTCCAAACCTCTCAGGACCATCTGGTATGACCCCAATCCCATTCCCAGCCTGCTCTGTTCATCTCACCACTTGATCCAACGTGCCCCCTCCCTTTCCTTTCTCCGGAACCCTCGCACTGTGCCCTCGGGAACTTGCTCAGTGATCTGCCCCTCACACACACCTCCTAACCTCTCACTTCCCGCTGCCTCCAGCTCCCTCCCCAGGCTCCCTCAAGCCGAGGAGGTGGCTGATTCTCACAGCAGGTAGCTGGAGCGTTGGCAATGGCACCAGTAACTTCTTTGCTCCTCCTTGGCTGCCTCCAGACAAGTCTCTCCCACTCTTGTGAAAAACTGCCTTCTGCTTGGGTGTGCAAGCCTACTGATTTTACTCCCCTTTCCTCCTCCCGATGTTCCAGTCACTTCTCCTTGTTCAACAGAAGAGGCATAGTTTGCCCTTTTCTGGCTCTTCCGTATCCGTACCTAAACACTGGCATCCCTTAGGCTTGGCCCTAACATCTCTTCTCTTCTCTTACCACACCCCTTCCCTCTGGTCAGGTTTCTCAACTCAGCACCATACTGACGTGCGAGGCCGCATCATTCTTCACTAGGGGGAAGGCGGGCTGTACTGCGCAGTGTGGGATGTTAAGCTGCATCCCTGGCCTCCACCCACTGGATGCCAGCCCCAGAGAAGAATCACTGCCTTAGGTACATTCGTATGGCCTCAAATATCTCTTCTTCTAGCCAATGTCCTATTTAGTATCTCTTAGGAGGCTCGCAGGCCTCATTGAGCTATACCCACCCCCCACCCTCCCATCAAACCATTCGAACAAAGATGCCAAAGCAATTTAATGGAGAAAGGTAAGTCTTTTCAACAAATGACACGGCAACAACTAGCTATCTGCACTGGGGAGACCCAAACGAAATAACAGCAACATAACCAAAGCTTGACCCCACCTCTTTAGTGCCTGTGGCCCTCGGAAGCAGTCATGCCTAACGCCAAACCCTCTTAATCTCAAATCTCAACCTTAGCATGTCCTCAACTTAAGTTTTGCTTTGAAATGTATCCTGTCCCCAGGCGTCACCATCTTAGTAAGTGGCCTGGCCCAGAAACCAGGGAGTCATCTCTGATTCCTCCCACATCCAATCCATCTGCAGGACCAATAAGTGCTACTCCCAAATTACCGCTCAAACCAGGCACCGTCTTCATCTTCGCTATCCTCACCTCGGACCAAACCACAAAGATTCCCGGCCTGAATGAAGGCCATAACCTCTCCTAACCCGTGTCCTCTTCCACTCCGGCCTCCAAGCAGTCTACTCTCCACGGAGCAGCCAGAATCCTCATCCGACCAAAACACTCTTTTATTTAAAATCTGAAAAGACTTCCCATTCGCTTAAAATAAAACCCAAAGTCCTTACCCTAGCCCATAAAATCCTACATGACCTGGCCCTTACCTAAATCCCAAACCTACCTCTCCTCGCCTCTCTATGAAACCCCAGTCACACTACTACCCTCTCAGAACCTTCCAAGCTCCTCACCCCTCAGCGCCTTTGCATGTGCGGGAGACCTGCCTCCAGTTCCCCCCCTGGCTGATTCCTCCTCCACTAGGCTTTCTGGGATCACTCTGAACAAGTCTCGCCCTCTCTCCCACCACCCTCATTGTTCTCTACCACAGCACCCCGTCTGGCTCCTTAAAGCACTTTCTCACTTTGTCTATTACAGATTGAGAACAGTTTGGCTGCTGCTGCTGTTAACCTGCTTGTTTCACTCCCCTGGCAGGACTGTCACCTCCAGGAGGGCGGGGATGTGGTTCTCTATTGTATATCCAGGAACTGGCACAGAGTAGGTATTCTATTAAATGCCTATTGGTTGAACTTCAGGGGAAGGTGGGTAATAAGCTGCAGAACAAACAGCCACCTATAAATGTGAGATACCAACAGAAAACCCAATGAAGGGAACGAGTCAGTTAGCTAAAACAGCTCATGGCTTCCTCTGGCTATCCACTTGGGAGTTCTAAGCTGAAAGGAGCAAGGGCAGGAGGACCTCGTATTTCAGGAACAAATTTAAATTGAGTTACTCACTGTTTTCCATGATTGACGCCACAATTTCCTTTTATTAGCAGACATCATCAGACAAGACAGGAGACAGACACAAAAAAATGACCAGTCACTTGAGAGACGAGACAGAGACATTCCACCTATACAAAATACGCTTCCTGTCTGAAGGAGCTTCAAAGCTAGAAGTGAAGATAGAGCCTACCTACCAGCTAACAGAAGGTCAAATAATACAGGTGCTTCCACTGGCCAAAGATAGGGCAATCTGACCACCAACAGGATCTTAATTATACTGGATTGAAATACATCAAGTATGTTTATTGCTGTTGTTTTTTTCTGGAGCAGGGGATTAGGTTTATTTGTTTACTTGTCTGTCTGTTTATTAAACGGAAGTCCTGGGGGTTAAACCCAGGACCTTGTACCTGCTAAGCACATGCTCTACCACTGAGCTCTACCCTCCCCACAAAATACATCAAATATGTATCAGATCATGATGATACTAACAAAAAATAAAAATCATTGTTCATCATTGGAAGATACTAGAGAACCAACTTATTATTTTGAAAACTGGCAAGTAAACAGACTACCACACATATATTCTAGGTTTTCTTTAAACTGTTTTTCAGTTATTTGGATAACGAAGTAGTTGACGAAGTAAATCTTTCTTTCTGGATGTACTCTAGCTAATGAATAAATAAGAAATTGTAGAAATAGAATGTCATCAATGATGCCAAAATACAAAAAAAAAAAAAATCAGACATTTTATACCCCTTGATGAAAATGTCAACACCATTTATAAAACAGACTTAAGAAAAATTTGAACATGAATGTGATCTAGCCCCTGAATATGACTACCAACTTACCGGATATGTAAAAGAAGGGTGTGTTAAATGAGATCATGGGTATACAATTAATAAGGACCAGACTCTGGAAAACTATGGGGCAAACGATCTGGTTTCTTTCTATTAAAATATGCAAGGTAAAAAAGAAAGAGATTCAGAGAAGAAATCAACAGAGACTTGAAAGACACATCCACTAACTGCATGCATGGTCTTTATGTACATCTTTATTCAAGTAAACTGTAAAATAAATAAATAAATAAATAAATAAATAAATAAATAAATAAATAAATAAATAAAACGAGGGAAATTTAAATATGATACTTGATGATATTAAAGAATTAACTTTTTTGTGTGTGACAATGGTTTGGGGCTATATCTGAACAAAGAATGATTACCTTTTAGATATATATATAGAGAGAGAGAGAGAGAGAGAAAGACAGAGAGAAATATTTACAGATAAACTGATATATCTGAGATTTGCTTCAAAATAATCTGGACTAGAATGGGAAAGTGTGTCAGGATGAGACAAGATTGGCCATGAACTGATAACTGCTGAAGGTGGGTGACAGGCAAATGAAGGTTCATCATACTATTCTTTACTTCTGTAGAGAGCATACAAGAGGCTTTAGAAGTCCCAAAAGAGAAAGTTAAAAAATAAATAAATAAATAAAAAATAAAAGCTATAGTAAAGGACATCCCAGAAACTGACCACCTTGTGGTTACTTGGTGGGAAATTAAAGGGACGACCCTGGCTCTGGGAGGTGATCACATCCTGTCCCCAAACTGGCTCTAGAGCCAGGACCAAAGCAAGGCTGGGCTTGGCTGTGGATCTGCAAATTTCTGGACAAGTGGGGAAAGTTTCTGTAAGCTGTGCAGGAGCTTGTGTGATGGGCAGTATTAGGAGGCTGGAGGGGTGAGTGACAGGAACACGTTTGGGGTCACAGAATAGGGGCTTGTGGGAATCAGCAGATGAGGCAAGCTCTTCAGGAAGGGACTGAGGGCTTCTCTGGCTCTTTGTTTGTTTACTGACTCTCCTCTCACTAGAGAGGGCAGAGAGATACATCTGTTTTATCCATTCACTCCTACATACCCAGTGCCTGGTACATAGTAGGCTCATTATACTCGTATTAGTTTATTATCATTAACAGCAAATAAGTCGAGAATGGATAGACAGATGATGAAGTATGTACAGTAAAATGTTAATCACAGAATCTATGTGGTGGATATTCAGGCGTTCACCATTAAGTTCTTTCAACCTTTCTGTATGTTTGAAATTTTTCGTAATAAAATTTTGAGGGGAATAAAAAAACCACAATAAATAAGCTGAGAGAATGAACTCTAATAAGGACCAATAAAATAAATGCTACAACAGTGTTGCACGCAAATCGTGCTTACAGGTAACATATGGATCTTTGAATAATTTACTTTAAAAAACCACTGGTAACATCACTCTACATTTTTCTTATTCTTTTTTTTTAACATTTTTTATTGATTTATAATCATTCTACAATGTTGTGTCAAATTCCAGTGTTCAGCACAATTTTTCAGTCATTCATGGACATATACACACTCATTGTCACATTTTTTTCTCTGTGATTTATCATCATTTTTCTTATTCTTTGTTCTAAGTTTTTACATATACAGCATCTTATTTAAAAACTCACCAAAGCATACTACCATATAATCAGGTCAAATATTATTCAGCCTAAGCAGAACCAAGGTTTCCTTCCTCCTAGTCAATATTTATTTTCCTTTATCACTCTGCTGGTAAGACTTACAATTAGTCAAGTGCTAAAGATACAGCACATTTTCCAAGAAGCAACTGTGTCTTCTAAGTTTCTAGTTTACCCTAAAGATGTGAGCTTTGTGACTCTGGGTAAGCTATAACGTAACTCGACATTAACAACTAACCTAAGAACAATAGAAAGTACAGAACGGTAACTAAAAGGACTGTATCCTTAAGAAACAAGAGTGATCCTGGGCCTCAAAGAGGGAACCACATGTAGAACATTTAGACTTTCCTCTGCTGAACTAATAACACAAACTGGTTGTACTGGCAGAGATCCTGATTTATTCGGAGCTCAAACAAGGTACGCCCCACGGAATCTGAATTTAAACTAGAACAAACTGGAAAGAGGAAAAAAAACTGCCCCAAATGGAAGGCAATTTAAAAGTCTGAATGTATTTCAAAACATGACTTTGAGACATCGGGTTTCTTTGGGCATATCTTGCTTCAAATGAGGTATTTTCAAGAAACTGTATGTACCAGTGCCAAAGAGTGAAAAATTTTTTGAATTTCAAATTGAATTTATTATCAGAATCCCACTCGTTTATGGAAAAAGATACATAAAATATTTGGGATTTGAATTTCACTTACATGTTTCAAGCAGATATTTTTCTAACTAGGAGACATGATCAGGTGTCAAAGAAACAAAAGGAAAAAACTGCATAAAGTCTACTATCTAGCTTTTTCCCCATAAAATGGTCTCCAGAGCATTCAATGTTGGAACACTGTGTACTACGTTTATTAATACATTGATGACAGGACTGACGCACTGTCAACAGAGCAGTCTCCAGCACACCAGGTCAGAGGGAAAAATCTAGACAGCAAGAGGTGAGGGCTCACAGTTCTCAACTGAGTCACTAAGCCTCAAAGTGATAGAATTTCCAACCAAGCCCAGTTATTTTACTTTACACTTGAAAATGAAAATAAGAGACTCACTGGAAATGTTTCCTGTTTGTTTTAAAGACAATATCAGGAAAATTAACCGCATTTCAAAGAGCATGGAGGACCAGAAAGTCACAAAACATTTCTGTCCTATCTTGGTTTAATCTCAAGTCATTCCTCTGCGCCACAATTTTCTCTCTTTAAAGCCCCACCTCCAACTTACTGCTCATGCAGCAGAGATCAAAGGAATGAAAACAAAGGCTTTTTCTATCGCAGAACCAGTCCTTGGCTCCTGGATTGATAAAGAGCTCCCTTGCTGGGATTTCTAGAGGATTTGATAGAATAGGCTGGTACTCAATTACCCCTACTTACACATGGAATATTTTTTTAAAAAAATTTTGGGGTTTAGGGGGCAGGAATTAGGTTTATTTATTTATTTTTAGACAAAGTACTGAGGCTTGAACCCAGGACCTTATGCATGCTAAGCACGCACTCTACCATTTGAGCTATACTCTCCCAGCGGCTTAAGTGAGGAATTTTTGATGATGCACGTACTTCTTCTCATTTACTCTTAGAGCTAAACACAGTTAGTGTAAGAATGCCCTCCAAACGCTGCCTGCCAGACTTCCATTCTCGGGGCTGAGCTGTACTCAGAAAAAGCCTCTTTACCCTTCTAACTGGGAAGAAAAGACTAAACAGGCCAACTGCACAAAGTCTCATTATCTCAGCCCTCGAGTGGAGGCAGTCAAACACCACCATCATCATTTAGCAAAACCTCCATCGTGCTGCGCGATGCAGCTCTGAACACTTCCAGGGGCACTTACGCGAGCGCCTGGATGGCCAAATAGCCAAAATTCACGGTACAAACTCTTTGTCAGGGGCAGATTTTGATCCATGCCAAGAACAAGAATTGGCTCATACCCACAGACCTCTTTGAAAAACCTCAGTGCACAAACCCCAGAATATAAGAAATTCATAGATTCAGAGCCACAGAGAACCATGGCCTTTCATCACAGGATTAGAACCGCTGCTTCCTACCACATTCGGGAACTAAACACCAGTACTTACTTTCCATATAAGGAAGTCTCGGGGAGCTAGAAAGCTCTAAGAAAAGAGAATTGCAAAAAAAAAAAAAAAAAAAAAAAAGAAAAAAAAGAAAGAGAAGAGAATCGCTGGTTCTCAACTCTAAAAAGCAAGCCCTGAAAGGATAAATTTTATGGTATGTGAAATATATATAAATATATTTTAAAAAAGAAAAAAAGAAACCGGAAGACCTTTAAATACTTTGAAGTGATTATTCTCTCCACAAACTGATTAATACTTAGTTTTTTCCTAGGGCTTGGCTTGTTCCATTCTTCGGGGGAGGGGAGAACGCAGAGAAGGGTTGGAAACATCTTTAAAACAGTTCAACTGCAGTCCTGCCATTTCTAACAGTCAGGAGGATACAGAACAGTATTCTAAAAAAACATATGTTGAGAAATTACCTTACATATCCTAAAGGTTTTCATTCAACTGTTTATACAAACTATATAATCTATTCAAACAGATGCCAATTACTATCAAACTTTGATACAGCGTACAATGAATTGTTAAAAAAACTGCCTTTTCTCTACTTGATGATAATTTTAGCTCAACTTCTAGCCATGAGATAAACAAAATTCATAGCAAAGAATGGTTGTATTGGCTTCATAGTGAGATATCTAAGAAAAATGAGTAGGCCTAAATACTTCCCAATAGTAAAATATAAAGCAGTACAATGACAATTTCCAGCTAATTATATGATTTAAATTTGTGCCAAATAAATCACACCTGTATTGCCAGTAGAACAGAGCATCTGCACAGTTCTTAGGTCAATATACTGAACACAGGAAAAGTGTTCTTTTCAATCTTAAGATACTATCTCTAGATGTTACATGAGAGACAAGCCCCAATGATACTAAAGTGTGACGTTTCAGAACAATCATGCTCCACTTATTTTACTTTTAATCACGCACATGATAAAGACCAAGAATAACTGCTTATTATTTTAGGGAAAAAAAAACTACTTACAAGAGATAGCAGCAAACTGAACAGGTCACCAACATGGTGATGATAACTCTTGAAAAAAAAGAAGAAGAAAAGCAATCGTTAGACTACTAGCTTGCAGGAGTTTCACGTTCCCTTCCCAAGTGATCAAACTGACGAGGACTGCGCACCAGGAAAATGGATCTGAGTCTGTTCAAACGCCAGTAGACAGCAGCGCACCCCAGGGTACACTCGGCAGAACTCTATGTAAGTAATTCACATTTGTATTTAAAGGGACGTGTATTGATTCTACAGCTTAAGTGTTTAATCCAAAGCCATCTGAAACTGAACACAAAAACCTGCACTGACAATCAGCTTGGCGTCCAAGTCACTACCCTATGTGGTAGCATCCTCTGCAATGAAACGACACTATACTCCTAAAAATATGATTTTCTAGTGCTGACCGCTCCCTACCTCCAATCCTGTCTGAAGAACACTTTAACCTGGATCTCTGGTCAGTTGAATCTCAACATTTAAAAAACTGAATTCATGATATTCTCTTCCCATTTTTCTTTCCAAAGGCTTCTAAATCTGTTCCCGAGGAGCTCTGCCACTTCCACCCACCCAAACCACCCCTCAGAACCCTTTTGCTCACGCCTCCCCTGCACCCTCACAGTCACTGAATGCTGTATATTAGTCCTCTGAAGCATCTCTTCCCTATGTGGATTTCTTCCTTTCCATTCCCACCGTTAACACCAAAATTCATCGGGTTCGCCTGGCAAACTAACCACTAGCAGATTCAAAACTTTCTTCCTTCCCTTTCATTCTATCCAATACGATCTTTCATTCATTTCTACAATCACATCAGATTACTCTTTCTAAAATATTCCTTTCATTACATCACTTAGCAGCTTAACACTTTTCAGTACCCTCCTCCATCATTTCCAGGAGTAATTTCCAAAGAGTGTGTGACTGTGAGGTCAGAGGGAACTTGTAGCCTCTGAAAGGAAAAGGGAAGCAATTTGGAGGGATCTGGGGAGAGGAGTGACAAAATCTGATCCAAATTCTAATAGGATCTCTCAGCGGGGTGGAAACAGTCGGGGCAAGAGAAGCGAAGGGAAAAGCAGAAAAACCAGTTAGGGGGAAACGGCACGAATGGAGCTGGCTGCTAGCAGCCACAGCGAGAACTGGTCTGACTCTGGATATATTCTGAAGGCACATTCTTCAAAGCACGTGCCTTATATAATATTATACCTAATATTACGCTTATAATACATACAGAAATAGATAAGGTGGTTTGTGCTAAAAAAAAATGCTGACAGCAGCACGACAAAAATGCTTGGCGATCTACAGAATCAAGTCCAGCTCCACCCATCCTTCTCACTGCTCTATACTTTCAAACAGCAACCCTTCACTCCAGAACGTGATGCCCAGCACGTCCCCACGACAACACGTTTATTACTCCATCCCAAGCTTCTGCTCATCTTCCTCCCCTCCCCTGTCCCACCTTGAATCCCTTCCTTCCTCAGCCTTTACTTTCCCCAAAAAGACCATCTCAGAGAGCGGAAACAGCTAGGGCCCTTAGTACTACCTGCTTAATAGTTTGATATCAAAAGCTTCGTCATTAAAGTATCAGCTCCTAACGTGCTTCTTCGTAGTTGCTGCGTGCTGAAGTGTTTAAGCGTCAGGTTGACTGCAATTTACTTCCAAATGGTTCAGCAAAGATACGTACATACACATGGATCCACAGATAGAGCAAACATGAATAAGCGAACATTATTGAACCTAGGCGGTGGAATATGACACTTGGACTACTCTTTCTACTTTGCTGTATGTTTGAAAAGGTTCTGTGATTCTGGAAACAACTGCAGATTGAACTCCTGGCACACGAATCCCTGCACACTGGCCCCATCCCCTCCGCATCATCTGCTCCTCAGGGGAGTCGCTGTGAAAAAAAATCTGAAGCTTTTGAAGAATCTGTAGATTCTTAAAGAATAAAGTGGGAAATCATGAAACATAGAAATGGTCAGGAAAGCTGATTCCAGACATAGACTTGGTTCTATCCAGCTGTTTTTCAGTTGGAGAAAAGAGAGTAAGGGGCTTGCTCTAGGTTATACATAGATTCAGAAGGGTTTCAACCTTTTTCCCCTTCCTCCCCCGCAGCTTCACCAGGTCCTGAAAACCTCACAGAAGAGGATTTAACAGCGAAGTCTCCCTTCTTCCCTTCTCACCCAGTTCCCTGACTTATCTCCTTAACGAAGATGTTTTCAATGCTTCAAATCAGAAATGCTCTCCTGCATTAAAAATTGACCATAGTCCCTGAAGCAATTCAGCTCCTTCATGTATTAAAAAAAATTCTTTTTGTAGTCTTTTCAGGAGATAAAGGGAACTAATACTAATTCAGCACTAATATTTTTATTTTACAATGTGGAAATGGGAACCTGGAAAAGTTATCCAAGGTCACAGGGATCATCCAGCTGGGAGCAGTGTATTTCAAAGTGTAATACAGTAACTCCTAGGAGACACCTTGTGTTTTAAGACCTGCTCAATTCTGCCAAGGGCAGGAAATGCAAGGACCGTGGTAGAAGCTATGAATCAGAACCAGATAACGTAGCTAGCAGGTCAAACCTGAATCATGACACCGAGTAGCCCATGTACCACAGGAGGCTTTCACTACCCTGAAAAACAGCAGAGGCATCGAGACCCAAGGCTGGGCACGGTGAGCCCCAAATGGGGTCTTGAAGAAAGGAGTGGTCAATGTTACCAGCACATTAATAAAGTATGAAGTATGAGTATGAAGGCTGGAAAGGCAGACAGAGGTTAATGAAACAGTTGAAGACAGAAACACAACAAAGGGGCACCTTGTTGTTCTCTAACTCCAGTAGGGGAAACAAACCCAATAGTTATATTTGGTTACTACAAACTGTTTTAGTAACCCCAGAATTCTGACACTCTAAATCATCTATTACCGACTGGAAAGACACCCTATATAACTGATGTTACAGTGGGGTGGAGGGGAACAAGAGACCTAATGTAACCAAACGATAGAAATTCACCTACCATTTTTCCATTGTAAACAAATTATGATTTACTTGTAAGCTAATACAAGTTTATTCCAGAGACCAAAAGGGGTTCAAATATTAAAATGCTAAGGAAGTAACAGTATTTTCTTTCTTCTAACAGAGGCAATAGAATTATCCACTCAGTACAGTGGATATTCACTGAATGCTCACTATGCATGCAAAGCACTGTGAAGCCACCAGTTAGTGTCAAAGAATAAAACAAGAGCTGGTGTTCCCAAAAAACTGTGGCTTCAGTCTGTTTCACCCCCACATGATCTTGCACTGAGGAAAAATGACTAAAAGGCAAAAGAGGAACCAGAAAGAGGGTGTTCTAAAGCTCCTTTGAAGCTATGCCTCTGTCGCACATTACAATAAAAAAAGTTTACTTACAACAGAGATAAAGCTCTATTTCACGAAGAAGTCTGGGGGAAAAGTATTTCTTAACCAATCGCTCTAAGTGCTTGTTCCACTCAGGAACGAGGGCAGGAGCGCCCTCCCAAAGGTATGACGCAGGGGTTTCTAAACAATACCTCTTGTTCTTTGGTAATTAGTCTCGCTCTAGATCAGGCCCCAGCTACCTCCTGGCACTCACTAGATGCACGGCCTGAGCTCAACGTTATTGCACAAACTTGTCCTGTGCAACTAGGACAGCCTATGAGGCAAAGAGGGCAATTTCTATTTTATTGGTTTGATCCGTTCCTTTAAAGTTTAGGCAAATGAGGCCTGTGGACTTAGCACGGCTAAAGGGGAGACAGTCGTTTAGGGACGAATCCCAGCTCTTCCTTGACTCGGTATAAATCCATTTCCGACTGCACCGTCCCCACGCAGGGACGTGATGAGGAAAAAATTCCCCTAAAACTCCTTCCCAAGGAGGGTCCGCCGGAGGTTACCCTCCTCGCGCTCGTGCCGGGGGCCCCCGAGGCTGCTGCGATCAGGAAGTCGGGGGGCTGCACGGGGTCAGGGCCTGACTCGGACCTGTGCGGGGCCGCCCCCTTCCCCGCCCGGCCCGGCCCGGCCCGGCCCGGCCCGGCCCGGCGCGACCCGGTCGGTCCTCACCGCGCGTCCCTCCCAGGGCAAGCCTGGCGCACTTACCCCCGGTTGGGACCCTTAGGGATGAACCAGGGCACGAGGAAGCCGACGAAGCCCCAGAACACGCTCATCACGATAAGAGGCACCGTGAGGCCCGTATACGCCATGGTTGTCGCCGGAGCTGCCAGCCCCTGCCCCGCCGCCTCACTTCGGTCCCACCCGGAAGTGTCAACACCGGCCGCGTGACCGGCGCGCGCGCAGGCCCGCCTCCCGCGCCCCCACGTGACCGCACGCCAGACTCCGCCCCGCCGGGAGCCCGGAGACAGCCCCGCCCTCCCCAAGCCGGTCTCGGGGCTGCAGCTCCTCTGAGGGGCGTCAGTCAGCCCAGAGCCCCAAAACTAGGGACAAGTCGCCAGGGGCTCAGTAAAGTTTTCTGATAAGAACGTGGCCCTTTTCAGCAAAGAGCGTAGTTATTTACAGTTTTGTCTTCTTATGCAGCAAGAGAGAACGTAGAGAGAACTTAATAATGGTAAGTTTCTGTTCGGAATTCCTGTGTGCCAGGCACTGGGCTGTGAACTTTAAGCACTTTAATTCGTTCTGGACACCTCACTACAGCCGATGAAGTACTTTAAATTATTGCCCCCACTTTGTAATTGAAGAAACTGAGGCTCCAGGAGGAGGTTAAGGATCTTGCTCGGAGTCACATAGCCAGTAAGTGGCAGAGCCAGGATGATGTGATTTTCAAGGCCAGTGCTCTTAGCTACCGACCTACTGTATGACTTGTGCACTGTGCCAGGATTTGAGGTTACAGAAATCTACAGGTCCCCCGTGGGGAGCTCACAGGCTGGTGAGGAGATGGACTTGTGAGCAAGCCACTCAATGCAGTGAAGGTAGAGGGACCAGAGTGCAGGACTTTCCACCCTAGTCAGTCCTGAGCTGAGCTTTGGAAGAGGAGTGGGAATTGCCAGAAGAATTGTAAGAAGAAGGTAAACATGGAGCTTCTAATGCTTCCCGAGGATTTTCACGATGTTAACTGTAGTATGCAACAACCCTGGAACAGAGGAGGAGCCCAACTCTTAGAGAGAGGGAGGAAGTTTAGCTCCCAGGCAGAAGCAAGATGGAAAGCAGATCTGTAAACCAATGTGCTTTACCGTGGAGCACGGTTTCCCTGCAATGGTCACATATCCTGACCTCGAGTTACCTCTTGATTTCTTTCTCCATTCAACTAGAATGGATTCCTGGATTGAATAGGAAGCTGGACCAATGATCTTTAACATTTGTACCAACTCTCTAAACATGATGCTAAGTCTTTACCCGAAGGACAAGGTAGGAAACTCGTTGTTCTCCTTTGTGCTCATCCTGCACCCCCAACGTAGCCTCGGCAGAAATTCTGTTGTCTTAAGTTTCAGTCCAAGCACCGCCTTCTCCAAGACCTGTTTCATTCTGTTGATGCATGTCTTGTGGCCTTGTGTGTGTAACTCAACTAACCCTATGCTAGAGGGTAAACTCCTTGAGAATAAGCACTGTTCACTGATCTTTGCTCCTTAGGAGTGCTTTACACATGGAATGTGCTCAAGAAACAGTGGTACAACAGAATTGAGTAGAAAAGGTGAGATCAGCCAGAACTAAATTAGAGGGAAAAGTGTCTTCCTACTTCCTTCCCATTTCTCTTTTTTGAAACTTACTTCCTTTTTTGGTGGGAGGGGTAATTAGGTTTTTAAAAAAAAACTTTTTTTTAATGGAGGCCCTGGGGATTGAACCCAGGACCTTGTGCATGCTAAGCATGCGCTCTACCACTGTGCTATGCCCTCCCTACTCCCAAGCTTACTCTAATTGTGGTAAAATTAGAACATAAAAATAACCTAAAATTTACCTTCTTAATCATTTCTTCTTTATTTGTTTTTTAATTTTTTATTGAAGTATAGTTGATTTACAATGTTGTGCTAGTTTCTGGTGCACAACGTAGTGATTCAGTTATACATATATGTATATATTCTTTTTCATTATAAGTTATTAAAAGTTACTGAATATAATTCCCTGTACAGTAGGACCTTGTTCTTTATCTATTCTGCATATAGTAGTTTGCATCTGCTAATCCCAAACTCTCAATTTATCCCTACCCCCGATAAATTTGTTTTCTATGTCTGTGAGTCTGTTTCTGTTTTGTAAATAAGTTCATTTGTGTCATTTTTTTTTAGATTCCACGTATAAGTGATATCATATATTTGTCTTTGACTGACTTCACTTAGTATGATAATCTCTAGGTCCATCCATGTTGCTGCAAATGGCTCTTCCTAACCATTTTTAAGTATACAGTCCAGTAGTGTTAAGTATGTTCACGTTGTTGTGCACCCAATCTTCAGAATTTTTTCATACCCACTAAACAACTCCCCATTCTCTCCTCCAGCCTCTGGCAACCACCATTCTACTTTCTGTTTTCTATAAGTTGGATTACTCTAGATACCTGTTATTAGTGGAATGACAGAACATTTGTCTTTTTGTGACTGGCTTAATTCACTTAGCACAATGTCCTCAAGATTCATCCATGTTGTAGCATGTATCAGAATTTCCATCCTTTTTGAGGCTGACTAATATTCCATTGTATGTCTGTACCACATTTTGTTTCTCCATTCATCTGCTGTTGGATAGTTGGGTTGCTTCCACTTTTTTGGCTTTTGTAAAATTTTTCCTCCTTTCTTAAATAAATGCAGGTATTTTCTTTGAAGTTGATCCTCGTAAGTCTAACCTTTGCCTTGCCTTCTTGGCGGCCTCTCTGAGAAGCAGATGTCAGGGAGTACAGGGACGTGGCTGTTCAGACACCAGTTCTGTCTAAATCTGTTTCATCCTCTGTGAAATGAGAAAAATCTTTAATCTCAGCGTTATATTTGTGGGCTAGTATTGGCCAATAGCTCCCTCTATCAGTCAGTCTGTCAAAAACGTTTTATCACACGTTTCAAATGAAAACTGTGAACAAACACTAGGATTCAGTGACCCTCTGAATGAAGAAATATTCTCTGCCTTCAAGGCATTTAAAGTTGACTTCAGGCAATAAATCAGACTTTGGGCAGCGTGGTCCAAGGACCCTTGGGGAGTCCCTGAGACTCTCCGAGCAGCCATCCCAGGTCATCTCTTTTCTAACTACCAGTCTCTGTGGGGCTGAATTTTTTCCCTGTGCCTCACTCAAAACAACAGATTGCAACAGATGGACCGCAGAAGCGTTATAAGAATCTCTTTATCTTCTGTTAAGCCAGACATTAAGGAATTTTCCAAAAATGTAACACAATGTCACTCTTTTGGCTGCATTTCTTTTTGTTTTGTTGCGGCAAAGATAGTTATTTTGCATAAAAATGTTATTTGTGTTAACATGTTTTGGATTCATTATTATTAGCTTAAAATGAATTTAAAATAAATGTTTAATTTTTGTTTTAATGTGTAATATAGTACATCATATCAATCGATAGAACCCACATTAACAAGCTCTTCAGGTCCGCAATAGTTTTTAAATTGCAGGAAAAGCCTTGGAGGCAACCTCAATAGGATAAGATAAACGGGAGCGAAGTAAAACACGACTGTGCAAGCCCCAAGGAACCCCTAAATAGGCACGCAGAGCCACAGAGTCATAAAGCTTCTTTCCAAGTTGATCTGGAAGTTTGGAAGTTAGCGGAGAAGCTGAAACACCAGCATATTTCACTGCTCCTTTGCTCAGCACGTATGTAGGGAACGTGCATTGTGGGCAGCCCCCACCGATGACGGCAGCTGCCAGTTCCTGGTGATGGCCACGTGCCAGTCATTCAACAAGGCGCTTTGAATTTTCCTGTCTCATTCCATGCTGACAAAACCTAATACAGATGTTATTAAATCCATTTTACATATTACAAAGAGGGGCTCAGATTTGTAACTTGCCCAAAGTCTGTTTCTTGTTGTTAATGGAGGTACCGGGGACTGAACCCAGGACCGCGTGCGTGCTAAGCACGTGCTCTGCCACTGGGCAATACTCACCACCACCGGACCCCCCAAGTCTCGCTGTTTTAAGAGACAAAACTGGGATTTGAAGCTAGGTCTTCATTGCTCCTGTTCTTCCCACTAAGCCATGCTCCCTCTCCTATTTCAAATAGTAAGTCAACCCCAAAACCTTAAATTATATACTACTTGACAAGGTAGAGACCTCTGATGCACAAGTTGAGACCTTCGAAATCCTGTTCCAGAATTCGCTGCCCTCCTACTAGGGAGAGGCTAGCGTGTGGTTCATTTAGTTATTTCTGATGGACAAAGTATACTTTATTTATTATTGGTGTGTGTTTATATTGTAATTATGGTGTTCAGGCCATAAATCAGCCGTACACGACTTTAAATTTGTACAACCTGCTGTTCTCACGAAGACTTCTTCATGGATTGTTTAAATTTTTTTTAATTTTTAATTTTTTATTGAAGTATAGTTGATTTACAATGTTGTGTTAGTTTCCGATGTACAGCAAAGTGATACAGTCATACATACGTGTATTCTTTTTAATATTCTTTTCCATTATGGTTTATTCAGGATATTAAATACAGTTCCCTGTGCCATACAGTAGGACCTTGTTGTTTATTTTATATATAGTAGTTTGTGTCTGTTAATCCTAACTCCTGATTTGTCCCTACCCCACCCTTTCCCCTTTGGTAACCGTAAGTCTGTTTTCTGGGTCCGTGAGTCTGTTTCTATTTTGTAAATAAGTTCATGTGTATCATATTTTAGATTCCACATCTAAGTGATACCACATGCTATTTAAAAATACGGAACGCTTTGCTCATTTGTGTGTCATCCATGATAATCTTCTCTGTATTGTTCCCATTTCAGCATATGTGCTGCAGAAACAAGCACTGAAACTTTTAAATAAAAACCCAGTCATATATGCATAGAATATTTCTGGAAGGCTACAAAAGACTGGGGACAGCGACTGCTTCTGGGGAGAACTGAGTGACTGAGGGTCAATGTGACAAGGAAACGTACTTTTCACTGTATACCTTTTGTACCACCTTCTGGTGTACTACACAGAAGTATAACTTCTTAAAAAAAAACAAAACCAAAAACCTAATTTAAAAGAATAATGAAGTCAGACCCAAGCCACCCCCAGATTGCTCATAGTCTTAGCATCAGCAGAGTTCAAAGAACTCTTGGTTAGTACAGTTCTGCCTGGTTCCCAGAAGGTTCAAGACTTACTTGCCTACCCAGCTCACACTGAAAGCTCTGTCGCTGGACATCTCAACCCCAGTGCGCTCTGAAAGCCGACATTCAGAAGCAGTTATCTGAAGTTTAAAAGCTTGGAGTCTTCCCAAAATAGCACAAGGGGACTCACTCAAGTAAGTGGACATCTGCAAATTTGATGAAAAGGTCAGTAGGAAACTGCTTAATTCAGACCCATTCCAGGAAACAGGCTAGAACCCCCACGCCTGAACCTTGATAAGCAGCCCACCCAGCTGGCATTCTCCAGTCCCCCGTCTCCCACAGCAGCCCAAACACAATACTGCTGCCTTTAACCCTCCTTCTTCGTTCAGGCATTTGTCCGAACTCCCTGGAGAAAACCTCTTCCCTGTGCCTAGGGCGACCCCCTGCCAATCTCTGAAAGACAAGCTTCTGCTGAGCTCCCCATGCTTTATGTGCGGAATCTCAAGGACTAAGTCTGGCACCTCTAATGAGGCAGGCACTCCTCTCATCTCCATTTCATAAAGGATAAAACTGAGGCCCAGAGAGGTTACGCCGTTTGCCCTGGGTCACACAGCTAGGGGCTGGCTGACTGAGCTGGGATTAGAGCTTTCAGTTGATGCTAAGTTCCTGCTTTTGATCAGGCCCCGCTGTTCACATGGCTGATGAGAAGCAGTCTGGCGTGATCTGGGAGGATTACAGCTCTCAACTATCACTTGCACTGAGCAAGTTGCTGAAAAGAAACCAAATCTGACTCCTAGGAGAAATCTCGTAATTTAAGTTTAATGATGACAGTGACAGCGGGAGCCTCGGGCCCAGACCAGGCATCCAAAGAGCTCATCCTACTGTAAACTTAATCTAGTGTGAAATCTGACTTTTATACAAATTTGGAGTCCTAAAACATGTGCTGGATGAGAATGAAGACAGAATTCAAATTAGAAAAACAAACTAAGCCCTTACTGGTCGACCTAGTTATTACGCTCGCTAGACAGAACAGCTCAATATGCTAACACAGCTACTGTGTGTGGGCACCCGCTCTGTTTTATGTGCTGTGGGTACGTATACATACACCCTAATCGACAATTTCCCACATTTCCCTGGTCATAAGTATCATACAAGGGCCGTATGGAAAATACACAGGCACACGAGACCTTAAGAGGTCTCTCTTCAGACCTGCTGCATCACAGAATCTCCAGGCAAAGAGGCGGAGACTCTTAGCAAGCACCCAAGGGACTCCTAAAATCTCAGGAGTCTGGTGGACTGCTGTTTTAATCTTCACAGCCTTGCAGATAAGCGTTCCCGGCTTCTTACATAGAACAGGGAAACAGAGGCTCCAAAGACCAGAGCCTACTCTTAAGTCAATGTCACAAAGTCAGAATGTGCACGTTGAGTTCTGTGGCTTGTGAGCTTACCAATCTTTTGTGAAAAAAATCGTTGCTTTTTTGAGTGCAAAGTGAATGTCAGAATTGGAAACAAGTTAACTGGACAGTAACAGCAATGTTAGAATGCATCCACTCACACTTTCAAAGTGTGCTCAGAAATAGCCCATTTGATCCCGGCATTTCATTTCTGTGTTTCCCATGAGACAGGAAGGCAGTACAAGTATCACCCTCTTTTTTCTGTAGATGAAACACACGAAAGACTAGCAGTGGGGAACTGAAAGTATGATGGATTTTATCTATAAAACAATAAATACCATTCAGGACTAGAAAACATTTCCAGGTCTTCTTCATAAAACTATTAATTGAAACAGCAAAAGCAGATTTACAGAGCCACACATCAGTAACAAAACAGGAAGGAAACGAAGTGTTCCAGAGACATCTTGAAAAGTTTCAAAGGAATACACACCCGGCAAATAACCTACAGATAAACCGTGGCTGCACCACAGGTTAACTTCATTCCTGCATTTTCTCAGCCAGTTCTTTACATTTGCCTTTCTCTTTTCCAACTTGTCGAGATTTGGCTTTGTGTTCAAGGATTTTTTTCCGATCTTTGTCCAGTTTCAGCCTGGTGATAACCACCTGTTAGCATGAAAAAACAAACATCTTAATTTTTTTTTTTAAGTGGAAAGGACTTATAACTATAATTATCTTATACAGCAGATCTCCCCTTGACAATAGCAGCTACCCAACCTCCTACCTTCTAACTCCCGAGGATCTAGGACACCATTTAGACAGTTCAGTGATGAATTATCATTTAGGTTGTGAAAAATTATACTACCAACGTGGATGATTTGTTTATCACCCCTTGGCTGGCAAAATGCGTTGTTTCAAAAATACCTGCATTCTAACTGGCTACTGGCAATACAGAGATCATAAAGATGAGTAAGGCCCAACCATTCTGCCCTTAAGGATCTGAAACTCTGCAGAAGAGAGATGCTGCAATACCATGTGTAAAATGGGAGTGCAGAGGAGGAACAGTGTATTCCACTGGTGGGAGAGGGCCCCAGGAAGAGGTAGATGTTCTCTCTTCTCCCCTGGACATCACCTGGTAAAGAAGCGATGCCTGGAATGCCTGGAACACTCCTGCAACCAGCTTGGAGATGGGGACTTCACCGAGGATGACAAAACAGACAGGTCTGCCTGACCTCCTTCTGGAAGCCCTTACGATGGCCACCTGTGCAGACGGTACCGACACCCAACAACTCCAGCAGGAATGTTACGCTCCCTGGCTGGTACCACTGCTCGGTCCCGGCTTGGGTGAATGCCCACGTGGACAGTCGTGCCATTAGCCTTCTCACGCTGCACCCACTCGATGTAGATGACACGTTTCTTTCTGTACACCTGGACTCCCTTGCCGATCTGCTGACCTTGGTAGTGTCCTCAAACCCCCTAAGGGAAAATACAAGACATTCCTTGAACTAGGATGGTCATCACAGGACTAGTCCTGAGAGTAAGAAAGTTATCATCACTGTACACCTAAAACTAACACGATGTTATATGTCAATTATAGTTCAATTAAAAAAAATGCATATATATAATTACCCTCAAGATCTAAATAGAGAAGAATGGTAAGAGAAATTACACTGAGATTCTCATGCAACCACCTAAAGTCTGTTTCAAGAAATAATCCATGACCTAGGAAGATGCTCAAGATATGATCTCCTGAGAAAAAAGACTACAAAGCTACATATAGAATATAGCCTGAATCTTGTGTGTGCATGTTTCATATATATGGCATAGAACACAATGAAATGAAAATAAATCCAAATGTCAATCATGGTTGCCATTGGGCAGGAAGCAGAATTACAGATGGCTATTTTAAAATGTATATTCTTCCAAATTTCAACATTTGTACAATTAATTCAAATATCTTATAATCAGAAAAAAATTAAAATGCTAAGTTACAATCTCGTGGGCTATTTTTGCATACTAAAAATCTGCTCACACTCCAGTTCTATTCAAAAACCAACTCAACTGTGGTTTCCCTAAAGGCAAGAGCCCATTAAACAGCAGCCATAATATAAATGATGTTAACCAATACACAGAGAGAAAATATCACATAGAAAGAACTGGAAAATCTCAATACAGCTAGAATGTCTACCTAGGTTGTTCAGCTTACTCACCAAGGCGATGTTCAGGCTGAAAAGACAACAGCCAAGCACGCTTCAGTGAAAATCCACCACAGTCCACATGAACAGAGATTCTCACGTGGAAAAAATTCTCTGAAAAAGCCCCTATAAACAATCATCAAGACTGAAGAAAGCTGTTAATAAAACAAGTCAAAGGAACACCCGTGATAGAGCAGTGGACAGACTAGCAAGGAAGGAGACGGGCTGAGACTAAGTGGGCTGGACTGGAAAGGTGAGGGAGGAGAGGCAAGGATGACATCCAGAGTCTGGCTGGGCACCTGGATGGATGGATATGCCTTCCCCAGAGATGGCAATTCAAAGCCTGATTTCACTTAGGGAGCTGGTGGTGAGAGAAGAGAGCAGAATGTAGAAATATGGAAGAAAAAAAAAAGTCAACATTTTGGAAGAGCTTGCCAAAGAGACTGAAGCAGCCAGAGAAAATGGGAAACCAGAGGAGTGTGGTGTTACAGGAGCCAAGAGAAGGTCAAATGTCGTGAATGGTCAACTACTGGAGGGGTAAAGTAACAGATGTGACAAGCTGGTCGCTGGTGGTCATGGCCAGAGTGCTTTTGGTGGAGCAGTGGGATGGAAGCCGTTTCCACTAGGCGATGAGTTCACCAGAGGTGAGAAGGCGAAGGTGAAAAAAGAGACCCAAGCATCTCGGGTCTGAAGAGGATGAGAGAGAGGACATGTGCTCAAGAGAGATGTTAGTTAAGGGACTTTTTTTTTTTAATTTTTAAAGAGGAGGAAACATGAATGTGCTTAAATGCTGGTGAGAAGGAACAAGTTTGGAGGAAGAGGTAAACTGCAGAGAAAGGGGCTAATGGACAGAAGGATCTCAGGAGGGGAGAAGAGTGTTGGGTGTCACATACCAGGGCAGAGGGATACCTTTAGATAGAAACAGGGATTTCACTTCCTCTGTAACAGGAGAGGACGAAGGCAGGAGGGTGGAACTCAGGTAAACCAGAGGGCTGGAACAGGAGCTCTGGAAGTTCCTGGACGATGGGTTTCGTTTCCTCTATCAAGCAGGGGGAATAGTCAACCGCTCAGAAAAAGCAGTAGGGGAGATTCAGAAGCTCCCAAGAGAGAAAAGGCAGTTTTAACAAACCTAATTGTGACTGTTTTATTCTCCTGGCGGACAAGTGCTTACCCAGTATGGCTTTTGGAGTTAGAGACCTGAATTCCCAGCTCAGGCGCTCATTTTCTATACTATTTCTTTATGACTTAAACTAAGTTTCATTTTCTTCATATCTAAAGAGAACAGTTCATATTCCGCCCTCAAAAATGGCAGCTCCGTCTCCCTGCCCTCTTTTTCTTTAGCTCACCGTCCAGTTCCATCTAATCCATAGATTTTCATTCATTCAGTATTGACTGTGCCCTCGTTGTGTGCCCTCAGGCTCTGCACTGAGGTCTGGCAACAAAAGAAGTTCTCTGGCCTCCTGGACCTCAGTTTGATGGGTAGCAAGTAGTTAATAGGTAAACAGGCAAATATATGAGCACTAACTGGGAGAGGGCAGATGGTGATTAAAAACGGGTCTACGTCGTATCAGGGTGTTGACTACGTGGTTTTATATCTGGCAAAACTCACCTGTGCATTCTACTGTACATAAATTATGCCTCGGTTGAAAAAAAAAGAAGAGATATCAAATTGTGTTCCTTGCTATGAAAGAAAAATAAACGATGCTATGCTAAAACATAGCTTAACTATCTGGGAACGCTTTTCTGAGGAGCCAACATTTAAGATAAGACCTCAAAAATGAGGAGTTAGCCAGGTAAAGAGGAGAAGAGCACTCCAGGCAGAGGGAGCACCCTGGACAAAGACCCAGAGGGTGCATTTAAGGACCCGAAAGGCCAGTGTGTTGGAAGTACAGAGCATGTGGGGGACAGTGAGATGAGAAGAGGTCAGGGAATTAGACCAGAACTGGATCACATGGGGCCTTGTCAATGATTTAGATTTTATAATTAGCACGTCAGGCACCACCGATAGGATCTGATTTGCAAATAATGCCACTCTGTGGAGGATGGACTAGGGTAAGAGGGGAAGCTGGAGATGCTGTAAATGAAAATGGAAATATAAAAAAGTGGTCAGAGTCAAGACTTATTTTGGAGGTAGAATCAATAAGAGTTAGTGACAGATTAGAAAAGAAGGGTTAGGGGAAGTTGTTAATAATAATTTAAAGGTTGATAGCATGCGCAAGTGGGGAGATAGAAGTGTCACTTACTGAGGTGGGAGAGATGGGAGGAGAATCAGATTTTAGAGGCAGTGAGAGTGTCAGGATCAAGAGGACCCTTGCATGAGAAGCTTGAGATGTCCGTGAGACAGCCAAATAAAGATGTTCAGCAGGCAGTTAGAGCTACAGGGCCGAGGTCAGAAAGATGGTTTGGACCGGAATATACAACAGGGAGGTGTTAGCACAGGGCAGACATTTAAAGCTCTGGGAATACATATTATCATCGAGGTGGACAATGTAGGCAAGACAATGGAAGACCGGGTGCCGGCCCCGACCAACTGCAGCAGTCAGGGACCAGACAGAGGAGAAACGGCTTGCAAGGGAGTCTGAGGAGTCAGAAGTAAACTGTGAACCTAAACAGAGAGACTATTTCAAGAAGGAAGGTGGTGACACATATGCAAAGTGCTGCTGAAAAAGTCAAGGACGGTGAGACCAAGATGTGCCCACTGAATTTAGTCACCAAGAGGCTACTGGTGATCTCAGCCAAAAGCAGTTTCTATAAAGTGCTGAGACAGAGATTAGACTGGAGAGTGTCCAAGAGTGAGTGGGAGGTGAGGAACTGCCCTCACCTTGAGGAGGTTGGCCATCCACGTAGAGAGCAGTAGCTGGAAGGAAATGTGGGGCTGGGAAAAGATTCCAAAAATTTCCAGTTCTTTTGCAAAAGTGAAGAATCTGACAAGGAGCCTGCATTTCCCTGTGGCAGCAAAGGGCTGAGGGTGGACGACTATTTCCTTTAAAAGAGCCCACTTCCTTTAATCTGCCTAACCAGCCCCTGCAGGCATGTGCGATTCCTCCATTCTAGAACGTGTCTGATGGGAAGGATCTGGGAGGCGAGGTTGAATCATACCTCCAGACTATTCTTCCCACTCTATTCCTGTCACACTCTCAGCCTAACTGATCCTCTGATTCTGATCGTTTCCTCCTCAGACCTTTAGGGTTCCAATGCCTTAGATGATACACCAAATCCTTATTTCATTCTCTAAAATGATATTCTTAACTGGGGGAGGTTGGCAGGGGTGGCTTTTGCTTCCCAGGGACGTTGAGCAGTATCTGGAAATGTTTCTGCTTGTCCTGACTGTGAGGAGGTGCTACTGGTATCCAGTGGGGAGAGGCTGGGGATGCTGCTAAACCTTCCACAGTGCACGGGAGAGCCCCCCACAATAAAGAATTATCCAGCCCAAGATGTCAGTAGCGCTGAGGTTGGGAAACCCGGTTCTAACATGTGAGCTCTATGGTAGCAGGGGCCTTGTGGGTCCTGTTCACTGCTGGTCTTCCAGGGAACAGTGCCTGGCAAGTGCTCAATAAATAAATATTCCTTCAAGGAATGAACCTAGCTTCCAGTCTGTTTTACTCGCCCCCACTTCCCTACCACACTTTCTAACCCTAAGCGCCACTCACAGAGAACAGAGGGCTCAGACTTTCTCACATGGGTTATACTCTCACAATGTCACGCCTCTGACTTGCTGCTGTTTCTCCATTCTTCTTGCCAAATCCAGTACCATCAAATGCCCAGCTTCCACTAAGCCAAATGATACCAAAACGTTACTCTTATCGCAATATTTTCCCCTGTAAATTTGGTTTAAAGAGCCATCCTGGGCAATGCTAACTAGCAGATTCTGGACTAAATAAAAAAGGGGAAATTTGCCTGGTTGGCATAACATATTTTTTCAAATTAGAACTGAATGGGAATGCTCTTAATTCAGCTGGGCAGGCGCTCTCTAGTGGCTCCTGGGCCCAACTACCGGTCTGACACATCTGCAGGGTAGCATTACTTGCCAGGGTCCCGAAGGCACGTAAATGTAAGACTCCCCCACGTCCAAGCACACTCAAGCAAAGGCGGCGACCCAGCGCCAAGCTGCTGGGTAACTAGAGCCCGGGGGACACGTACCTGGACCTCGTCGTCCTTGCGGATGGGCATGGAGCGGACGTTGAACTTCTGCCGCAGCTCCTTGGAGAGTGGCGACGACTTGATCTTCCTGCGCACGTGGGACGGGGCACTGAAGTGACGTTTGCGGTTTTTGCTGCGGTCCGAGGTCACAAGGGGTTTGAACTTCATGGTGCCCGTCTGCAAACAGAGGCGAGAGGGAGCGAAGGAGCGCTCAGCGGGGTACCAGGACCCGCTCTCCATGCGGGACACCGCGCCCCATCACCGCGCAAGCGCTCTAGGGAGGAGAATGAAGGCTGTGAGGGATCTGGGAGTTAGACCGGGTAAGACGTACGTGGAGGTGCGTGTCTGACTAGAGGGATGTGGGGCGAGGGCGGCACTAGGACTTGAGGCCGACAGAAGGGAGGAGGGCGCGGGCTGAAGAACGACCCGTGCAAAAAAAGGTCATTCGGGCGGGGGATTAGGCACAGAGACTTCTGGGGAGGCAGGCAGCCCCCCGGCACGTGGGGAAGGGGCCTATGCAGCGCAGGGCTTCACTGTCGGAGAACACCCGAGCCTCTACTCACCCACCAAGCAGCGGCAGAGTTCAGGCCATGCGCGCGCAGGGCCGGAAGTGAGGCTTCCTTGCTGCGCAAGCGCAGAAAGAAAGCAACGTTCCATTCCCGTTGGACCGAAACTGAATAGCGCCCCCTGTGGGTCGGTGGGATCGCAGTGCCTTGTTTCAAGGGGCCATGGGATCTCTAGGCGGCTCCGCGGTTCTAGCCCGTAGCCCGAGTGAGCTGTCGCCGCTGGGGAGAAGCGGCACTTTTGTAGGGCCTGGCATAAAGGCTTGCTGGTGCTCTTTTAATAGGTACATTAGCAATAGTCTCTCTCCTACCCAAAACTCTTTGGCCCTGTTACTCTCCGCAGAGGTCGTCTAGGAATATGGCCGGGGTGATTTAACGTCACGATGGTCTAAATGCAATAGCTGATTTGCTGCTTCGGAGTCACCGGGAAGCCTGTTTAAAATGCAGATTCTTGTGTTCCACCACAGTCTTACCAAACTAGACAGTCAGAGTCAGGGAGTCAGAATTTAAAGCAAGCTCTTCCCCTCACCAAAGATTTTGAAGCACACCAATGTTTGAGGGTAATTGCAAATCTACCTGGCTTTGAAAAACTTCCCCTCATTTTTTTTTTATTTAGCCCTTTTCGGAAGAGCTGAGGTTGGCGAGTGGGATTTGGACCCAAGTGCCTCTTCATGTTGCTGGACCTTGGGAAGACTTCTCCATGTTTCTGAGCCGATTTCCTTATCTGTGAAATGGGGATGATCTTAGTAGATGGCTCCTAGAATAGTTATGAGGACTAAATGAGTTAATCCGTTTAATGTGTTTAGAATAATGTCTGGGCATAGCGCTCAATTACAGCCGGCTGATATTCCTCATGAAAGCAGAGGTCTCTACGTGGGGCTTGCTCCAGGACAGTCCTAAGGCGAGGCCTCACCAGGGTCCTCACGATGAGACTTCTGCCATTAACTTCTGATGACGCAAAATGTAAGCTTTCCGTGTTTGGTGTAAACATGTGCAATGCGCCACGCTGACGGAAGCTCGGGGTCGTGCTCTTCCCACTCCTCTTTTTTTTAAACTCAGCGAGAGTCTTCTAGCGCAGCTAGTGCAGCCTGGGACCCTCCGAGCTCATCTGCGGGTTTGCGGCCACTGCCCCGCCCCACTCAGCTCGGCCCCGCCCATCCCGCCATGCCCTGCCCACCTTTGGCTCCTGTTTTCCCCGCTCCGTCCCGCCAGGTCGTGCCCGAGCTCCGCCTCCCGCCCCCGGGAAGACAGCCCAGAGTCCCGGGCACCACCCGAGAGCTCGTCAGGCCGAGACTTCCTTTGCGCGCGGCCCCTGGGAATGAAACGCTGTTATGACTGAGTGCCCACAGGCAGTCATAGAGTTCTCAGAGCAGCCCTTACGGTGTTGATCAGGCCCAAGCCCTTTGATAAACGCGTTCATGTATTCATTCATTCACTTACCCACTGGCTTCTTCTCTGTTCATTCATTACTTCCCTACCACACTCATTCATCGTCAGTCAGCTGCTCATTTACTCACACATTCATCCATTTGCTCATTAACTTTTTCATCGTATATTTGGTACCTAAATGGAGCCACAGGTGCAGGGCTAGATCAGAGAGATGGGGGAGGAGTGAAGTCTGGTCCCTGCTCCCAAGGAGCGCAGGGCCTCACTGGTGAAGGGCAACCATGTGAGGGCATCTCATTTCCCAAGGCAATCAAGAGGCATTCACTATTAATCAGGGCGGGGAAGCATTTCTTTACCTGCCCCCTGTGGTGGCTCAACAAAATTAAGACCGGTACAATGACATCACCAGATAAGAGGACAAAAGCCTGAGGTTCCGTTATTCTAATAAGGACTTAATGGGATTGGCTACTATCCTGCCTTGTACCTCCCTTGGAAACATGCATAGGGACTGGTGTAGAAGTCCCGGGACCTAGAACAGTGCCTGGCACAGAGGAAATGCCCGGGGAATATTTTTATGTCTCCAAGGCAGAAGGTGATGCGGTGGGGAAGAGCTCTGGATTCTGACTGCCTGGGTTGGAGCTCCATCGTTTCCTGGCTCTGTAGCTTTGGATATTTAGTCTCTTGGTCACTCATTTTCCTCATCTGTGAAATGGGAATAATGAGTACTTACCTTATAAGTTTGGTGTCAGGATTCAGTGAACCCCTAGCACAGTGACTGGCACAAAGTCAGCACTTAATTAATGGTAGAAATTATTATGTATTAAAGGGATGAATAATCACAGCTGGTCATATTAGGCTGAGCATTCACTGTCGGGCATTGTGCTAACAGCTTTACAAACATCACCTTATTTAATCTGGTAAACAACCCTTGAAATTGTCCCTTTTACAGGTGAGAAAACAGGTTCTGAATGAGATGGGAGCAGAGGCTGATCTGCCAGTAGATACTCAATATGGTTATTGTTGGCAATAAAGATGAGAAGATCCAGTTATTAACATGGAAAGGTGTCTATTTATTACGTGAGCGAAAAAGTAAACTACAAAATAATGTTAAGAGCACGATCCACTTTGTTCATGGAAACCCGTCACTAAGATATTAAGTGATTATCCCCGATTAGTGGGATTATGGGTAAGTTTAATTTCCCTTTATTTCCTTTTTGCTCTTTTGTGCTTTTCCTCCAATGGGGCTATGAACATGTATTATTTGTGTAACTAAAACTGTGTTGTAATGGTTAAAGAGCCCCAGTGTTCAACTCAGCTTTCCTCTGCAGGCTGTTTTATGAGGAAGAAAACAGAAAACAAAAAAGTACCCTCACTACTTTAAATCCTCGTTTTTTTGGCGGGGGTGGTGGGTGGTCAGTTCACCCTTTTGACACAGATGATTGTGGGCAGGAAGGTAGAACCTGACACTGGAGTCAGGCTGACGTGGGTTTGAATTCCGGCATCACCACCTGGTAGCTGTGTGACTGAGATAAGTTTCTACATCTCTGTTTTCTGCTTCCTAAAAAGGAGGGAACAGCCACCTTGTAGGATTACTGTGAGGATTGAGAAACACGAGGCCTGAACATGGAGAAGGCCCAGTCATTCGTAGCTATTACTACACGAGTTGAGATAAAAATAATTTCTTTGGGTCAGAATAAAGTACACGGCCTCATCACCACATAACTGACAGAGGACAACTGCTGGGGGTGAGGAGGAGGGTGTTGGGTGAATGTTCTCCACACTGTCCCCCCTGGCACTCCTGGACCTCAGCCTGTCTGCTGGAGCAGCTAATGAACCAGCTTAAGAAGGGATTAGGACCACGAGTGACCTGCCACATTGAGAAAATGTGTATCTTTGTTTCAGACAAGAACCAAAACCGAGCTTGAGATATTTAGTCATAAAAGCTAACTATACAGCTGCCTTTTGTCAGCCCCATGGCTACACCCCACCTCTTCCCAAGCTTCACAGCCCCCCTGCCCACCCCAGGCAGCGTGGGCTTGGCACATGAGGGTCTCTCACTGAAGCCCCTCTCCAACTTCACCTCCTCTGCAGGGGCAACACCTCCCCAGGAGAAGCCATCTCTGCCTGAACCACCAAGGTCCTTACATATACGCGCACTATACTCCACACGTGGTTAGGTAACTGAAAAAACTGTTCCAAGGGAGAAATCATAAAAATGACACATACATGACTTAAAGGTTTTCCTTCAACTCAAAACACATTGGCCGATCTTTTGACCCTGAAGCAAAGCTTTTTCATTGAGAAAACTTTCTCATTGAGAACGCTGGAGTTCTCCTTCATCTTCCCTGTGTAAACCATGTCCTTCCATAAGCCAACCCCAGGTTCCAGGTTTTGGTTTCTTTAGAATGGAGTGAGAGTTTAACATGCTTTCAGGGTGAACGTAGAATCGTCCAGGACTTTCCCGCCCTCAACTCTTTTCAGTTGATTGAATTCGGTAGCATTTTGAGGAGGGATGGTAACTCCCCTTTATTAGGTCTCTCCGAAGTATTCAACTCAGTTTTGCTAGATTCTTTCATTTTTCAACCGTATTTCATGCGTTAAGTGAGTCACATCACTACAGTGTTAACACAGCTGGCCCTAACACACGTAACTGATGACCAGCAGGCATGTGCTCTTGACCGTGACCTCTGAGTGTCACAGTGTAACTCCAGTATCACACAGGATGTGAAAGCGAGATCAGGGAGGGGAGGGTACAGCTCAGTGGTAGAGCTCATGCTTAGCATGCAGGAGGTCCTGGGTTCAATCCCTAGTACCTCCATTAAAAGAAAAAAAAGTAAGTAAACCTAATTACCTCCCCCCAGAGAAACAGATGTGTGTACAGTGTATACAGATGCTGAACTAATACCATATACCCGAAACTTTTAATAAAATATTTTTAAAAAGGAGAGAGAGAAAGGGGAGGGTCAATGAAGACTCTTGCAGACTGGTTCACTCTCACGTTTATCCCTCATGTGTTCATCCACGCCCGTGCTGTTCCGGTGAGGGCCTTGAAGGACTGGGCAGCAGGTTAGCAAATACCCACTGAAGCCCCTTTCTCAGAGCTGATGCTGATCTTTTATTCTGGGAACACCTTTAGGGCACAACTACCATTTTTGAAAACTTACCAGGTATCACTCTGCTGCATACATGAGCTTGCTATGATCCCGTGTAATTTACTTCAATATATTATAGATTAATTTCTGCAACAGCCCCGTGAGGTTAAGGACCTGGCCTGAGGCCACACGACTGCCAAGTAGCAGATCAGGGAACATTCTGTAGGGATTCAATAAAGGAAGGACTGAATCTAAGGGGTCCTGACTTTCTGGTCATCCCCACAGACCTTTCCACATCTCCCAGTTTCTCTCCTCTAGAAGGAAATTCCATTCTGACTGTGATCCCAGCCTCCAGCCTCAATCAACTGGACAGCAGCACACAGCAATATTTCTGAAAATTAGCTTTTTAATCTAGTTGAATCCAACGAGTGGGGAAAGAACAGAAACATTTTTTCCCCCTTGAGATTTTGTTTATAAGAACAATGGGTCAGAGGTGTCTCTTCCATAGGAAACTGACATCCCCTATGTCCTCCAGTTTTTTTTTTCTTTTAAATGCACAAAAGCAGAATTTCAAATCATGTGCATGCCACACATTTCCCCAACCTGCCCTGCCCACCCCCAACAGGCACACGTATTCACACACCCAAGGGACTCCTTTCTGTAACTGCGGAGCAGAATGCAAAAAACAACCCGTCTGAGTGGCCACAAATACCAGAAATAACCAAATGCAGTTTACACTCACATCAGTCAACTCATATGCAAAAGGGGAAGCTTTTCTACTTGGAATTTGGAGCCAAAAATTACAAATGGCTGAGACTTGAGCCATCCATATAGATAAAAAATGCCTTCCACTGGACACTCCCCTTAATTACAAAAGTATGCAAACAATCTTGATATAAATGGGAAACAGGTGGGCGCCTCTGTCCCTGGGATGGGAGGGCATACCTAAAATTCCCTGGGTAGAATTCCTGCAGGACCACTGCCCCTCCCTTTCAAGCCTAAAGGGGAAGGATGAGGGGGAGCAGTAGGGTAGGGATCCACGCAAGAGCAAGTGGGGAGACAGCGGAGCTGCCCCAGGGACCAGGAATGAGTTGGTGTGTGGCCAGCCAACGGGGGGGTTCAGGGGGCCAAGCGGACCACAACTGGGCTGCCGAGAGGTCCGAGCGCTGTGCACCCTGGGGAGCACAGGTGGACGTCCCAAGAGGGGAGAAGGGCTGGTCTGCTTTGCTTCACCCACCTAAGGCCTTGGGGCCGATGGCAGCCGTCTGGGAGAGGCTGAGACATGATTATTTTGGGATCGCAGAAAAGGATGACTTCCCAGTCACAGCCGGCCCCTCCACCAAGCAACGCTGTTGCCACGCGGCGTGGGGGCTGAGGCACATTGGCGGGGGGTTCAGAGGAATGAGATGAAGAGAGGAAGGGGAAATCCAGTGGGCAGACTTGAGTCTACACAGCTGCTGCCAACAACTGGGCATCTGCTTCTGGGGAGAAAAAGAAAGGGGTGGGGAGGGAGGCCTGGGCTGTGGGTCGGGCAGAAGCGAGGGCTCCAGCTCCAGCGCCACATCTCAGGGGCTTGCCTGGGAGGTACCATTCTCTGATGAAGGCTCCTGGTGGGAAGTACCTTTGGGCAGTCTGGTCCAAAGCCCAGGTCTGCGGGTTGGCTGCCCAGGGGAGAAACCAAGTGATTAGTGCGTCCAAACGGTGGGGGCTGCGAGATTGTCAAAGCCTGGCTGAGAGCTGGTCGACGTGGATGCTGGGCTGCTCCCCTAGGAGGGACCGGACTGTAGTTCTACCAGGAGTGGTTCCCAACACCCCCAAGCCTTCCTTGCCTGACTTGGTCTTGGGGCTCCTCAGGGAAAGAAAGGGGCACCACGACATCAGGCAGTGTAATTCATCTCAAATTAAACATGGGGAAAAGAGGTAGCTGCGAACCTGTGAGCCGCCCCCTCCCTCCCCTCACCCCCAATTTCGGACACAGTCAGATCCCAGGCCAGACAGAGGGCAGGAGGAGACAGGGCACTGGAGGCAGGGCTGGTGGTCTCCCTGGGTCCTCGGCCAGCAGGCCGGGCAGGTCGTCAATGCATCTTGCCCAGCTGGATCTTCTTCCAGGCCTCCGAGGCTGTGAAGATACACGAGTCCAGAATGCCGGCGACGGTGAAGGTCCCGCCAATGATGGCACAGATCTGAAAGGAGGGGAGGTCAGAGGTCAACACTGGAAGAAGCACCAGGCCAGACCTCTCCCAAGTCACGAGATGACGAGCTTAGCAATTGAAGATGCTCCACCCTGTTGTGTCCCCCACGGTATCCCATGGGGTCTTGAACACACCTAAGGCACAAAAAACCCCATTCATTGGATGATGAATTAAATAATAAAAAAAGTAATCATTATCAGTTCCTTTAAATCTCATATTAACCTTCTGAAAGGAAGGGGATTATCAGACCCATTTCAGAGGTGGGGAAACCGAGGCTTATAGGTAACTCCATTTCCAGAGTAAGCAGCACAGCTGTGACTTGAACTCAGGCATGTCTTCAATTCCAGAGCCGGCAGTCTTACCTTCTACTCTAAGTTATCAGATATTTACAATCCCATTTGTAGATGAAGGAATGGAAGTTCGGAAAGGCAGTGCCATGGGCCCAAGGTCATATAACCGAGAAGTGGCAAAATTGGACTTGAACCCGGGTCAGACAGGCCCAGGCACCAGTGCTGCCTGTGACTGAGGTCTGGGGTGGGCTGAACAGGCAGCACTGGCCTGGAGTGCGAAACAAATCTTGCCTCACCCTCAGAAGCTTGTACTATATCAGTGGAATGAGTAGCCATCAAATAGTCTTACCTATCAATGCAAAATTACAACCAAGGCAAGTGCTACAGAGGAGAGAGGGGCCTGCGGTGCCACCAGGAAGCTTACAGTGGCGGAGGGGGTGGGTGGGTGTAGCTCAGTGGTACAGTGCATGTTCAGCAGGCACGAGGTCTTGGGTTCCATCCCCAGCACCTCCATTAAAAAAAAAAAAAAAAAGAAACCCAGGAATTCCGCTCCTGGGCATGTATCCAGAAGGAACCCTACTTCAAAATGACACCTGCACCCCAATGTTCACAGCAGCACTATTTACAACAGCCAAGACATGGAAACAGCCTAAATGTCCAGCAACAGATGACTGGATAAAGAAGCTGTGGTATATTTATCCAATGGAATACTATTCAGCCATAAAAACTGACAACATCACACCATTTGCAGCAACATGGATGCTCCTGGAGAATGTCATTCTAAGTGAAGTAAGCCAGAAAGAGAAAGGAAAATACCATATGAGATTGCTCATATGTGGAATCTAAAAACAAACAAACAAACAAAGCATAAATACAAAATAGAAATAGACTCAGACATAGAATACAAACTTGCAGTTGCCAAGGGGGCAAGGGGTGGGAAGGGATAGACGGGATTTCAAAATTGTAGAATAGATAAACAAGATTATACTGTATAGCACAGGGAAATATACACAAGATCTTATGGTAGCTCACAGACAAAAAAAATGTGACAATGAATATACATATGTTCATGTATAACTGAAAAATTGTGCTCTACACTGGAATTTGACACAACATTGTAAAAGGATTATAAATCAATAAAAAATGTTTTAAAAAAAAGGAAAAAGAAAAGAAAGCTTATATTAGGGAAAAGTTTCTTCTGGCCCTGTTTACTTTGGGGACCAGATAATTCTTTGCTGTGGGCTGTCCTGTACTTTGAAGGACATGCAGCAACAACCTGGGCCCCCACCCATGAGATGCCAGTAGTACCTCCTCCTCCCTATTGTGACAACCGAAATGTCTCCAGATACTGTCAAATGTCCTCTGGAGGTCCAAACTGTCCCTGATTACGTATGTGGTAGGGAGATGGTAACGGAGGTCACCTGTCTGTCTGGACTCCTCACTTCCTGCCACATAATAAGATAAGAACCACAACAAGACAGCATGTACACAGCACCCTTCTGTGCCAGGCACACAGTCTGAAATGCTTCATGCCTCCCACCTCACTGAATCCTCAGGCCAACCCTAGGACATGCTTCTACCTATATTACAGCCAGGGAAACTGAGGCACTGGAACACTCAATCACTCGTCCGATGCCACAGTCATTAGTGGCTGAATCGAGTTCCAAACTTTGAAGTCTGCATCCTCCACGTGACACTCTGCTGCGTCCCAGGCGTGAAACATGCCACCGTGCCGAATGACTGACTTTCCTTTGAAATTGTCAGGACTCCCCCTGTGATGCAGCAAGATGATGTTATGTTTTACTCAAAATTTTCTGGCCTACCTTTGAGTTGCTTTTTGGTGCCATGGAAGAATCAAAGCGCGGATAATGGAAGATAGAAGTTCGTAACAGGTTTGCAGAGAAATTTCAAATGTATTTTTCCCCTAAAGACATACTTTATGTCGGTCATAAAAACCAATACCACCTATCACATATGCCTAGGAGGGAGGTACCTCATTGCTCATGTACCCGTGGGGCCCAGAGAGGGAAATAACTTGTCCAAGGTCACACAGCAAGTGTGTGGCAGAGTCAAGTTTGTATGCGTTCAGAGCTCTCACTGTTTCCCCTGAGCCACTTAAATGACCACAGGACTCAAAAGAAGCCAACTCGGGCAGCCCCAGAGGGCCCCTGAGGTCACCCTGGAGGCCCCACTGGGTGGCCACCCAGCCACCGATTCTGGACCACTGGAGGACTCTGGGAGACAGCAGCGCCTTAATGGACCCCCTGGTGCCAAGTGGAGGAGGCCAGGAGACACAGTGGAGGCAAAAGGGAAGTGCGAACTGAATTGGCGTTTATTTTTAAAATGATATTTCCACGAGATGAGCTAAGCGGAGGCCTGTGCGGCCCAAGACAGACAGAGCAGGTCTGTATGGATGGCTTGTAAGTAGAGCAGCTGACATTCCAGTAATAACAGCCCCAGAAACCCGAGCAGCCCCCCAGGGAGACAGAAGGATGGGGGACGCTGGGGGGATTACTATGAAGCGTCTTCAGCAGGCAAGGCCCCTCCCGGCCAGCTTCAGACCATGACGCAGGACCACTTTTCATGGAAGATGACGGCAGGGGAGCTGGGTTATTTTGGTAGACTGGATCAGATGAGGAGAGATTTTATACCGCAAAATGCTTTTAGAGCTTGGATCAGAGGATAGGAAAATGTGACTTAAGTGCAATGGAGCAAATAATTAAAAAAAATAAAAAAAAATAACCACACATACACACATATCTATATTCATCTACACACGCTGGGACCTGAGGGGGTCTATGAGTCACACGCACCTGGCACCCAGACTGAAGCCTCCTTTCACTGGGCTGGCCCGGAGCGGGAGACAACACAGACACTGAGGCACACAAGACATCACAGAGCTGTGGGGAAACCGAGGCCCTGGGAGCATGGAAGCTTCTAGGCAGCTGACCCCATCAGAGTGAGTTACCTTCTGCCTGAGGCTTAGGAAGCGCGGCAGGGAGCTCCCGTGCAAATCTGCTAATGTTACTCAACACAGCAGCACGTCTCCCATTAGCCTACATCTATTGAAGGTGCTGGTCACCCATCAACTAAGGAGATGGGATTCTGGCACATTCCAGGGAAGGAAGTGGTCCTCAAAAGCTGAGAGAAATTGCAGCCCGCCTGCTGCTGCCACGGCCCCTGCTTTCATTATTTTGCCTTTGGCCTGCCTGTGCCTCACCAACCTGCTCACATCCACAGGAGGGGACCAGTGTGAGGTGAGGCAGGAGCTGTGAGGAGAGGGTCCGGTGGTGCTCCCAGGCTGTGGCACTCCCTGGATTCCGACCCATGGGGGCCACAGTCACCCCCATCACGAGGAGGCTCCCACATCTGGACTCGTCCGAGAAGGTGGTCAGTCATGGCCCTTCCTCACTCTGAGAAGGTCACAGTTCCTACGTCTGAGGCTGCCCCAGATGGTCTGTCTGTCTTTGGACTCCGGCCCTACGTTGGTGGTGGCCAAAAAACCGGCTTCACCGAGTTTGTGCCTCCTTGGCTGATGTGAGTTGAGGGGAAATGACCAACCACAGATGTTACGAGGCTGAAGCGATCTTAAGAACACACAATAAAAGGGCTGGCGGAAGGGTGGACGGGGGATGGAGACTGGGCACCTCCCCGTCCTGGGAGGATGGGGCCCAAGGTGAATGCAAACGAATAAAGAAGAAAATGCAGCAAATCACGCCCACGACACTGAGTTCTCGTGCCTGCTGCTCTGCACGCAGAAGAGCTGGGAGAACCAGGCCTCCGCGGTGTGCAGAGGCCGGGAGGCACGACCCTCCTCACCGCACATGGCGAAGGCGGGGGGCAGGGCGCTGGGAGCCCACAGGGCCCTTCTTGGCTGGGGCAGCAGGAAGAGCTCAGCCCTTGGAAGCTGAGTCCTGGCTGTCACTTCTTAACTCTGGACGTCGGAGAGCTTTCCTGAGCCTCAATTTTCTCATCTATAAAATGGGAAAACCGCCCCTACTTTGCCCATTGTCATACTGGAGGCAACGCCTCTGGAGCGCCTAGCACTTAGTAGGTGCTCAGTACAGTGGTACCCAATCTCATCTTCCAGTTGACTGGCAGGCTCCAACCTTGTTGCTGAGATCCAAATTTTCTAAACCTCTCTGAGACCCACTCTAAAAAGAATAATGGGTAAAAGATCACTTATTCCCCAGAGCAGGGCTCTGGGGCTCAATTTCCATTCTCTACCTGGCTTTTTAAGCAGAGGACAAGGGCGTCCCAGGCACCACAGGCAGATTCCTTGCAGTTGCTCAGGTCCCAAGTCCTCCAAGGACCCATTCTACAGATGGAGTAGCTGAGGCCTGGACTGCATACTTCCTCGGGTGAGCACCAAGAAGTGTTCGTGATGAAGAATGTCCCTCGGGGCACCTCAGGCTAGAGGCTGTTTCCAGTCTTCGACCAGTCGGGGAGCGCCTCTTACCTCAATGCCCTACGTCAACCCTAGATTTCCTGGACGCCCCAGGGAGAGGAGACAGCAGAGGGACCTGCCCCACTGTTGGCTCAGTACATGTTTACTGAGTAAAGGAGTGAGTGAGAAAGAATGGATGAGGAGTCGGTGAGTGAGTGTGACAGCGAAGGAAGGAAGGTAGGAAGGGTCTTAAGAAAGGGGTAGGATTACCTCACACCAGCCAGAACAGCCATCATTGAAAAGTCTACAAATGACAGATGCTGGAGAGAGTATGGAAAAAAGGGAACTGTCTATGCTGTTAGTGGGAGTGTAGATTGGAGCAGCCACTATGGAGGACAGTATGGAAGTTCCTTAAAAAATTAAAAATAGACTTACCATGTGATCCAGCAATCCCATGCCTGAGAATATACCCGGAGAAAAATAAAACTCAAAAAGACACACCCAATGCACCCCAATGTTCATAGTAGTACTATTTACAATAGCCAAGACATGGAAACAACCCAAACGTCCATCAACAGATGACTGGATAAAGAAGCTGTGGTATATTTATACAATGGAATACTACTCAGCCATGAAAAGAATAAAATAATACCATTTGCAGCAACATAGTTGGACCTGAAGATCGTCATTCTAAGCAAAGTGGGCCAGAAAGAGAAAGAAAAATGCCATATATTATCACTTATATGTGGAACCTAAATAAACAAAACAAAACAAAATAAAATAAGGACACACACACACATACACATACAAATGTTAAAAAAAAAAAAGAAAGAAAGGGACAGGAGAATTCTACGTCCCTGGCAGGGGGCAAAGGTGACCTGCACACAGGGCTGTCAGCCAGGAGTGGGAGGGGGACACGGGGGAGGAGACTCAGGATGGTTGGGGCCACTCCCATCGCTCCCTGAGCCTCCATTTCCTAACTTTTACAAACGGAAGGCTAATTCTCACCCCTCAGGACTGCTGTGGGGTTCAGTGAGAGTTTCCGTGTCACACGTACACCTTCGATGCCAATTCCCTTGGTCCCCTGCTCTGCCACGCTGTGGTATCTCCCGGCTTTGAGGCAGGGGGACAACCCCTGGGAGTGGGGGGTGGGGGATGAGCGATCAGAGCTGCTGAGCCGACACACGCAACCTCCTCTAGTCAGCAGCCCCCGCTCCAGAAACGGAGACAAGGACAATGGGATGTGCAGGCCCCAGTGAGTCTGGGAGACGAATGTCACTTTTCACTAGAGTCATCAAAAAAGTTCCTGTTCTGACGCAGAGACTTCTTCCCTGCGGGTCCCTCAGCTTCCTGACCTTCCACTGCAGGGAGAGTGAAGACAGCTTGTCTACCTTGAAAAGGAGGGGGCGTGTGTGTTTGTTTCCCTGACATTTTCATCATGGCTCCTGATCCCTTATAACATAGAGAGGACGAGTTCCAACCACACTGGCTGGTGAGCTGAATCCCTCTGCTGTTCCCCTAGCACTCCGGCTTTCCCAATCCATCACCCCGAATGCCTCCCTTCCCCGCCAAGGTTTACTTTTCCATAATGTGCAGTGGGAGAAGCACGAGGCACACCCCACCATGGTGGGGAGACTGGGGGCTCCAGAGTAAACACTCCTGGGGGCGGATCCCAGCTCTGCGACCCTGGCCAGGAAACCCAGTTTATCTCTCTGAGCCTCAGTTTCTCTCATCTGTGAAATGGGGTCCACTCTGAGGACCAAGATGACCTCTGCCTGGCTGCCTGATGGGCCGCTGCAAGTGTCCAGAAACTGTTCTTTCACTGTCTTCCTCCGGTCAGCACTGCTTGAAAAGCTTGTGGAAAAGGCACAGTAGGAGGAAATAAATAATGAACAGGAGTCCCATCAGATGCCGGCAGCAGACAGACTGGAGCCTGGGATGAGAACACCGAAGCTGTGGCTGGGCAGAGGTGGGGGCCGTCGCGGAAGGGAAGCTGATGACTGGGCCCAGGAATGGTGGGGGTGGGGCAGGGGTGGGAGAGGAGAGGGTGTGGTGGTCTCCACCCAACGGTGTCATGCCTGCTAGACCCCCTACTCCCACCCTTTAGTCCAGGGGCCTTTGGGGAGAGTGGAGTCCTTTCCCTGCCATTTTTTACAATGGCTGCAGCTGCAAAACACCCACCTCCTGCTTTGGGAAAAAACACCTTGGTTCAGCACCTACTATGTGCCAGGTTCAGCACCTACTATGTGCCAGGCCTGAGAGGGTACTTTCTTCTGCCTTCTCATTCAGTTCTTGCAAGTACTAGGGCAAACAGGGTGACCTCCATCTCACAGATGGGGAAACAGGCTCAGACAGGGACCGACTGGTCCAAGGTCACACAGCTACCAAGTCGGTAAGGGTGATGAGCATCCGGGTCTGGGAGGCTGCAAAGGGCCTGCTTTCTTCTGTTCCACCACCCTGCTTCACCCCCATCCTGAATGTGCCCCTCAGTCCCCATCTTCCTGCATGGATGGCTTCTTTATATTTTGTTTTCTCAGCTCTGTTAAGTTCTACATATCAAATGTCCTTATTTCATCAGGAAAGCTGATGAAATAAGAAGCTGTGTGGCTGTAAATAGAAATGCAGTTTGCAAAACGGAGCCCATGCCATCCTAATATTCCTTGTTCATCTCAGAACCTGCCTTAGAAAAGCCAGCCCCAGGGTATTCTGCTCCAACTGCGATACCTGTGTTCAGACCCAGGTGGAGCAACCTGTCCCTGATAAAAACAACCTTCTGGAAGAACCAGCTTCACGCAAACGTCTGAAGGATGGAAACTGAGGTTTTACACACATTTCCAAGCTTGAGTAACTGTGTTGCTAATTTAGGTTCTGCTCTGTTCCTCAAATAACAGAAACTGTCTTGGGGGGGTGTGGACCAAGGTGGACACCCTCCACGTGCTTGCGCACTGTTCACACCTACTTCTCATCGACCGTGCTATCCCAGGTCTGGAGACCAGAGAACACTTAGACCCAGCCCTGCCTTCCTGGAGCCGTGGTCCTGGGAGGAGAGACACTCGAGGGGAGATTGAGTAGGAGAGAATGGAGGCTCTGAACGGGCTGTCATCCCAGCCCAGCTACCAAGCCGCTCTTTTCCCAACTCTCAGTGGTAAAACATTCTCAGTTTTAAGTTTGTTTACTCTCAGTATTATTATTTTGTTTAAACTATCCTATGCACCCTGTGCCCCAGGCACCTGCTGCCTTTTGTCAATGGAAAATCCTTGCAGGTGCCCAAACAGATGAGTGAGAGGTGGTTAGATACGAGCAGGAAAACCTGCACCCCGCCAGCCAGCTAGTCTCAGGTGGACAGCTTGCTTATTTTTTTATGGTTTGCGTGTGCGTGACTGTGATTTTATCACAGACGCTCACATTATCTCCTTGATTCCTGCTATAATATTTCTCCTGACTCCTAGGATGAAAGTCACTGTATCTAATGATCCTGGCGTCCTCTCAAGGGCTCCGTGGCTTCTGGAAGCCCTGCTGCTGGAACATCCTTGAAAGCCTTTGTTTTGGAAGATGGAGGCTCCCAAGCTGGTTGGCAGGGGTTGAGGGTGGGGATGTGGCAGAGGCAGGCAGGTTTTGGGGTCAAATCCCAGCCTTGCCACTTATTGGCTGTGTGATCTTGGATGAGTTTCTTTACCTCTCTGGGCCTCAGTCGATTTATATATAAAACAAGAATGACTTCATCTACCTGGGAGGGTTAAAGGAGATAACTGTAAAATTTCCTGGCACCTAGTAGACGCTTGATAAGCATAGTTATATGATCACTTCTTCAAGCAGCCATCCCTTGTGTTTTTCTGAGCACCCAGGTCCAGGGCAGGCCCCGTGCTGGATGCTGGGACACAAGTGAGCCAGACCTGGAGCTCATCATCAGGCCTGGCACCTAGGGAGCACAGTCTGAAGTCTGGGGGATTATGTCACCGGCCAGGAGCACCTTGAGGACAGGAAAGATGTCCAACTCAGCTATCCCTGCTGCCCAGTGGAAGCGTGTCATCGCCAGCTGCTACTTTTTGGTGGGCAAACACTGTCACGGCCATACTGACCCAATTTGGTACTTGATGACTTCTGGCTGTTCCCCACAAATAGAATAAAACACAGAAGGAAAGCGATGTGACACCACCAAAGCTATCCAGTCTGTCACTACAACCCACTTGAAGGCCATCTCCAAAAAGGGGCTTTGGCAAGTGGCAGGGGACAAAAGTGCGTGTGTGGGAGGGGGCACTTTGAGGGGGATCACTTGCATATTGTTAAACACCATCTGTTTATTCCCTCAGTGGTGGAATTTTCTGGAGAAGCACAAAGCGGAGGTCTGAGCAAGGTGCCCTGGGCATCCCAAGAGAGGAGCCCTGGGCAGCCTGGGGGAGACTTCCGGGAGGAGGTGGCCTCCTCTGTTCAGGCTTGGGGTGAAAAGGTCCTTCCCAGACCATGAGACCCTGGAGGGGGTGACCCCGGATAAGCCAGGTACGTGCTACTTAGAATGCATCAGGGGGGCCCCCCCGCCTCTCCCCTCCACACCCCACACCCACCCCTCATTCCAGCCCATCCACAGCTGCCTCCGCAGCCCGCAGCCACCCCATGACGACATCCTGGCCTACGCCCCCTCTTCACAGCCCCTCTAAGGAGCTATTTGCAGAGGCCCCCATTTGGGGTTCAGAGGCTTTGCACACAAGTGTTTGATTTTAAAAGGAGAGAAAGAGAAGTCGCAGCAGGTGTCTCCACTTCCCTCCCAGCCCCACCCTGCCCGGCGAGGGCTCCCCGGGGGTCTTTGTGTGTGTATGACAGTGTGGGAGCGTCATCCCCGCATCTGCCGCCCTGTGACAAGGGCCTTTGAAGCTCCACAATGACGCCATCTGCCAGGGACAGCCGGCTGGCTCACTCTGGGCTGACCCCACGGTTGCCGTGGCAACCAAGATGGCAATGCGGGGCCTTCAGAAAACCTACCGGGCTAATGATGTCAGGAGGTTCCCTGCAGCATGGCCTGCACCCAGGTGGAGGTGGACAGGGCAGAGATGGAGGAGGGGCTGGTGGCCAAAGGGAGGAGGAGAAGGTCTCTGGGTGACGAAGGACAGGCTTGTCCCCTGGGACTTCCTGGGAAAAAGTTCTTCGCCATCGAAAGAAGCCACATGGCCTTCACGAGCTATGGTATGTTGGGCCCCTCTGCACGTGCTATGCCCTTTGCTAAGACCCTCTCTCTTTCCCTCATCAGTCTAGAAAATGTCTCCCCACCCTTCAAGACCCATCTTGGGGTTTCCTTCTCTGAACTTTCCAAACACAGGGGAGCCTTTCCCACCGCAGTGCACGGTGCACAGCTCCATCGGAGCCGCTGCTGGGCGGGGCTGCGGCTCTGTGTGTGCTGGCCCAGCTCCCCCACCAGCTGGGGAGCAGCTGAAGGGCAGGGACTTGGTCCCATTCAGCTATCCCCGCTACCCCGCCTGGTGGGTGGTAAATTCTAGCAAACGTTTAGTGACTAAATGAAATTGCTTCATTTCTCAGCCATTTGCCAAGGGGTTTTAAGGGTCAGACTCTCAGGTGTCTGGAACGCAGAGCAAACAGGAAGGGGGTCATGAAGACCCTATGGTGAGGTGTGGGCGCAGGGGTTTCCCTGCCACTGTCACTGTTGCAGACCCCAGGTCCTCTGAGCACCTGCACAGAGGTGTCTACCTGTAATTTCATTTCTGTCTTACTCTGGGGCTGCCTTAGGAGTGCTGGCCTAAGGATCAGTGCCAAGGCCCGCTTAGGGTGCCACCCTGTGGGAACCTGGGTAAAACCACTTGCTCACAAATTTCCTAATTTGAGGCCAAAGGCTTAGTGTGTCTCCCCTCAAAGTTGTTGAGCCAATTCACCCGCGCACCAAACTGTATCGCGGATCCCCCTGCTTCGCACCCTCCTCCCAGTCTTGACAGCGGCAGGTCTGTCATTTCTGCCACTCGACAGGACTGAATCAGGGCTGGTTGTCTTGAACCTCATTCCGCCAGTTTCTAGTGAACTTGGGCACCTTCCACTGCCTGTGTGGTCTCCTCTGTGAGCGGTCCAGCCCTTACCCATTTTCTTTTTGGTCATTTAACTTTTTATTACTGACTTGGAGGAATTTTGTAATGTGGAAATTCTGAAGTGTCCTTTCTTGTACGTGTGGCAAATACTGTCTCCCAATTTGTGTCTGGTGTTTTAGCTTTATGTTAGGTGCCCCTGGTTGATCAGAAAAGTTTCACATTTTTTTTGTGGAGTCAGAGAACAGTAAAAGGCAATTCCGAGGCTCACAGAAGCACCAGAGTTTGGACACCCTTAGTATGCTCATGGCTTTTTGTAACTGCAGAGCTTCCCTTTCATGGTCTGCTTTGAGTCTCCCACGAGGCCATGGGAGGTGGGAAGAGTGGGGACTGCGATTTCTATTTCACAGATTACATGATGGAGGCTCTGTAGCGGACACTTGGCCTTTCAGCCTCCTAGTACCCTTCCTCTTTCTTCTAGTAACTGGCCTCTGACTTTCCTCTTAGGGAACCCCACCCTCTTGCAATCTTTGTCCCTGTGGTCTGGGTGGGGCTGGCCAGCTGGAGCACTTCATTCATCCCCCAGGTCACAAGGATGACATGGGACCTGAGCTGGGCCAATGACAGTGCCATTCCATTCAGGACTTAGGATAGAATTACTGAGAAAGAGGCATTTTCTACTGGTAAATTCTATTTGAAAATGAAGCCAGCACAGAGGAGAGCAAAATGAAGAGAGACCAAGCGCCTGGATCAAGCCATGCCTGAGGCTCACTTAACCCCCTCAGGCCAGCTTGATGTGGGGTTCTCTCTCTGCTGTAACAGAGTCCTAATACAGACCTAGTCAGCACAGGAAATGAAAGAGCTGGGACTGGACACCTAATCCTGAATCGGTATGAAAAGGTGGAGAAGCACAAGACCCCTCCACTCACACCCTTTCACCTGAGGCTCTGCCATAGCATCTGGGCGGCCACTACAGATGGGGGCCTCAGTTTCCAAATCTGTCAGGGAGGGATAATCACCCCATCTCTTCCACCTCCGCTGACTCCGGCTTGCCAAACATCTCCAGGTCTCTTAGCTGGAGCAGGGCACTGCGATTCTGCTGTTCTGACCCCAAGGACATTTGAATGGGAGGCCATGATAGTACACTTAATAGAAATATTCAGCATCAGAGAAAACTGATATCAGCTTGAAACTGCCCCAAGGAAAATTGGACTTGGTGGAGACAATGGCAAAAAAGAAAGGAGAGAGAACAGGGAGGAAGGAAAGAAAGAAAAAACCTGACCATAGCAGCAGCTAGAGGTGAAAAAAACACTTGGGGAAAAAATGAGTTAAATCTCCACTGTAAAATCTACACAGAAAAGGATAAGCCCTGCTAAGAATAACTTTCGTAAAGGTTTAAAAAGTGGAGAAAATCACAAACATCTGAGCCATATAAAGAGCTGCTTAAGGAACGGAACTGACTGAGTGGCATTCCCCTCTGAAAAAGATTCTCTCGATGACATGCCATCGATATTGACATGATTCTGACGACATCTGCGAGCAGGCCGAGCCTCTGGCTCTGCGGGCTGTATCCTGCTTCTCTGAGAACCGGTGGGGGGGGGCGCCAAGAAGAGAGCCCACAGCAGGCGCCCCCCGCTTCCCCACTACTCACCGTGGTGATGAACCTGTACAGAGGCTGTCGTCTCTCTGTGTACTTGACCGTGATGGGGCTGAGGTCATAGCGGAACCAGATGGCGGGGATGATGCGGCCTGTGTGGCTGTAGGCGACGTACTCCTGGGGTGGGAGGAGAGAGAGCAGGGGAGGGGGATGTGAGACTCGGACACACAAACCGTGTCTCATGGGTGGTCCCCAGCAATGCACAAGCACAGGCTCTTCTTCTCTCTCTCCCCTCCAAGAGCCGAGCTCCATGGACCCCTCCTCTCACACCTCCCACCCCCACCCCCCGAGGCTCTGCCATAGCACCTGGGTGGCCACTAAGCTGGGGGCGTTTGGGACCCTATTGGCTGCTTGGAAATTGACAGGATGACCCTGGAGGCAGCACCAGAATCAATATATGAAACTGAGTCCAGAGATGTCAAGGGACAAGCATGACCTGGGCTGAGTCTGAGTAAAGGCTTAGTAGCCCCTTCAACTCCTGGGGCACGCAGAGTGCATCCGTTTACCCAGTGATAGTTCACTGAGCAGCTCTCCCGTGTGCTGGCCCCATGCTGGCTGCGGGGGACCCTGAGGGGAGCATGCCCCGCCCCATCCCCAGAGGGGCTCACAGTCAGGAGCAGAGGCAGCATCGTCCGTGCCCTGACTGAGGGATACGGAGCACTGACGGGGCTGTGAACGAACGGCCACAGCTCCCCCGGGGCGTCTGGAGGATGAGACAGTCTAACGCCACACATGACGTCCTGAGGAGGGTTTGTGCGAGAGAGAGGGGGGTGGGGAGTGAATTTCTACAAAGCAGGAACACAGAACTGGGAAGTCAGAGGGCGCAGCCGGGACTCCAAGGATGCCAAGGGGCTGAATTAACAGTGTGTCTGTCCACTGCAGAACGCTGGAAACCTCGGGGCTACTCTCACTACAGCACCTGGAGACCAAACTAATGCCCCAACCCCAAACACTAAGACCTAAGCCCTGTGGCTTCTCTGGGGACAACCCTGAGACGTGCCCTCTGCTGGGGAGCCGGCAGCCCCGGATGGGCACAGCCGCCCTCACTCAAGAGGGCTGAGCAAGCTGTTCTGGCCACTGGGCCTTCGCCAAAGCCTCAGGGGAAGGAGACTTGGGCAAAACAAGATCAGTTTTCTCCAGGGAGAGCTGATGGGGCAGGGTGACTGTCTGGGTCACAGCCCAGTGCTGACGGACGGAGGAAAACAAAAAACAAACAAAAAAAAATAGCAGCAGTAGGTCCCATTTATCCAAAGCCTTCTTCGTGGGCTAGCTAGTTTTAAAAGCACTGCCTCATTGGACGGCGATCTTATGAGGCGGGCACCATCCCTGTTTTATAAAGTGAGTAAATTAAGGCACAGAGCAGTTATGTGACTTGTCCCAGGTCCCAGAGCCGGTGAGTGACTGCGCTGGCTTTGAGCTGGAAGTTTGCTCCCCAGCCCTCGCTCTTTCTGCTCAGTCTGCCTCCGCCTTCTCCCATCTGTCAGATGCTGTCAGCACTTGAGGGTCCCAGTGAGATGCCCTCCGAGAAACAGGACGTCTGCTCCAGCTACACCAGAGCATCAGAGCAGGTGGATCAGAGAAGGGGGACCCCAAGTCCCCCGAGAGAGAGTAGCTCCCAGCCCGGCAGACTCAGAGGCCTCTCTTTCAGACTGAGTAGGTAATGTGATCAAGAGGCCAGATTCTGGAGCCGGAGGAGAAGCTGGTTCTAAGATCCACTCAGCCACTTTATAGCTCCAGGACCACCTCTCAGCACCTCAGTGGCCAAATCTGTACAATGGGGACAATAATAGTCCCAATGTCAGAGCTGTCATGATGACCGAAAAAGATGTTGGAGGCAGAGCGCGTAGCACAATGTCCAGCTCGCGGAAAGCACCCCATAAGTGGTAACTGCTACTCTTACTGTGATTATTATTAGAGCCAAACAATATATCATTTATAAGGGGTTTGCACAGTCTTGGAACAGAAGGGAAAGGAGACTCCTGATAGGAAGGGGTCAATCTGGGGGTGGGGGGCTCAAGCAATCGGCTTCAAGCATTCATGTCCCACGGGCAGGGTCATCTCGGGGAAGCTGAGGCTGTTTCGGTTTGAAACTGTCTGTCACCCTGTTCTGCTGGTTCTGACTGTGCTCTGCTCTCCACCAAGACCTGCCTGCTTCTCCGTGACTCTGAGTGTTGGGGTCCTGGGACATACCTGCTAACCAACGGCCATCTGGTGTGATTCAAGGGCCTCATGATTTTGGATAAAGCTTGTGCCCCAAGAGCCAGAGCATTTGTTCCGTGCTAACCAATCAGGGTCCTGTATCTTAAGGACCGGGGCCAGATGAAGGGCTGTGGGGATGTCCACAGCCCCTGGACCTTTGGGGCAGGCCACCTGCCTGCTCTTTCTCAAACAGACCACACACTATCTCCCGGTGAGATTTCTTTCCCTTGACTCTGAGGCTGGCCTCCCATCTTTACCCAGGGACAGAGCCAGGCCAGAGCACCCCATCCCAGGAAAAGCCCGGTGTAGGGAAACAGAGGAAAGCATGCCCAGACACGTGTCACCTCCGCTCTCAGCCAGCAGAGGGCGCAATTGCACGCAGCTGGGCGCAGCTGCCGCCAGGGTACCTTGTTGGCCACCGTGTACTGGTAGGAGTACCGCTGCTTGCCACTCTTGTCCTCGTAAACCGTGGGCACGATCTTCAAGATATAGTCGTGGGAGGCGAGGGCTGCAGGAAGGACAGAGCAGCATGAAGCAGGGGGATGGGCACTGCCCAGCAGGCAGCTCTTTCTAGGTCATTCCAACCCTAAGCCTGCTTGGCATGGAGAGGATTCAGCCTCCACAGTTTCACCACCAAACGACACTTCCTCATTTTCTCCCTCTGGACACCAGGAATTGATGGACACCTCCACCCATCAGGGTCTTTACTCCTGCACTGCATACAATAATAAATTCTAGAAACAACCCAAAGTTCCCTCAATAGGGCTGTTAGGGGGAGGGAGGGTTTGGCTCAGTGGTAGAGCACATGCTTAGCATGCATGAGGCCCCAGGTTCAATCTCCAGTACCTCCATTAGAAATAAAGAACAGGGAAACTGTTGAAGAGAGGGTGCTGGGAGAGGCCAGTCTCCAAGAGGTAACTTGAAGTGTAAAGAACTAAGTCACAGACAAGGGGAAATCACGTGTTTCCATGTACTGGGGGCAGGGAAGACCCATTCTTCTCTCTATAGGCATGAATACACAGAAGAATTTTCTGGAAAGATGCCCAAGAAACAATTAGCAATTGTAGTCTCTGGGGAGGAAGGCAGGATTTGAAAAAGATCACATGTCACTGTGCACCCTCTGATCCTGTTTGAATATTGCTACTTTTGAAACAAACTGGGTTTACATTTTTAAAAAGAGCCCACCGGCCAGAAAAACTGCATCTGTAAAGAACTGATTCATTTTTTTCCCCCGTTTTCAATTAATGGGAGACCAGTTCTCGCTCTACTCAGTCCTGACATCTTCCACTGAAACTCTTACCCCCTCCTCGCTGGATGGGGGAGGCGGCGGTGGTCAGGGACCGAGGCTTACTCATCTCCGTGTCCCCAGAACCCTATGCAGAGCTTGGTACAGAGTGGACAGTGGCAAATGCTTATTGAATGAACGAACGGATGGAGGGATGACTGGTCAGAGGCATGAATGGAAGAACAGATGATTCAGCTTCTGATAAGCATGAGGTAACCGGAATCAAACGCTCAGCTGATAGATCGCTGGCCCAGAGCTGCCGATACCACCCGGGAAAGGTGTATTCCCTCGGGCCTTCTGGGATGCTAGGGAGAGCTCAAGGGCCCGTCTGTTCCTGCCTTCTAGAATCTGGGGTCAGGGACCATGCAGCTAGAACACAGAAATCTAGGCTTCTGGGCTCTACTCCTGGTCTTCTGGCTGAGTCACTCCTGAGTCCTTGAACTCATCTTCTGTAAGAGGGCAGGGGACGCAGATGGCGCCCCCTGCCTCTTCCTGCCAGTACCGCATCTTAGTAAGGAAAGGACAGTGCTTTCTGAACTGCCTTGAGATCCGACTCCTCTAAAAACTTCGGAAAAGCCCTGCAGCCTCAGGGCTAAGCCCATGAGGACCCCAACCTCCCGCTGCTCAACCCCGCCAACGCTCAGCTATCAGGAGCACTGAGGCCACCAGGATTTAAAAGGTAGACACCTGGGCCTCACCACTGAAGCTTCTGCTCACTGGGTCTGGCGTGGGGGTCAGAATCTGCCTTTTTTTTTTTTTAATTTAAAAAAACTTTTTAGACTTTTTTTTTCTTGAAGGGGGAGGTAATTAGGTTTATTTATCTAATGGAGGTACTCGGGATAGAACCCAGGACCTCGTGCATGCTAAGCACGTGCTCTGTGACTGAGCTATACCCTCCCCCCACAAGAATCTGCATTTTAAACCAGAAGCCCAAATGCCCATCGCCCCTCATTAAAAACTTGGAGGAACAAGAGAGTGATGCCTTATGAACATCACACCTGTAATGGTTCTGTTACAACTTTCGCGATACACAGGTGATCGTAAAGAAAAAAAAAATCACCCATAAATCCACCCTTCACAGAAAACCGTAGGTTCACATCCTCATGTACAAACTACCAGATTTCTATTTATACGTATATTTATGTTTCCCTAAAACTGGATCATACTGAACCTTCTTCTGAGCACTGAACACCCTAGGCAGTGTTTCAGGTCTGAGACACAGTGTAAGCTCTACCTCACTGGTTTTATCCACCATCGTATCCCCTCCCACAGTGCCGGGCACACAGTAGGTGCTCAGTAACTGTTTGCTGCCTGAACACTAGCGAGGTTCTGACACAGGCCCGTCGGCAGCCGCACACGCCCCACAGCGTGGCCACGTACAATGTGCGTAACCAGGCTCCGGGGCTAGACACTGACACTGTGGCTCATTTTCACTCCTGTAAACAATGACCTAATGACTATTATCTCCCTAAATCCATGCACATTCTCTTAATCGTTCCCTGAGCTCACTCTCCTATGAGTAGAATTGATGACTCAAAGGCAGTGACCATTTTTAAGGCCTTTGGTACAATTTGCCAAACGCCACTGGAAACACGGCACCTAATGACACCCACGTGGGTTCCCGGGCAGAGGACCCTTCCTTGGGGCTGCTGGCTCCAACCTGATCCAGGCGGGCCCACGTGCCCCTCCCGCTCTCTCCCTCCCTCCAAACATCTTACTATGGAAAAATTCAAACATATACGGGGGACCGTACGAGGAACATGCAGGTACCCATTCTCCAGCCTCAGCAATCAACAACACATGTCCAATTTTGCTTCCTCTGTGCCCTACTGCTCCTCCTCCTTCATTTTATTTTGAAGCAAATCCCAGACATCACATCAATTCATCCACAGATATTTTCATTATGTCTCAAGAAAAGACTCTTAAAAAAACCCACCACCACCACCTTAATGCCATCATCACAGCTAAAATATCAACAGTCACAGTATCTTCAAACAGAGTGGTCTGCACAAGGAAGAAAAACAGGTCTGCTGCTGGGCATGGGGGTGACTGTAGATAAGGTGGTCAGGAAGGGCCTCTCTGAGGCGGTGGCATTTGAGCTGAGACCTGAATGACAAGAAGCAGCCCCCGTGGGAGACCTGGGAGCAGAGGGGCCTGCAGAGGCAAGGCGCCCAGTGTGGGCGACCGGGCTGCAGGGCTGAGGAGATGAGAGGCCGCCCTACCCTGGCTGTCTGCTGCCTGATCTAACGCAGCTCTCTTTCCACGGATGCGGCCTGAGATGGCTTTGTTCGGGAGCCCAGGAGCAGGCAAGGCTTTCTGCCCACATCCTCCATCGGCTTGCACACTCTGAGGTCTTCCAAGCTTGAGCCTCTTCCAACAGCAGGCAGCCAGGGGCCCGTGCGAGGTGCAGGCAGGTGGACGGCCCCCCTTGGGACCACACGCTGCCCGCACACAACCACGATGACTACCCCCCCATATGAAGAATCGACTCCTTCCCTTAGCATCAGACACCTGTGTGAAAGCCAGGAGCGACTGTCACACACTCAGGCGCCGCTGGAGGCAGCGTGAAAGGGCACGGACCCAGCTGGGAGGCAACACGGTAACGTACAGTAAATTCCATCAGTCTCGGGGGCATCACTGTACTGGTGAAAACCAGGAACAGACACTTTCCATGAAAAGACAGAGTGCCTTAATAAAGCACCGCAGAGCTGCTAGGTGAGCAACCGTGCCTCTGTCACCAGAGGAAAAACTGTACCCAAACTGTGGTTTTGTAATAACACCATGTACCAAAGTCAGAAGGTCGGCTGCTATCTGTGTTCAGAAAAGCCAACTTCCGCTCACGGACAAGGATCCCCAGCGACACAGGGAAATGAAAAGCTTGAGTGGCTGGGGTGGGGACAGGTCATGGAGGTTCAGCTCCTTTTATTGTTTTGCTTTATTGCTCTTCGCAGATACTGATTTTTTTTTTTTTAGCAAATTGAAGTTTGTGGCAACTTGTCAGATAATGGTTAGCATTTTTTTTTTAGCAACAAAGGATTTTTAACATTAAGGTATTTCCACTGTTTTAAAAGACATAATGCTACTGCACACTTAACAGACTGCAGCATAGTGTAAACATAACTTTTCCATGCACTCGGAAATCAAAAAATTTGTGTGACTCGCTTTAATTGCAATATTTGCTTCATTGAGGTGGTCCGGAACCGGATCTGCAATATCTCTAAGGTCTGCTTAGAAATGTATTTTAAGAAGTGATTAAAGACATATGGGGGCAAGGTGAGCTCTGGTGAGAAAAGAAGAAAAGTCTTGGTAACCGTCCTGCAGGATCCAGAGGGCGGATCCACTTGAGCAGACAGACCTCCCAGGCCCGTTCCGCTCAAGGCCTCACGCGTGTGTGCATGTGTGTCTAGGGATGCACGCTCTTCTGCTGGTGTGTAAAGACGTGGCACTCTCTTTAATCTGGGCCGAGGTGCCAGGGAGCCCAGGAAAGAGATGGTTCAGGGAGGGGCCATTTGTGGGTGGGAGGGGTCCACGCAGGAGGGGGGCGGGGTGGAGGCCGCCCAGGTGGCCAGACCTGACTGAGCCACCCACAGCCCTGTTCTCCTGGGTGCCACCTGGAGCCAGGATGAATTCTGGCTGTGTCATCACTCCCTGTGGGATCTAGGGTGATTATCTCAACCAAGAACCACTATGTGGCAGTGATGATAATAATAATACTGTAACAGCCGATATTCATGGGGCGCCCCACAACTCCCCCCCCAGGTCATTTTCCTTCCCTTCTCTGTAAGATACGGATCTTTCCACTGGTTCTCAGGCCAGCAGCGGGAAGGAAGCGTGAACAGCTTGGCTCACAGCAAGGCTCCCTCCGTTCTCCCGCACTTCCTCTCTGCGGCCCTGGGAACCCCGGGCCAGAAAGCTGTTCCCAGTGCAGGCATGAGATACATACGGTTGGAGGTGAGTCTGTCTGCTCCCCCGAGAGCGTTGAAGGCTCCGTGGACGTTCTGGACCTGTGGAGAAGCACAGAGAGGGACTGACCCCAGGATGCTGCCACCTCTAGGCCTGGCCTTGGCTGTGGGGGAATGACCAGATGTCACCTGGTCCCGGGACCTTGTCCATGTGTAAAATGGAGATCCAGTGCGGTCTGTCTCTAGAGAAGTTGTGGGGAGCAAGACACAGACACAGCAGAGGCCTGGCACCCAGGAGGCACTAGCTTGCTTACCATCTTGAGCACTTACAACTATGAGGCATTCGGGCCTGTGTACCTAGTGCCATCTCATTAAATGCCCCAATGAGCTACCATGGGCCCATTTTACAGAAGAGCAAGTCAAGGTTTGGAGAAGCACCAAACCACTGATAAGTGGCTGAACTGAATTCTGAACTCAGGTCTATCTGACCTCAAGCCTGGGCTCTTTCCATCAGACCATGCAGAAAACTCAAGTAAAGCTGCGCTGGGTCCCAGTATGCTCCTCCTGAGACCACACAGCCCTCTGAAAGAGGACCCGGGCTGCTGGCCTCCCACCTCGTCTGCTGTGGGGAATGTATAGCAGCTGTGAAGAGACTTCTCCTCTCGGCAGCCGGCCCCGTTGTGTTGCCCTGGCAGCGGCTGCTGTAAAGTGTGGCTGAAGGGCACATACATCCCACTTCTCTGAGGACAACGGGAAACCAGGTCAGCCTCAAGGAGAATCTAAGGCAGGACAAAGCATGCCCAGTACACAGGGCATGTCACCATGGATATGACTAATGGGGGCTGCTGAGCTGGATATCCTGGAGGGCTTCCTGGAGGAAGTGACACGGACACCACGATCTGTAGGAAAGTGGAAAGTTAATCAGACAAGCAGCACATGCAAACGGGAGTCTGGAGACTGAGAAACAGACAGAGCCCATATGGCCCTAGAGAGGAAGAGGGTAAGGAGTGGAAGGAAAGAGGTCAGAGAGGTAGGAGGGGACAGGCTCCTACAGGGAGGGCCACTCCAGGAACAGTGGGGAACCTGACGCCTGATCCTGGTTTCAGACGCCTGACGGCTGACGTTTACTGAGCACTTAACAGAGCTGCGCACTCAACAAGCCCAAAGGGAAGTCTGTTCATTGCAGCCTAGGGATCGACCATCTAAAGACTTTGTCTCTCACCCAAGAGGACGGTGCTTGTGGAGACAAGAGTGCAAGAGACAAACGTGCATCAGCGTTTTATCTCACATTATTTGATTACTTTCTGTCTGCTCCTCTGGACTATATACTCCACGTGGGCAGGGACCACACTCGTCCTCACAGATGTGTGCAAGAACTGGCACATAGCAGATACTCAGTAAATACTTGCTGAATGGATGGATGGGTTACCGATGGGTAGTTGGACCCTCGGCTAAGTGTGCTACACTTTTGAAAAATCCTATTTCCACCATAAGGACCAAGCAGAAGGCTGTTACTGTCCTCCTGCTCTGCAGGGGCAGACAGCAGTGCAAGGCTGCCCCCATCTCCTCTCCTCCCCCTGCCCTGCCTCAGTTAGGCCCCATCCCCTGGCCTTGGTTACAGCCCTTCCCTCACCTCCCTACCTGCAGCCTTGCCTCATGGCCCATCTTCCCCACAGCAGGTGGGTGCTCTTTCTATGGGCTTCAGCCTGCCTGGGATGTGTCAGCTCCTGCCTCAGTGGGTGGGGACCACCCCACATCTGTCTCCCCATGGCTGTATGAGCCCCTGAGGGCCAGCAACATCTTATCCTGCAGGGCCTGGTGCAGAGTGAGGGCACGGGTGACAATGCTCATAGGACATTTCACTGACCGCTTACTCTGTGCCAGGCAATTCTAAGAGCTTCACGTGCCATCCCTTTAGCTCATTTTATCTTCACTACAGTTCTATGAGGCAGGTACAATCATTGTCCCCATTTTACAGATGAGATAACTGAGGCTTAGTAAGAATAATTTGCCCAAGGTCTCACAACTGGTTAGTGGTGGAGCCAGTATGTGAACCCAGAAAAGCAAGTGGGGAACTGCCACACAGTAGTCCTCTGGATGGAGCGGTGGTGTGAATCCTGCGTGAATCCGCCTGCAGGGAGTGAGCCCACGGTCCCAGGGTGGGACGTGCTTCACGGAGTGTGTGGGCAGCAAGTCCGGCGCAGGGAGCCCAGGCCCTCTCTGTTTCTATGCCCTGTCCCCAAGAGGAAAACCTCTGGGGCCTCCAAAGGGACTGGGAAGGCAATGACAGTGCCACTCCTGCTGGGCACAAGGTGCCCTGGCAAAGTGGCGGGAGAAACATGGAGGGACAGAAGCGTGAGAGCGCACATGTGCTTGAGGGACAGCTCACCGGAGGCGGGACCCGCCGTGCAGTCCGCAGCCAGACTCTGGATTCAGACCCAGGCTCTGTAACAGGCTGCACCCTCCCTGTGCCTCAGTTTCCTCATCTGAAAAATGGGGACAATATAGTATCTACCTCTGGGGCTGCTGACAGAGTGAAAGAGGATCGTGCTTGTGAAGTAAGCTGCTCGGCGCACACAAAGCATTCAGCCAGCAACAGGCATTCTTGCGGCAGGTGGATGCACGCGGCAGGTTCACGTAAGAGGGGCAGTGGGAGCAGGAGTGAGTGTGTGTGGGTCTGTGTGTGATGTTCCCACCCGGGTGAGTCTGTGCGTATCTCTGGGTGAGGTGTGTTTGCAGGGATGACTGTGCTGGGCAGGGGGCTGGGGATGCTTACGAGAACGCTGTACACCTGGGTGTGTGCGCTGTGTTTGTGCGAGGTCTGAGTGGGTGTGAGTGTGTGCACATGCGGCGTGTGTGCTCAGCGTGTGGTCTCGGTGTACGTACGAGCATGCATATGCCAGGGTACACCTTTCAGTGCGTGTCTGATGAGTGTGTGCGTGAGTCTGAGCAGACGTGTGCACACGGGTGTTAGAACAGTGTGTGTGCGTGTGCTCATGGGCCTGTGTGTGCCCCGTGTGCACATCACAGTGCCTGGAGGGCACCCACCTAGCAACCTCAATCAGGAAGCAGGGTTCTCATCAAGCAAGGCTTGGGGTCAGGAGCTGGGGTCGCAGAGCCAGCGCTGTGGCTGGAGCGGTTTCTTCTGCTTCTGAGCCTTGAGTCCCTCTTTGTCACACAGGGTGCAACAATTCTCCTGCGGCCCTGCGGTGCTGAGGGTAGAGACAGGGAGAGTCCCAGCTCCCCTGCCTGCAGCCGGCAGAGAACAGGGCTCAGTATCTGCAGGAGGAGGAGACTGCGGGCGGTGGCTTCTCCATCAAAATCGCAAGGACTCTCAGAATACTTCATTCACGCCTATGTGATGGACGTGGGCACTGACAGTGTGGTGGCCAGTGTGCTGGACTCGGGGGTCAGACACACATGCTGGGGGACCCTGGACAAATGGCTTCTCTGGACCCAGCTCCAGGTCTGTAAAATGCGGTGTCCCCTCCTGCCTCATCAGGCTGCCCTGGCAGACAGAAAGCACTAACGCTTAGTACTTGCTCATGAAGGTGAGTCCTTTTCCCCAGGCCCTGGTCTCACGCTGAGGTTCTGCATTCAGTGCAGCATTGATAACACGGCAGCCGCGTGCTCAGAAATAATACAAGGGGCTGTTTGATGGAGCAGAGGCTCGAAGAGGGGGGACCCCCTTGGAGGGCATCTCTCTGCGCCCAGGGAGGGCAGAAGCCTCCGGTGATGCGGCCCCTGGATGCCCACCCCCAGCTGCGCCACCTTGAGTGTGCCCCGCTCACCTGTAGCGTGTCCCCAAAGGAGAGTTTATGGATGATGTGGGTCATGTCCGGGTTCTGTGGCTGTGCTGTGGCACTGTGTGTGGACACGTGGAAGTTGCCCGGGACCTAGGGGAGAGATGCAAGTTTCAGGAGTTGAGTTGGCTGCCCCAGAGGGTGGGCTGCAGGGCATCACCCTGGGCTCAGACAGATCTGGGTTTGGATCCCAGCTGGGCCATGGGACTCTGTAGGAGCCACACCCTCTCTGAGCCTCAGCCCTCTCATCTGTAGAAAGGGGGTGACAACCGTGGCTGCCCTAGGGGGATGCAGGGCTCTAGGGTGGGAGGATGTGCATGAAGCGCCCAGCTGGGCACCTGGCACAAGTCCAGGGCTCGAAAAGGCAGCTGCCCCCATCAACTCCCTAGCTGTTCGCCCCCCAGAGGGGTCAGGGAACGACCTCTAGGCCTGCAGACTAACAGAGCTTCCTCGAACTCCAGATCAACACCATCAGCCACCCAAACCTGCCCCGTCACCCTAGACTGGGGGATCCTCGAAGGCGAGACTGCAGTGGCCTCCTTTGCTCCCTGGGTCTCGAGGCCTCGCAGAGCACCGCCAGTGAGAGGGCCTGAGTGAAAGCTAACTGAGTGAGTGGTGCTGAGGACGCCTCCGCGGGTTCTCCTGAGGCCTCCCCTTTCACCAAAAGTACTCTCCTCCCAGCTGCGCTGGCCCTGTCCTTCTCGCACACCAACATCCCACCCACCAGGAGATGCCGTCAGCTCCACCTTCAAGATGCCCAGTGTCTGACGCCTCCCGCCTCCACTGCCCCGCTGGACTGGCCGTGGAGGCAGCCTCCCTCCTGGGCTTCCAGCTTCCATCTCTGGCGCCCCCAGGCCTTTCCCCAATAGTTGCCAGAGGGGGCCTTTTGAACCTGCATTTGATCCTGTCACTCCTCTGCTCAGGACCCTCCAAGGCCTCTGGTGTCCTGAGTTGAAGCCACGTCCCCAGTCCTCCTCTGCTTTCTCCCTCTGGCCACGCTGGCCTCCCTGCTGCACCGGGAGCAAGGTCCCACCTCGGGCCTTTGTGCCCGTGTCCCCTTCCTAGAACCCTGTTCCACAAGGCTCTCCCTCTGGCCTCGGCTCTGGGGCCCCCGACCCCCATCCCCCAAGCCCCTAACCCTGCTAAAGCACTCACGTCACCCGCCACCCGGCCTCATCTCGTTTTCACCTGTCTCCTCCCATAAGAAGAATGTACACGCCACACTGGTGGGGATTTTTGTCTGATTTGATGCTGTATTCACCTGGCACGGAACAGGCGCTCAGTAAGTACGTACTGGATGAATGGAAGAACGAGTAAATAACATTACTCACTAAAACATCACTTTTGGCTTTGGCGCCTGATAATCCTCATTTTATAGAAAAGGAAACTGAGGCTCAGAGCAGTGAAGAAAACTTCTCACATCACACATTAAAACTGAGGCCACTAACTTCAGCGGCCCTGGGCTGATGGCCACGTGGAGCCAGGCCTTCAGGAGGCGCCGGGCTTGGGGAGATGACCCGGACGAAAGCCTGGCCCTGGAAGAGCCCCCGCTGGGCTTGCTGTGACACAGTTTGGAACAGAAGATGAGACTGCGTGACCCACACTAGACCGGAGGGATGCAAAGGCCGTGGGACCGCGGGGGAGGGCCTTCAGTTCTGCTGGGGATGTTCAGGGACAGCTTCTCAGGGGACAGAACACCCTATGCTAAGGCTCTAAAGACGAGTACACATTTCTCAGGAATAGAAGGAACAGCATCTGGGTAGAAGGAACAGCATGAAGTGCGGAGGTCAGAAACTGCCCAGTGGTGGGCATGTGTAAGGAACTAGAAGAATTTGGTATTAGTGAACCCCGAATAAAAGAAAGGATTGGGGGAGTGACCGCAGCAGGAAACAAAGAAGCATAAGAGGGAGCTGGGGCTGTTTAGCAAAGACCCAACATCATAATGAAAAGCTCAGGGTTTATTTCGTTCCAGCTCAACAAAGGTTTAGCAAGCTGCACTGGGGGAAGGAATAGGGCTTATGGCTTAGCACAGAGCAGCCCATCAAAGTCTGCTTACTCTGTAAGTGTGCCTGTCTCAAACACAAAGTCGTGGGCTTTCTCCTGGAACAGTCTTGTCTTCATGAGGGCCAGAGCTCTGGACTGACATGGGAGGTCCCAGGCTCACAGGGCACGGCCCTGCCTCAGTGAGCTCACCGTGCAGTGTGCCATGGGCTGAATGGTGCCCAGGGGGCTCGGAGGAGGAGGCAACCCGCTGGGTCTGGCGTGAACAGGAGCAACAGCTCAGCAGGATCTCCCTGGAGGGAGAGCATCGCCCACCTCAGGGGCCCAATTAGCTGTGGCAGAGTAGCCACTGGGTGCCACGTACAGGCTCCAGTCCGGCTCCGCTTCCCAGCTGGGGGGCCTTGGGCAAGGTCAGCAACCAGTCTGGGCCTCCCAGTTTCCCCATCAGCAAAATGGGGATAATTAACCACAAAGGGTGAGGATTAAATGAGGTGATGAATACAAAGTTGATGGCAGGTGTTATTGGGCTGGGTTCAAAGAACGAATGTGTTTGAGCCAAGAGAGAAGGACCCTCCCGGAAGAGGGAACAAGGATGTATACGGTCAGGGTGTGGGAAAAGACACACTGTATTTTAAAAATATTTTTAACTTCATTTTTAGTTACATAAATAACACCTGGATATATTTTCACTGCAAAAATTTCACATGGCAAAGTCAGAACTCAAGGCCCCGTTGCCCACCGGGAGTAAGACACCAACAATGCCCCGCGTGTGTCCTTCAGAGCTTTTCTGTGCAGTGACACGGGGCCTCCCGGGGACAAGGCTGTGGGCAGAGTTCAGAATCGGGTTTGGGGCCTGGGCCTCGCGCTCCCAGAGTTAGGTGAGTCAAGGAGGCTGGCTCCCGCACGCCTGCCCCCCACTGCTGCCCCACGAGGCTGACTCAGCGGCCCACTCCCCCTCGGCCCGGAATCCATCACAGGTGGCTGACTCATGCCAGCACACGCTGGGCTGAAGAAAGAAAAGACGACGCTTTTAGCGCTGTGACTTAGGAACCTACGTCATTGTCTCTGATGGGTTTTAAAAACATATAGAAGGAGCCAGGCCCCAAGCCGCAGGCCGTCCTGTCCTCCTGGGGTTGCTGCGTGATTAAGCGAGGAGCAGGGCTGCTGGGCTGCTGGGACGGCTTGAAACATGTGAACTCTGACATCTGATTTCCTGATGGATGGATAAGGGGGCCATGGGGCAAGTGTGAGTCTGATGCTGGGAGATATAAGGGTGGGGGCCAGCTGCAGACCTCGCTCGTCAACACGGCTGGCTTTCTTATCTGAGCACCCCTTGACTGAGAATTCCGGGAAGGCAAGAACCCTGAGTCTCCAAGGGTGGGGCGCAGAGGGTGGCCTGACCCGTGGCCTGGAGTGAATGGACACATGTCACCGAGCTGCTGGCCAGAAGCAGTGACAGGCAGGGGTGTAGAAGAAAGAGCAGGGGCTCTTTCAAACCCTCGCTGCTGGCCCTTGAGCAGGTCACTTAATCCCCTGTGCCTGTTTCCTCAGGATTGTTGCAAGGACTAAATGAATTACTGCTGGTGAAGGGTTGGGTGAGAACCCAAGAGGTGGTTGCCAAAAGGTGGGGGCTGGCATGACTCTTTGCTAGAATCCCAGCCCTCCCCTGACCAGAGAAGACCCGCTTTGTGGTCGTCATACACGCACAGTCTTTTTTTGGGGCGGTAGGGGTGGAGATAATTAGATTTATTTACTGATTTATTTATTTTTTAATGGAGGCACTGGCGATTGAACCCAGGACCTTGTGCACACCAGGCATGCGCTCTACCACTGAGCTGTACCCTGCCCTCCTCAGCCATGCACGTTCTACGAGCACACCTGTACCCGGGTGACGGTGGATGCCAGCTGACGCGATCGCAGACATTCCCACTGACGGAGACGAGCACCCGGGGAGGGCGCTGAGGCTTGACTTGCCCCCACTGGGACACATGCTTTACGGATTTTCACTTGTTCACATCTCACAATCTGTGAGGGCAGTAAAATCATTCCCATTTTACAGATGAGAAAACCAAGGCTCAGAGAGGCTAAACTGCCCAGTCATTCAACCAGGATTCTCTGGCATGGGTCGGTCTGTCTGGCCCCAGAGAGCAAGTTCCAGTTCAGCCAGAGCCACTGGGGCCCCAACACTGCCTGTCTGAGCCGACTGCAGCCTTGGGCATATTTGCCAAGATGGGGAGAGTGTGGTGCTGGGCCGTCTCCTGGGTGGTCATCCTGTCTTTCCTGTGCCCACCCTCTCCGGGGTGCTGAGGGAACGTGATCGCTCCTTTTCACCATCTGGGGCATTGGCATCTGTTTAGCCCAGGTGATCATACCCGCCAAGGGAGGCCCCTAGAACTGGGAGGTGTGCATGTCTGTCTGTTCATCTTCAGCCATCTTTCAACCCCGCAGGTATGCCTTCCCTGATGACCTCCTGTGTGTATTCCCCACCATAACAACCCCATTCTCTTCCTGGCTGCTTCATCAAATTCCACATTTGCTTGCTTGTTGACCTGCCATCTCGTAATAGATCGTTAAGTGCCACCAAGGGCTGTTTCCCTCCTCCCCACATCCCAGTGCCAAGCGTCGAGCCAGGCACACAGTCAACACTCAAGAGCGTGACATAAGTGAATGAACCGGGCGGGGCGGGGGCGGGGCGGGGGAGGCAATGGTCAGAAGAAGTCAGGGAGTAAAATGGACAGGAGCGTTCGGATAAGGCTCGTGATGGGGGTGTGGTCAGGGGAAGGGGAGGGAGGGCTTCCCCGAAAGACCCAGTCAATGGGACCCGTGGGTGAGCAACAGCTCCCCAGACACATAGATGGGGGCAGAGAGAGGCCATGGGAGGCAAGCAGGAGGCTGGACCCACCACCAATTCACCCACCTCCCTGCACTGTGCCCACACAGGCCTTCCCTCGTCTCTTGGGCCGGCCCTCCTCTGCAGCCTGCATCCTCAGGACGTGGCTGTGCGGCCGTCCGCTCTCCCTGACACGGCGGGCTGTCCTGGCTGTACGTGGTCAGCGGTGCACCCGATCCTCGCAGCACCAGACCTCCTCTTTGATATGTGTTCTCTTCCAGATACTGGGGGGCTCTCGCAGCCCTGATTTCCTCCTATCTGGCTGCTCTTTCTTCCTTCCCTCCCCACTGCTAAACACTGGTGTGCACCAGGAAGCAGTCCTCAAACCGCATCCTTATTTTTGGTGCCATGGACCCTTTGCCAGGCTGGTGACATCTATGTTTTATTTTTTTTATCCTGTAATAACCTTTAATGAAAAAGAATATGAAAAAAATATATTTATACATGCATAACTGAATATATATACATATCACTGAATCACCCTGTTGCACACCAGAAACTAACACAATGTTTTAAATCAACTCTATTTCAATGAAAATTAAAAAAAGGGATCTATACATCTTCTATATTATTAATCTATAGATTATGTAATCTTTATGTATTTACTGAGAAGTCCAGCTATCCCAAAACACTACAAATAAGCAAGGGACAGTGACACCAGTGATGTCATTCTTATGTTTTAGATGCTTAAAATGTTTTGACTGCATAAAATACATAGGATCACAGGCAAGGAAATGAGATTTTAAAACAGTAATTAAAATAAATCAAAGCATTTGCATATGCTTTGTTATTATTGCAGTAAATGACCTGGTTGCGGGTCAACTAATTACTGTCATTTCAAAACAGCGATGAGTGTAAATAGCATCTTGAAATGATCTGTGATCATTTTAATGTGATATGAACATCGGCAGTTTCTCTTGGTGACAAGGTCACGGGTGCTGCTAATGCCACTGTGGTTCATTGCCTACATTCATCACAGAAAGAAAATGCTAAATCTAAGTTACTGCTTCATAAAAATAAACATGCCATTTTTTTCTCCATCTAAGTTCACAGACCGCTTGAATTTGAGCCACACTCCCTGGGAGTCCGTGGACCCCAGGTTTAGAACCAACGTTCTACCCCTCTGTCCAGGTAATCGAGCTCAGATCAGTGATCCGCAAACACGAGCGGTGTCAGGGTGCCCTGGAGGGCTTGTTATAGCACAGATTCAGTAGGTCGGTGGTGGAGCCTGAGAATCTGCATTCCCACCAGGTTCCGGGGGATGCTGATGCTGGTGGTCTGGGGGCCCCCCTCTGAGTAGCACTGACGGGGACCTATGGCTGCCAACACCATCTGTTTACTGATGACTCCACATTTATATCTCCATCCCGGAATTCTCTCCCGAACTCCGGAAGCACACCCTCAACGTCCAGTTTAACGTCTCTAACAGGAACCCCAAATGAAACATGTCCAGAATGAATGACTGAGTTCCAGCCCCGCTTCCCATGGAACCCATGCTTTCCCAAGCTTCCATATCTAGAGAATGGGACCCCCTGGTTGTCAAGACAAAAATCTAAAATGTTTCTTTGATTCCATTCTTGCCCTCACCACCCACACTCCATTGATCAGTAAGTCTTGTTGACCCTAGCTCCCTAATCTGGACCCTTCTCTCCAATGCCACTGCCACAGCATTGCCCCTGACCTCTGCTCTTGGTTCCCTGCAGCCTGCCTCCACACAGATGCCAGAGTGATCTTTCTCTACTTAAATGGAGCTGGTAGCTACGGTCCTGGAAGGTGCAGCTCAAAAGCATAAAGTGACTGGCTCCCGCCCGGGTTCCCTGGTTCTTCCAAATGCACTTCCTGCACACCCTTGACCTAGGATCTGAAGTTCCTGGTTCTAGAGACAAAACAACAGTGATACCTGAATGGTCCTCTGGAGCTGAGCAGGTACTTTCAAACCCACCCACTCCCACTCCTCCCCTGCTTGACTTCTCATCACAGCACTTACCACCCACCGAAATGCTTTTTAGTTGCATGCTCTGTCTCCCTCTGCTAGAACAGAAGCCCCACCACTGCAGGAGCACTGCCCATCTAGTCCTTCCATTGCCCAGAGCCGATAACCCACCCTGGAACACAGAAGGTGCTCAAAGAGTTTTTTGAATGAATGAAATGAATGAATGTGCAATAGCTCATTTAATCATCACGTAAACCTCTGTGACGTGCATAGTACCATTATATAATTATTATCATCACATCCTCAGCCTAAAGATGTGAAGGCTGACGTTAAGTGACTTGGCGGATGTTGCTTGGCCCAGATGGGGTAGGGATGAGACGCACACTTGCGCTCAGGGCTGCCAATCCTGCAGTCTTCTCACCGCCCACTCCTTCCGCGCTGGGGAGGAGAGTAGTCCCTTCCTGAACCAGCCAGCAGGGCTCCAAATCTCAGGGCGCTTGAAACCCCCACCCAGATTCTCAGCAGGAACTGCCAGGCGCCTGGACTCTGCCGGGGACGGGGTGAGTGGGCGCACGGCTCCGCCATCCAGTTTCCAGGGAGGAAGGGGACCAAGGGGATACGGGGCAGTGGGCGGGGCCAGGCAGGATCTCTGTACCTTATTGATGCTGAACTGCCCCTCGAAGCGGCAGCCCGCCCCGTTGTTCAGCGGGATCTTCATCGAGTTGTCGATGTGCCCCACTTCATGCCTGCCCATCTCATCCTGGATGTCCAGCCCGACCACTGCAGAAGCCAAGGAGAGAAGAGTCACAAACCCCTAGAGAAACAAGACCAGCTCCCTCCTCCCAGGATCCCCCCTTCATCCACTTCATGGGCAGGCGGGGGCCCCAGTCTTCCAGGAGCTCACAGTCTGGGGCCCAGAGCTGCAGAGAAGGAGGAGGAGGAAGGGATGGCTGGACTAAGAGCGAGCCAGCCCGCGACGTCCCCGGCCCTGGCCACTGCCGGCTGGAAAGGAAGAGGGGAAAGAGTCCGGAGAGGCAGCAGCTAAGGGGGCCAGGGAAGGAGGCTGCAGGGTGCAGGGGGAGGACTCTGCTAAACGTGATGCTGCAGGGGGGCAGCGGAGAGTCAGGCTTAAAAGGTCGTCTGAATCCTGGGCCTGCCATTTACTAGCTTGTACCCTTGGCTGAGGCACTTGACCTCTTGATGCCTCAGTTTCTTTCTCTTTAAAGGAGCGGGGAGGTGATAACAATTAAAGCTTCCTTGGAGAATCACAAGGACCAAATCATTAATATGTGTTGAAAATACTTAAAGAAGGGCCTGATACTCACAGTAGGTGGCAAGTGGGGAATAAATGCCAGCCCTTTCATTATTCTATTATTTTTATGATTTTATATTATATTATAATTATACTTTAATAATCTCAAGTAATACTACATAATACTATTTTATTATAAGTGCCAACATTTATTCAGCACTTGCCACGTCTTAGACTGTCTCTGTGTTCCCTGGGCACCATTCAGGCTCAGGCAGGCATTCATCCACACCTTCCTTTACCCAGTGCCCACTCCCCGAGGCCCTGCCCTCCAGGAGCAAAGGCACTTTTCTGGGTTCTTCTGTGCACTAAAAATGGGAAACCTGGCGCCTAGAGTCCTGGTGCTGACTCCAGCGTGATTCTCCATCACCTACCATGACTCAGCTTCCCAATCTGCAAAATGGGCACGCCCAGGCCAACTGTATTCCCTGAGATGGTCCAAGTGGCAAGTGTTGCCGGGGGTGTCCCCATAAACTACAGAAATGCAGAGATTTCCCTGCGAGGAGCGCTAGAAAGCAGGCTGCAATACAGAGAAAGAGCAGCTGGAAGCAATTTTCAGTGAGCTGACTGGAAAAGGGAAAAATAGGAAGAACCCAGTATTCTTCAAGGGGGACGGAAGTGCTCGAGGGCCCATCCACGGAAGTGAGTGTGATGCACCACTAAAAACGACGCTCCTGGGTCTGTAGGACGTGGGAAATGCTGATGCCGTAATGTTCGGAGGAGAAGAAACGTAAGAAGGTCCCTGTCTGACTCAGCAGTTCCGCCCCCGGCAGCCCATCCTCCAGACACACACGTGTCCAGACATGCACGCAAGGCTGCTCCGGGCAACCTTATTTACAATCGTGACATCTGGAAGCAACCCAACTGCCTGTCAACAGGGGACTGGTCAATGGAACAGCCCCCTCCAGCACACTGTGCAGTGGGTACAAAGAATGAGCTAAACCCGCATGTGAGAAGAGGCAGCTCAGAATGGGCTCTGGGGCTGACCTGTCTGTGTTCCTGGCTCTGCCCCTACTGGCTGTGGCACCTCCAGCAAGTTCCCTCACCTTTCTGGGCCTCAGTTTCTTGCTCTTTCTAGGTTTGTGAGGATTGAAAAAACTAAAAACTAAAACAGAACTTACTATGGGCTAGGCACTCTTCCAAGTGCCTTTTCCATAAGCGTGCACCATCGGAACATCCCTAGGGGGAAGATAATATTAGGAGACCCATCCTATACTGGGGGACACTGAGGCACAGATAGGTTAAGTAACTTGCCTGAGATTGCACAGCTCCGAAACAATGGCACTTGGATCAGAACCTGCAGAGTCTAGATCCAGAGCCCACATCCTTTGGCCACGTTGCTAGAACACCTCTCATCTTAGTGCACTAACACAGCCAAAAGATTCAGGACAGGAACGGGCCCGGAGGAAGAGCTGAATAAATGGCAGCTCTGGTTATTATTTTACTAATATTATGAGTAATATAAGAACAGTTCCAAGATATAAATGGAAAAAACAAGAAACCCCAGAAGGTCCCTTGTAGTTGGGTCTCTATTATGTAAAAAGAAAAAAAATACCCAAAACCCAAAAATGACATACGTTTGCAAACAGACAGACAGACAGACAGAC